>NC_136792.1:13340625-13703125 GCF_951216825.1 Electrona antarctica | reverse complement strand
AACCACTCCGTCCTCATCACCCGTCTCCAGTCTTCCCTTGGTTTAACCGGCACTGCCCTCTCCTGGTTGACATCCTACCTCTCCGATCGACAATAATAATTCATCTCCATCAATAACTGCAACTCCTCCACTGCCCCAGTTACCCACGGTGTCCCCCAGGGCTCAGTACTTGGTCCCCTCCTCTTCATCATATACATCCTCCCACTTGGTCAGATCCTCCACCACCATGAACTTCAGTTCCACTCCTACGCTGATGACACACACAGCTGTGTGCTCTCCACCAAAGCCATCACTCCAACCACCTACTCCACCCTCACTGCCTGCCTCACAGATATAAAAACATGGATGCAAAATAAGTTTCTCAAACTCAATTGCAATAATCATTGGTCCCAACTTCCTCACCAGTTCCACCCAAGACTTCTCACTCAACATTGATGGATGCACTGTTACACCCTCCACCCACGTCCGCCACCTTGGCATCATTTTTTACCCCACCCTTTCTTTCCTCCCTCATGTAAACCAAGTCACCAAAACGGCCTTCTTCCACCTCAAGAACATTGCCCCTGTGTCCGACCCTCTCTGTTATTCTCTGCAGCTGAAACTAGGGATGGAGCTCGTTAAGGTTTTATTGATAACGATCACCTTATCGATCAGGCTTATCGAGCCGGGTCCTTATCGAGCCTGAAACACTCATCCATGCTTTCATCATGCTTCACATCCCGCCTTGATTACTGTAACAGTGTCCTCTATGGCACCACCTCCAAAGTCCTCAATAAACTTCAATATATCCAGAATCCGCCTGCTCACCAGTACCCGTTCCAGAGAGCATATCACACTGGTCCTCCGTGACTTTCACTGGTTTTTATTTTTTTGCTACCTGGGCGCTACACTCCCTCTGCCAACCTGGGGAGAGTAACGGATTACCTGGGCACTGATGACGCGGAAGGGAGAACACGCCCCCCAGCGCCCACACCATCTCCAGCGGGAATCGAACCCAGGACCTTGCTGTGAGGCGACAGCGCTATACTGACTGCTCCCTCTATTTATTTCTAACATTTTATTGGTGGCTATTTCAGCCAGCCTTTTATTTTATTAATGTTCAGTTTTGCTTCATTAGGCTATTGTATACGGTGGCTTGTGTGTCAGTCAGCCATAATTTGATAGATCCTCCCTGTTAATTGCAGTCAATTCAAGATTAATTCTTGCTACTTGACTTAATTTATTTGGGCTTCTGGCTCATTATAGTTTATGCAGTACATTAGTCTAATGCTTTGAAAATCAGTGCATAACCTTACAAATAAAGAGGACAAAGGCATGTTCACGTGGTGAATACCAAGTCAGCCATGAATTTGTGTTTGTTTTTGTATTCATCATTCATTCTCATTTGGCATTTATCACTCCCCTTCTCACTCCCCCTTCTCACTCCCCTTCTCAGCCGTGTCTGTTATCACTCCCCTTCTCAGCCGTGTCTGTTTCCATCAGAGGGCTTATTGACATTATTTCCACTGACCTTATTATTTCACATATAGCTAGAGGTTCACAACCTTTTCTGGATCAGGGCCCACTTTAAAATCTCAAAAGCGTTTGCCGCCCACCCATCCGACCACTGCTCAGATGGGCGGGCCGTTCATTTGCAGAGCGTGCTCATAATCTGATGTTCAATCAATCGATTGTGTTCCCGGCTTAATTGGATCAATAGAACTTTAACATACTATACTTTTTAAAGATTTTTGGGGGGCTTGCCTTGCTATGCCTTTTTTGAGTTACTTATTGGTATCACAATTTTTTAAATAGAAAATATACAATAGGCCTATCTCACAGCATTTCCCCGCCCCCTTTTTACGCCCCCTTTTGTTGATAGTGGTGTTATTTTTTTTTGCGGTCCATAGGCTTCCATGTTAAAAGAGGTATTTTCACAAGCCACAAACTACCGTTTTGTAAAGGTAAGGTTTATTCTACTTATTTGAGTTGTTATACCATTGTGTTTTCTTCATATTATTATCGGTCTTTGACATTAGAAATGTACTTAGATTCTCCAGAGAAAAAAAGTGGTAATGCCTAATGTTAAATGACACCACTATCTACCGGAAGTGGGCGTGGAAAGGGGGCTGCATGTGAGATAGGCCTATTATTATAATTATTATTATTTAAAATGCAAATAGGGGGGTACGGTGGCACAGTCGGTAGTGCCTGATGGAGGGGAAAGGAACTGGTTCGAATATCCTGTTCCTTCCACACGCTACATCCAACCAGGGAAACATCCCCCCCTGTCAGGTGAAAAGAAGGCACGCGGGTGTTTTCAGCCCTTAACTGCTTCTGACAGACATACTAGGGGTTGGAACATGCATCCAGCAAGCCCAACCCAGTAGTCACTTTGAGTGGCACCACGGGTGAACATGTACTGTATGTCATTACTATTACTAACCCTACCCCAAACCCCAAACCTAAACATAACCGCAAGAACGTCTCAACACATGTGGGTGAACATGTACTGTATGTCGAACATTACTATTACTAACCCAACCCCAAACCTAAACATAACCGCAAGCACGGCGCAACGCATGTGGGTGAACATGTACTGTATGTCGAACATTACTATTACTAACCCAACCCCAAACCTAAACATAACCGCAAGAACGTCTCAACACATGTGGGTGAACATGTACTGTACAGTATGTCGAACATTACTATTACTAAACCCAACCCCAAACCTAAACATAACCGCAAGCACGGCGCAACGCATGTCGGACCAAAGCAAACTTCACTTTATCCACACCGGCTTGGACTCCTCATGCATGCCATTGAAGGAAGCATGAGGTCAGTCCGTTGCTCTCCCCAGGTTGGCAGAGGGAGTGTAGAGCCCAGGATTACATCAGATAATTGACACTGGGTGAAAAATATTATTAAAAGATTGTGGGATAAAAAATAAATAAAAAACACTTTTTAATTTATATATTTTTGTATGTTATATTATCATCAAATCTTAGTATTTTGGCAATTATCTGACATATATAGAGGATAGGATATCCTCATATCATGCTGACATAATGGTACCCACCCACTGTGTACATCCCAGCGTGGCAACATGCAAAGCTGTGTCTCTGTTGAACATGCCTGGTAGGCAGGTTTATGGTTTACAATCTACACCTCTAACAACTTCAACATACTGCGTATGCCGGCTAACCAAACTCTTAAAGGCCTATTCATAGTCCAGGTTTCGACTAGGGGGTATACGAGTTACGATTCTGTCCCTATCGGGACATAAGTCGAATGACGCTGAGTCAGCTGAAGCGGACTTTGCACCACTCGGCACGGCGAGTTGCTTGCCTAATGCCACAGACGAAAAACAGTCTAAGTCCACACTATTGATCCATAATGTATAAATGATAGATAAGGGTTCAGGACAACGAGGCCTTTTCGTGGAGGGGTCAGAATTAAATTTGGACTTAGACTGTTTTTTGTCTGTGGTACTCATGGCTCAGTCGGCGGTGCCTCTCGTGGCTCAAGTCCGCGGTGCACCTCCGTTGTTTCAACTGTTTTGGGAAATTATACCCCTTCCATGCAGTCACACTTTTAACGTTTGGTCACAATAGGCCATTTGGGGAGTAATTGATTGATTGATTTTATTGATTGATTGATTGATTGATTGAAAATCAGTTCAACAAAAATACAGGTCAATACAAAAACTGCTACGAGAATAAAACCAGAAAAAGCCTCGTTTACATCAAGGTCCTCCATTTGCAATCATCAGAACATTTAAAGACGTATACACGTATCTAAAAGTGCATATAGAAGTATACACTTCTATGCAAAAAAATAAATCATATCGTTAAAAAAGAGAGAAAAACAAATACAGTATGGGGAAGAGGGGGGGAGAGGGGGACTTTAACTTTATTACTGGGGCCAGTTTCGAATTGCAGACGCCCGTAAGTGCTCTTTGAGAGCGGCTTTGAAGGACTCTAGGGATTCACATTTCTTAACGGCTTTTGGTAGTGTTAGCAGGAGGGGCGTTGTCTCCCACTGACTGCCCATCCCATGGCCCATCTTCCCCCCACTCATCAGTGTGCTGATTGACTGCAGTACTTAAGCAGCACACTCTCTGTCCTTGTCAGGTGTCTCGTTTGTCTCAGCGGGTTCATATCAGACCGCTTCCCTCAGCTGGCCCGTGCTGGGGCTTCAGCCTCAGCGGGTTCATATCAGACCGCTTCCCTCAGCTGGCCCGTGCTGGGGCTTCAGCCATGCAGTTGGGTTCATATCAGACCGATTCCCTCAGCTGGCCTGTGCTGGGGCTTCAGCCAGTTGTCATATCAGACCGCTTCCCTCAGCTGGCCCGTGCTGGGGCTTCAGCCAATTGTCATATCAGACCGCTTCCCTCAGCTGGCCCGTGTTGGGGCTTCAGCCAGTGGGTTCATATCAGACCGCTTCCCTCAGCTGGCCCGTGCTGGGGCTTCAGCCATACAGTTGGGTTCATATCAGACCGATTCCCTCAGCTGGCCCGTGCTGGGGCTTCAGCCAATTGTCATATCAGACCGCTTCCCTCAGCTGGCCCGTGCTGGGGCTTCAGCCAGTTGTTATATCAGACCGCTTCCCTCAGCTGGCCCGTGTTGGGGCTTCAGCCAGGGGGGTTCATATCAGACCGCTTCCCTCAGCTGGCCCGTGCTGGGGCTTCAGCCAAGTTGTTCATATCAGACCGCTTCCCTCAGCTGGCCCGTGCTGGGGCTTCAGCCAATTCCCTCAGCTGGCCCGTGCTGGGGCTTCAGCCAGTTCCCTCAGCTGGCCCGTGCTGGGGCTTCAGACAGTTCCCTCAGCTGGCCCGTGCTGGGGCTTCAGCCAGTTCCCTCAGCTGGCCTGTGCTGGGGCTTCAGCCAGTTCCCTCAGCTGGCCCGTGCTGGGGCTTCAGCCAGTTCCCTCAGCTGGCCCGTGCTGGGGCTTCAGCCAATCCCTCAGCTGGCCCGTGCTGGGGCTTCAGCCAGTTCCCTCAGCTGGCCCGTGCTGGGGCTTCAGCCAGTTCCCTCAGCTGGCCCGTGCTGGGGCTTCAGCCAGTTCCCTCAGCTGGCCCGTGCTGGGGCTTCAGCCAGTTGCCACACTTGTCCACGGCGTGTGCCTGTCCTCCTCAGTCCGCACTTATGGTGTCCTCGAATCAAGCGTGCTACAGTAGCACCAGTGCACTGGCATGTCTGAAGTGATTGTCTGTTGTATCCATGGTCATGACCGTTTGTTTCATTTGAAAGTAGCAGATCTAAAGCGCACAGCGTGTTGCGATGTAAGTCGTTGTGAGCTTGTAGATCTGCTATTTTCAAAATAAATCTTGAAAAAAAGTGAACCATTTTGATTGTTATTATTATTATTATTATTAGAAAAACACAGTTCTCACAAAATACTTGTTGGGGACACTGTTGGGGACCAACTCCAGTTGTAATGACTTTTCCAAGCGACACATGGTCTGGTACTGTAGGTACATGTCTTCTGGTGTGGGAGAAACCCAATGCAAACATGGGCAGAGCAATTAAGCAAACTACATACAGAAAGGCCACTCGTGCCAAATTGCTGTGAGGCAACACCCTGTCACCCAGCTGTTCAGCTATATTTTAGCGTTTACTTTCTGCATAATGAATGCAAACTGCTGCAGGACCCGTAGATCCTAATGCCTCTGCGGTGTGGAATTAGACATTATATCGTGCATTTGTTTAGATTGTTGTGTTGCCGCATCCATGACAGGCAATAAACCGGAGTAGAAAGGGTTTCACGTATAGAAAGTACACAATTTTCGTCAAGACACACACATACATACTGTAAGCCCTAGTACACACACACACACACACACACACACGCACACACGCACACACGCGCACACGCACACGCACACGCACACGCACACGCACACATACACATACACATACACACACACACATTCTTGAGCAAACACATGCAGACGCACGCAGGCAGGCACGCACGCACGCACGCACGTAAGCACACACACACACACACACGCACACACACACGTCACACACACACACACACACACACACACACACACACACACACACACACACACACACACACACACACACACACACACACACACACACACACACACACACACACACACACACACACACTATCCCAGGGGTCCTCTATCACAGACAGGCCGGATAAGCTATCACCTCTTTTAATGTCCTCATTAGTCAAATTATGTCTCAGGTAGCAGCAAAGGTCCTAAATATATGCAGATACACACTCTCTCTTCTCTCACTCACTCACTCACTCACGCACGCACGCACGCACGCACGCACACGCACACACACACGCACACGCACACGCACACACACACATTAAGTCCATGGCTGCAGAGATGATGTGTGTCTCAGATTTGCTGAACATGGAGACAGGAAAACAAAGTGCTATACTCATCACCCACTCTGTAGTTAAAGACCGCTGAAGCCCACCCGGAGGAAAAAGCAGGAAGCTATTAATCACATGATGAGATGACTTACTGCTGTCTGACCATGCAGTGTGCTATCCATGGAGCTTGTCTAGTCCACTGCTGTCTGACCATGCAGTGTGCTATCCATGGAGCTTATCTAGTCCAAACATGTCATCTTCACACAGTCCTAGTACCGTAGATTTAAACTGTATATCTAAAACCATTGATGGAAGAAGTACTCACATTGTGGGTTTAAGTAAAAGTATCTATACAAGTTAGGCCCATCGCTCCCAGTGGAGCAAAGGCCATCTATGACTCTTCTCTATCTGTCTCAGACAGCTGTTCATAAAGGTCTGTATCTTCTGTAATATATAGTATAGTTTATATGTAGGCTATAGTTTCATTATGTAGATACTCCACTGTTACGTTCTTAGCTTACGCATGTTTCATGATAACTATTTTTGTGTACGTGATGTATTGCCATGCATTTTGTTCTTCAGAATCAGTCAGCTTCAGTCGCTCTGGATTAAGATGCTAAATTCCTAAATTGTAAATTGTTCTTTTCGTCATTCTCCAAGTCTCTGAACCGTAGACAAGGACAGATTTTACATTAGAGTTGAAGAGCCGCACTTCAGTTGACATGGCTATGTCCTTGGAGGAGCAGATGTCTTTCAGCATGATGAAGGCTGTCCTGGCTTTGCCTACTCTGGCTATGACATCACTGTCTGTTCCACCCTGCTTGTCTATGATGCTGCCTAGGTAAGTGAAGGAGTTGACTTCCTGAATGGGTTCGCATCCCACAGTGACTGTATATTGTTGGTAGAGGTGTTGTTGTCGTCATTAGGTTGGTCTTCTTCCTGTTTATTCTCAACCCCCTCCCAAGGGATGTAGTTGCCAGCTTGGTTGTCTTGTCCTGCATGTGGTTGTGTGCCAGGAGAGTCGAGGTCATCTAGTTTTGTCCATAGGGTTTACTGTATGCCATTTTTCATTCCTTTTGTGGTGGTCTTCATAATCCAGTCTATGGCTATGAGGAACAAAAATGGCGATAGGAGGCATCCCTGGTGCACACCTAGCCTCCTGTTGCGATACTAATATACCACTGCGCTGCACTGCGTGGGCCGTGGGGGCAATATGCAGTGCAGGCAGATTACGTCTGGCTGCTCCAGGCTAGCGTACACCTGTCTTGACCTCAAAACTCTCAACAGTGGCCCAGGCGGTGGCGTAACCGTCTGGGCACCCGACTGGTAATCCAGTCGCAGTGTGCCGCGGGTTCGACTCCCGAGCCCGACACAGCCTTTACTGCATGTCTTCCCCCGTCTCTCTCCCGTTTCCTGTCAGCCTACTGTCTGTCCCTTCAAAAACCAATAAAAGGTGTAAGCCGCAAAAAAATATCTTAAAAAAAAAAAAAAAAAACTCTCAACAGTTGGCCTGCATGTAAAACCGTGCAAAGAGTGCATGGGCCTGGGCGGTTAGCTCAACCGTCTGGGCACCTAGGCTGCTGAGCCAGCCTGATGACGTGCCGCAGGTTCGACTCCCGATCCAGACGGCCTTTGTCACGTGTCTTCCCCCCCATCTCTCTCCCCATTTCCTGTCAGTCTACTATCAATCTATCAATAAAGGCAGAAAAAGCAAAAAAAACAAATGTGCATGTTATGCAATTATCTATACCCTATCCTATATTAAAATGGCCCGCCCACCCTCGGTTGACCCTCTAGGCCCTAGAGGGTGCACGTGAGCACAGAACTCATTCAACTCAGTTGTTGGTAACCCCGCTGCTCCTCTCTGTGATGTGCTGCAGATCCTGCCATTATTCCCTGGGAGTGTGCGGTATATCCCTCAAGCTTCAAAATGTACTGTCTCTTGGCATAGCTGATGTTTCTACACAGGTCATACTTTTCCTTTTTGTAGTCTACAGTGTGGCCTGAGGCAAATACAGTAGAAGACAGTTCGGACGGACGAGGAGGAAAGCCGGTGGTTGCCCGTTGTGTGTGGGTGCCCCGGGCTGGTGGCCGATATTGCGAGACATATAGCGAGATCAGCTCCGACGAGCAGCTCTGCATCTGTGTACAGATGTGATTGGACAACTGATAAAAAGCGGTCCACGTCATGAGCGCATCAGCTTTTGAACGTGCACCATTCGGCCATCAAAGGCGCATCGATCAGTACCTTCTAAAAGCAGCCAGCACACACTTACATTTGGGTCATACATTTTAAATGTCTAGTGTGAACGCTACCAAAGACAGACAAAAAAACGATCAGATTTTTTTTATCGATCTGATAATCTTTTATTTTTAACTGTTGACCTATCATGTGGTTTTATTTGGTGTGTTGTACGACATTCTGGGCTGATCTTTGCTGAATTGGATGGAACTTAGGTTTAATGACTCTGATATAAAGAGAGAGGGCGAGGTGAAATTACCGACCGACATACTGGATATAAATGTTGCCTAACATATTGTATTTCCTAGCAGTAGTGTGCTGGTCTTTCATAAGGGCAGCAGGAGAGTACTGCATGGAGAGAGATTAAATCAAACAGACACAGCCTGTGTTGTTTTTCTTTCTTTTCCAGATGTTGTACTGCACTCAACACACTCCAGTATGTTGAGTTGTGTTGTTTTAGTGGGTGGGAGATCTCAGCAGTCTAGTTCTCTGGCTTGGTTTTGGTAGCTTAGATTCTATTTTTAGTCTGTTAGTTTAGACGGAAGAGCAGCTGGGTTTGACAGCCCATTGCGAGATTAGCCCAGTAGTTTTAACATTTTGGGGGGTTATTTCTTTTCTGTCAGCACAATAACCTTACCAAATCAGCTTAACGCATGGTAAGCTGATTAAGTTTTGTGCTCGTTGTAAAAGAATAACAAGGGCATTTTTATTTCCTGGACTATTTTTCCCCCAGTTCGCCCCTGCCAGACAGTCTGCGTATGCTAATCTGGACTATTAATTGGTCTCTTGGCTATAGTAGGCCTATAGTAGGGTCATGTTTTTGTTGTTGTTATTATTATTTTATTGTTTTCAATGAAGCCCTGATGAACATTACTAGCTACTGTAAACATGTTGTCTTTTTTTAATGTAATAAAAAAAAAAAAGTATGTGAACAAAGGCTATAGGTAGGCAGGACATGCTTTTCTAGCATATTTAAATGGCAAAGAAGGGAGACATCTTGCACCACCCCTTATCCCTAAACTCTTTTTTTATTTTTTTCCCACTATTTTTACTTTTTTATTTCAAAAACCTTTTAAAATAGTTCAAATATCCGATCTACAAGCTCACAACGTGAGATGTAGATCGGCTAGTTGAACTATTTTAAAATGTAGATATAAGGTAGGGCCCTGACAGTATATAATGTCAATCCAAACTCTTTATTGACACTGTTGACATGACTGGCAAAGAAGCAGTCACCACCACAAACCACTATATCCAGATGCTGCAAGAGACAGGTCAGTATAACGCAATGTATGAGACTCGCACGCACGCACACACACACACACGCACGCACGCACGCACGCACGCACGCACGCACGCACGCACGCACGCACGCACTCACACACACACACACACACACACACACACACACACACACACACACACACACACACATTATGACAGGTGTGTAAACTATAATTATGTAAGCTGACACCAGCAATCGTCTCCTTGGCGCGAGAGCTTCCGTCTGACACATTTTTCCAATTATGTGTGAGGAGCACCTCCATTTCCCCTAGTACCACAAACCACAGAGCTCACACATTGATTACAGGGAAGGAACCATAAGGTCGTCTCTGGTTCAATCCTGGGCTTTGTGTTGAAATCTCCCAGGGAGACCACATGAATATAGCTTCTAGTGTCTATTTTGACACCAACATTCCACATTTTTCCCACACAAATTCCACAGTCACAGTATGCATAATAATTATAATTATTCATGAATTATTATGATTTTCAGTTAACCCATTAAAACCGGGATAGCATCCATGTCAATTTAGATTTTTCAGAAAAGATAGATACAATCTCACAATCTCACAGCGAGTCACTTCGTGCAAGCTGCAAGCTTTTTTGAAACCTCTTGAAAGTGTTGAATAATTTGGACATTTGAAACACAAATCTTATTTCCTGGGGGGTACATTTTCCGATAAGGGGTTCGCGGCCATATCCTTTTGGGGGGTCCTTGGCATGAAAACGTTTGAGAACCACTGATTTAGAAGGTATCAGAGTCAGCCTCACATTCAGAGCAATGTTTGGTAAAAGGTGTTTGGTGCATGGTTCCCCCTCCAGTGTGTGTGTGGCATGTGTGTGATTGGGTGAATGTTAAGGCAGTAGACACTATAGAAATAGAAATGTAGACCACAATTAACATTCTCAGTAGTGGGCCTCTGTCTCTCTGCTGCATGCCTGTAGGCGGTAAATGATTGGAGTTCATCGTTAGGGTAATAATATGCTGCATCAAGGTTGTGCCTGTATTCCAAGGCTTGCTGTAGCTACGCTATTTCTTTAGCATAAAGTGATGGCTCATCATACATGTGTAACCTCTAATGATACCTATATGCTTTGTTGGCCGGGTTCCCTCAAGTGTCTGCACAACAAGCGTGTGCATGTGCACATCTTGTTACCGGGGTGGACCGGGGTTTTTTCCAAATAACTGAATGCTCCTTTAAAGTTGAAATATACGTACATCTCATCAGCACTGGAGGAATAGCTATGGAAAGTCAGGCCGTATATATTTGGTTGCCGAGATCAAATCTAATATTCACACCTATGATTACATTAGAAATGTTTTCCGATCTATATGTGAGTTATCTGACTAAACTGCAGGGTGTGTGATTTTGGTTGTGTCGTTTGTGCATGTGTGTGTGCGTGCATGCGTGTGTGTGTGTGTGTGTGTGTGTGTGTGTGCGCGTGCGTGTGTGTGTGTGGTTGCATGCGTCCCATAATTATAGCCAAGAGTGGGTCCTTGAGATGGGAAGTGAGAGGAACATGGTAAAATTATGACTGACTAATACAGTGTAACCTTGAGATTACTTGCTTGTCTCTGCCTCAGGGAGGGGAGAGGGGATTTTAATCACGTAAAAATACGGCTCCTGGGCTATTAGTGCAGAACATGGGTGAAGAGCAGAATACTGATAACCTGAGAACCCTGCAAGCCCATTACACTAGAAGACAGCTCAGTGCTAGACAGACAGACAGACAGACAGACAGACAGACAGACAGACAGACAGACAGACAGACAGACAGACAGACAGACAGACAGACAGACAGACAGACAGACAGACAGACAGACAGACAGACAGACAGACATTTGCATTCAGCGTTCCCACATTTGCAATATCTACAACCAACAGTTGTCCTTTGAGAACGGCATCTTTTTTCATGCTATAGCTATACAGTAGTTAAAGCACTGTCCTTAATTGCTTGCTGAAGAAAAGCTGGACTTTCTGTTTAAAAATTATTGTAAAGGCTGCTTGCAGCACTAGAGGGAATACATTTGCCCCTTTATTAGTTAGTTAGTTGCTGCGAGATATGCGAGAATGTATATGTATTAATGATACAGTACATTTTCATGTTACTCGCCCGCGGCCAAAAATAAGCAGTACCGTCGCTTAGACTCTCGTAGAGAGTGATGGCGTCAGAATCGGAAAAAAACTCTACGAGAGTCTAAATCTTGGGCTAAGATTAAGGATGTTATAGTGTGGTTAACAACCATTTTTCAACAGATGCCTAAGGCGCATTCTGAACATCAGGTGGCCCGATATAATATCAAATGCCAGCCTGTTGGAGAAAACCAACCAAAATTCCATCAGCCAGGATGTGAAGAAGAGAAAGTGGGGGTGGATTGGACACACCCTCCGAAAACCTACTGACAACATCACTAGGCAAGCACTGGACTGGAACCCACAGGGCAAAAGAAAAGCGGGGAGGCCAAAACAGACCTGGAGAAGATCAGTGGAGAGTGAGGCAAAGACGACCGGATTATCGTGGGCCCAGCTGAAAAAAACTGCTCAAAACAGAGTCCGATGGCGGGGTGTGATTGCCTCATTGCGGCCCTATGCTCCACCTAGGAGCCTACAGGAATAAGTCAAAGTAAGTCAAGTGTGGTTAACATTGACCACAGAAAGAGATTGTGAGGATATGACGACAATCCTGTGGAGATAGAATCAGGCCAAGAAGAAGCCAAGACATTTACTGAGGTTACAGTTGCACCTAAATCTGAGAAGTATCTGGATTCTGGAGGCTCCTCCAATATCTCTCCCAGAAGACCGTCTACACTGGTGGAGGTCTCATCACATCTTCCCCTATTAGAAAAATTAGGCTAACGCTATCGTCTATCTACACAGTATGCATCCCTGGTTGCAGTGGAGAGAGAATTCTCCACTGTTGGAGATATATGGCACTATTTTTGTCAGCGCTAAACCCCTTATCCTAAACTTTTTGGAAAAACACATTAAAATTGTCCAACTAGCCGATCTACATCAACACATTGTGAGCTTGTAGATTGGCGATTTGAACTATTCAAAAATATTTTTTCAAAATAGTAAAAAAGAGGTTTAGGGATAAGGGGTTTAGCATTGACGAAAATAGGGCCCACAGTGAGTTGTCATTGAATATGTGTGACCACAATAATTATAATATTCACATACTGTATAGCCTATATTGCAGGCTACTGGATGTGAGGTCCAGAGAGAGAGAGGGAGAGAGAGAGAGAGAGAGAGAGAGAGAGGCACCTCTCTCTCTCAGAGAGAGGAGTCTATACAGTAGATCAGGGGTTCTCAACGTTTTTGGCTGGGGACCCCCGAAAATGCTTTGACCATGTCTTGCAACCCCCGCCCCACCACCAATACAAATTGACCGCTAATAATAGAGAAAATACATCATAAATAAATACTGAAACCAGATATAATCATTACGGAAAGTTTATGCATGCACTATGTGTACTATAAAACAAAAAAATCCATTTTCCAGCCATTCAGTTGCAAAAAAGGAAAAATAAAACGTCATCACGTTTAAGGTCAAGTTTAGTCGCTTCCGTGCCACGCTTTTCAGCCATAAGCCCTTATTTTGAAGAGCCCCCAGCTGATAGTACCACGAGATCGCAGGGAATTTTTATTGAGCTCCTAAAACATCGATGTTCTGTATGATCTCCTCAATCTGAGCTTCAATTCAGAGAAAAACGCTGCTAAAGATTGTCGCTAAAGATAGTGTGGACGGAGGGAAAATATTCAATGACGTCACGTCACAACGCGGAAACAAAGAGTTGCCAGGCAAGTGAGACGCCAACAACCGGTAAAAATAATACTAGCGATGCATTATTTATAAACGAATAACTTGTTCAATGACGTCCTATAGGCGATCTGTGACTTGCATGCTGGTGTGAATCCAGCAGGGCTCAGTGTTTTAAATGTTTATGTTGCCATTAACCCGGTCGATGCCAAACTTTGCACACACACTCCCTGGATGCCAACGATGAACCTCTGCCCCACATTTTCCAGAACGGCCTGTTATAGCGCCACCATGAGGCAGCTTTTCACATTTTTACCTAAAACTGCACCGATCTGCGTGAAATGTTGCATGCACACTCCCCAGAGGCCGAGGACAAACCTTTGACCTGCATTTTCCGCATCTGCCTTTTATAGCGCCACCAGGAGGCCGACTTTTGTAAAACACATTTTTTGATATTACTCCTCCAGATTCTGTTCAAAAATCTCACAAATCGTTACACAGTATCTCTATGGTCATGTGCTCAAGTTGGATCTGTCCCATATTTCATATTCCATCCTAATTGGTTATAATTGGCTTTCACAGTTTGCAAGATTGCCCCGTTTTGAACAAAAGCCTCAAATCATGAACGCAGCATGCAATTTACGTGAAATCTTTCACACATTTTCTTACTAGGCTGAGGAATATATCCCACCCTTTTCACATTGGCCTGTTATAGCGCCACCAACAGGTTGATTTTTGCAAAACACATTTTTGGAACAAAATGCCTCAAATCATCCAATTGCCATCAAAGGCGTATGAAGAAATGGCAAACGGTACACATGATCTCTGTAGTCATGTGATCAAGACGAGTCTGTTGGATTTCTCAGATTGTACACTGATTGGCTAAGATTGCCTTCCAAAGTTTTCAGGAGTGGCCCGTTTTGTACAAAATGCTGCACATGTCCTGCTCATCCAGAATTCTATCCTTAGAGATGCTATGAGTGATCTGGCTCTGCATTTCCTCAACAAAATGAAGAAAATTGTTGCAAAAACAAATAAAAAAAAACATCCTCCTAAACATTTTGCCAAACATCACACACACTCCTATCCTCCTGGTGGAGACCTGTGCCCGGAAGGGCACTTTTTCTAGTTGTTCAATGTAAGAGTCTTGGAGAGAGTTGCAAATTGCAATGCATCTCAAAGATGCTCTGGACAAAAAATAAATATTTTATTTGCATCAATCATGCTATTGGCACGGTCCTCTCACTCTCATTTGACTGATAAGAGTTTACTCAGTTGGCCTATGATGTCTAACGTTTCTAATTACAACATTAGAAAGGGAGACATTGAAACCACTTTTCCATTAGTTCAAATGAAATCCAATATAACCGACTATATAATCCATATCCTTTTAAAATAGTTGTTTAATCAACTACTCTGTTGGTCTCTCTCCCAGTTAATGGCTGTTTCTTCGATCACAGCCAATAGGTCGGAAAGCTTTTTATTCTAATTACCTCATACAGATGAGATGCTAGTTCATTCCATGTGCATTTATCATCACAACCTTTGAATGAATAGAAAAGGGAGTACATCCCTTGAATGGCTAACAAGTTTCTCACATTTGATGGCTACTTTCAAGAGGTGTACTGCAAGTGGTGGAAAGTAAATGTAACAGTACATTTACTTGTGTAAAGTTACTTACTACTTTTTCTTCATTGATTTGAGTATTATTTGAGTACTTGAGAAAATAAGCAACATTTATGAGCCGCAGTGCTCTCCGAATTTGGAGCTATTTTATACTTGAGGAGGCGCCCAGTGTTCGGCAAAAAAAAGAAATAAAAACCTGGATCACCCAGAGCATTAAGACAAAAAAATGGTGGATGCTGAGAGTGCTGAAACGTGAGGCTCGGCGCTGGGAAGAGGAGTACACCGGCACCATAGAAACACATGGCAAAACGGAACAAGCAGCTCAGAAAACATTTTTGCTTTATTTAAAATGTGTTGATGTCGAGTGCAGAATTCTACAGGAATCCATGGTTCAGCATGCCTGCTGTTGTTGCAACAGGCAGGTGGTGAATGGTGGATGTTTCTGCATCATCAAGCACCACACCCATCATCGTTTGTTTGAATGGCATACATGTGTACACAGCGTGAATACATTCAAAAGAAATGATGTACAACACTAGAGGCCCTTATCAACATTTTGACAAATAATAATAGTTTTGCTATAACAATTAGTTATTTAAAATTATAAATTGAAGTGGCTGCTAACATAGTTTCAATTTTCACTTTTCCATCTGATGAAGTGGTGCGTACCCTCCCCCTCGTTATGAATTGCAGCTGCAACAAGTTAAAAGACAACTACGACCATTTTTAACTATTCTTCATATAATTGGTCATGAGTCATGACTAAATGCTCATGATAAAATGATAGGCTACCATTTGTTTCTACCCTGTCTGTGTCTTATAGGAGGGCTGTAGACAGTTTGGAAACCTGCTTACCAGTGACATCATCATTAGACAGGTGGTAAAGAATGGTACCATATTATAATGAGCATTAGTGAGGAGGACCAATTATATGAATATTGTCCTTAAATTGTGTGATTTACTGATTGATACTCCCTCCATCCATAAATCATTCCTTATAATATACATTATAATACAACATACTCATTCACTGCCATTGATGTCTTCGCTGCTTTTTGTGGGTTTTATTGATTCAGAATAGCCTCTTTTATATTTACCGTATAGACAGCGGTCGCTTCCGCTGTGGTCCGTCAATGAAATGTTTCCTTGCCGTCCATTTCCATTATAAGTGCAATATTTGGCCACCTTTTTCTCTGAATTGAGGCTCAGATTGAGGTGACTGAATAGAACGTCGATGTTAGGAATTTATTAAACAAACAAATGTGAGTAGGACAACGAAATGGTCAGCGACGTCCCTGCGATCGCCAGCTGGGTTTTCAATATTGGCAGTGAAATTTGAGGTTATTATAGCAGAAGCACCAAGTAAGGTTTCATATACGTCTCTCTGACTGGACAGGTAATGTGTCCGCAGGGACCACCCAAAAAACACAACATTATTTAACACTCACCCCACTGGTGGCCCATATATATTATATCCACTGGTGGCCTTGCCAGGATCTACAGTAGTGTATGATCTTTTAAATCTGATGTGCCAATTTGATCAAATTTGAGCACATATGCCCCTCCAGTGATCTCTGCGCGGCCCTGGAGTGGCAATAGGTGCCAGTTTAGGTGCACCACATAATTACTCCTACAGCTTATATGGCTTTAGCTTGGCAGCTGAATATGGCACACGGTACCGTACAGCTGAACGCGTATCACTATAGTAGAATACTAAACTTTATTGGCAACAGTTAAAAGTACAGGTTCACTAGTTACAATACAACTAGTTACAAATAATACAACCTATATACAATTTAGTTTTGTATTACCCCCAAATAAATGTTAAATGTTGATGTGAAGATATTATTGTTGTATCTTTGTTACCAGAAGTTATCCAACACTGATGCAACCCTGCCCAAGGTTGCATCACGAGTATCTGCATGGTCAGATCAATTTCCATGGAATAACCATCAAAAGAAATGTGGCAATTATGAAAATACAGTATACACAAGCATGCATTTCCAAAAGCCTTTCCTTCCAGCAATACAGTGAAGGGAAGGAAAGAGGAGGGAAAAGCAGTACATCACATCAAGAGTATGTAATTTGGAAGAAATAAAGAAAGGAATTCACCGAAAACACAGAACTCAGACATCTGAAACACTGCTGTCATCCAAAACATGAGATTGCTCTCAGCCTGTGTGGAATAGTTGTTCTTTTCAGAAGAAAGTTGAGAAGTGTTGTTCTCAGCAAGACTAATGTTTAGTTTTTTCATTATTATTTTTCTGTCAACTGCACTCGAATCCAACCATTTAGTTTGAATAATAACCACTATTGTCTTTTGTGATGACTTCCCTTTTGCAGGGCACAGTGTTACGGTGGATGACACAGTGGAAAATAGCTACAGTACAACTCCTAACCTAACCTTTACATCCTCAGAAAGCCACACATTGCTGCCACTGCAAACTGCGATGAGCTTTGTCCTGGGTTCATCTATCAACAGCTACGTCCTGTGGTCGATAATGAGTGGAGCTGGTGGGACAATATAGCCTCTGGGTTATTTTCTCGGAACGTGACTGTATCTGAGTTCATATTTGCCCTGATCTCCAGCTTTTACGTTGCATGGCTCTTCACAGGCAAAAATATTTTGTCCATGTATATTTCCCTTTTCATGGTTCCATTGCTGTATCTGTGTGGAGCGCTACGTATATAGCAGGGGTTCTCAACCCGTGGGACGCGACCCCTCGGGGGGTCGCCAAATTATTTGGGGGGTCCCCAAATTATTATTAAAAAAAATAATAATAATATTTTTTGTTTGCTTTTTTTTGCAACTGAATGGCTGGAAATGAAGAGTTTACATAGTACACATAGTACATGCATACACCTTCCCTAATGATTATATCTGGTTTCAGTATTTATTTATGGTGTATTGTCTCTACTATTAAAGGTTATTGTAGCAGTCAATTTATATGAGGGGGCGGGGCGGGGCGGGGGTCCCGAGACATTGCCAAAGCATTTCCGGGGGTCCCCGACCAAAAAGGTTGAGAACCCCTGGTATATAGCAGTGAGCCACCCTGTGGTATTTCCTATTTAGGTCGGACTAACAGGAGGTCGTACTTATGGGCGACTGGCTATTTAATGGTTAGAGTAGAGTTTGGGTTAGGATCTGGCATCCACCAAGCATTGTTCTGACACCAAGCATTTCATTTAATGCTGTCTGACGGTTGTTTATCCATCTGCTTATTTTTTAAGCAGACCTACGCACTACGTGCTTAGTCCCCCTAATTATAATAGATGGAGAAACCAGGGAGCAATTAGAGAATTTATACAATCTTAACATGAATTGTCACCAGATTAATTATGCATCATTTTGTGTGACTGTGACATAATATAATTAAGATGGAAATGGCATGTGCTTCTTTTGCAGAAGGAGCGAGTGCATTCTGCGGCAGAGGGATACTATACAGCAGGGGTCTGCAACCGTTTTGAAATGAAGTGTTTTTATTTTCTACATAGTGAGTGTGCCATGTCAACATTGATTTTAATGACACCACATAAAATATTCCAACATATTTTGATTGTCCACAAATATAACCCTTTCTATATTATATGTCACATTGTTATAATGATCATTAGACGCAGCGCAATAACCCACCTATATCTCCCAGACTCCCTCCCCAGTCAGAGTTCAGAGTTTTAATGAATGTAGAATTAGCCTATGTGCAGGATATCATTTACATCAAAAATGTGATGTAAATGTAATTTTTTTTAATAACATTTAAAAATTGTCTCCCAACCCTTTTCAGGTTGGTATATGAATTTAATTGAATCAGGAGCGAGAGAGAACTCCACAAAGAATATTTATCAGCTTAAATTGTATAAGTGTTCCAGTTCCGAATTTGTCTGCTCAATTGTTTTGTTTTGTTTTGTTTTGTTTCATTTCTCCTAGGTATCTTCTGTTTACTGGAGACTGGCCAATAACGAAGATTAGAATCTAGAGTTATTCAACACTACACTGAATGCCTCTGCTCAATCCCGGGCGGCAGTGGCTCAGGGGAAGAGTGGCTGGTAGAGCAGCCAGATGGGAACCATGCAGAGTTCGATCCCAGGCTCCCCCAGAGTTAGTGTTGAAGTGTCCTTGAGCAAGACTCTGAACCCCTGCTGATGAGCAGGTTGGTGCCTTGCATGGTTTTCTCCGCCATCGGTGTGTGAATGGGTGAATGTAATGCCCAATCTATGTAAAGCGCCTTGGATAAAGGCGCTATATAAATGCACCATTAATATCTTTTTATTTTACCATTTCTGCGATATACACGCATGGTTTGAAGTATTTTTATTACTAGAGCGGCCAGCTATTGGAGCCATGCATGTTGTTATAACAATGTTATAATTGACCTAACGCTGTGTTCATGGTTTTCTGTATTTTCTTTCGTAAAGTGGTCCCCTAAACCGGCCTGGCACCTAGACCGTGATAATAAAGTAGATAGTAAACAAATCAATATGAGTAGCCTTACTGTACATAGCTCAACAGATAAGACCCAAATACTTGTATCTCTGCCAGGCAGTAAATGGTGGTTCCCTGTCCTACTGTAGAAGAGACAGACATTGGGCCCGATTTTGCGTGTGTTAACTACCAGGTCTTATGAATTCACTTAAGACCTGGAGGCGTGGCCAATGTTGTTCTGCTGTTTTGAGTGGCCAAACAGCATTGACCACACCTCCAGGTCTTAAGTTAAGTCATAAGACCTGGTGCCTGGACACACAAAAGGCCCCATGCTGTCATATACATAACAGCCTTGACTCCATGTCAGTCAATGTCAGACCAGTGGCAAAGAATCTAGGTGTCCTACTCTAACTTTTGCCTCTGAGCTCAGGTAAAAAACAGGTTGCACCTGTTTTTTCCACCTACGCAACATCTACAGAATCCGTCCAGTCCTTTCCACCCCTAACCTCAAAGTCATCAATGTCCTTAGTTCATCTCGCCTGGATTACTGCAGCGCCCTTTATTCAAATCTCAACAAAGGATCTATATACACCGCCTACAGTTGGTACAGAATGCAGCAGCTAGACTTATTGCCGGGACCAGGAGGTTGCACTGGCTGCCTGTAACGTTTAGAATTGATTTTAATATTGGATTGTTGACTTTTAAAGCCCTTAACGGCCTGGCACTCGAATATATATCTGACCTCCTAGAACCACAAGTGCCGGTCCGTTGCTTGAGGTCCTCCAATTTAGCCCTTCTAGAGGTCCAATCTGGTTTTAGGGTGACAGGGCCTTTGCAGCCAGGGCCCCCAGACTCTGGAACAGACTCCCACTTGACCTCAGGGATGCTAGTTCCCTCACAATTTTTAAAACAAAACTAACTTGACACCTTTATTCCCCCTCATAGCGTTGTTGTTATATTTGTGGTTGTAAGTGTTGTGATGTTTGTGATTGCTTGATTGTTTTATTTATGTTGTTAAGCACTTTGGACCATTTAAAAATATTTAAAAATTATTATTATTATTATTATTAAAATTCTCAAAACATGAGATCATTGTATGATGAAGTAGCCTATAGGGCATTAATGCTGGGGGGGGGGGGGGGGGGGACATACACATTTTGAGATATGGAGATGCTAGGTTTCTGCCCAACAGCAACGATATGCCGCTGTATTTACATAACGGCAATGCACTGGAGGGGATGTTAACTTTGACTGGCTAAGATGCGTATTGATGGGGTGTCAGACCTGTGTGTCTCCGTGTAGCCTAAATAAATCTGTGGTGCAGTCAAGCTCAGTAACAGTGGAGAGGTGTTAGAGAATTTTTATTTTGTTGTGGATGTTTATCAAGCTATCGATCAATCCATTCATTTATTAATAGTAGTAACATTAGTTACATCTTATGAAGTCTGTTGGAAATGAAAACCCCGGAACCAATGCCACGAATCGAATAAAACATGGACTGAAAGCAGAGGATATTTTGGAAAGCAAAAACAACATAGCCTAATCAGAAACGGTCCATGTCCATGTACACCCTTATGGACTCACACACTTAAATTCATGTTCATATGAAGCCCATGAGGCATAAGGGCCGTCGCACCGTCAAATTATCTAGTCTGCATGAGGGCCTAGAGGCCATTATGCAGCCTTTTTGTAAATCTGCTTCTCTGCAGACTTTGACTGAGGTAATTACTCACATTCATATAGTGTTGTGATGTTAAATATATACAGGGTTACCAGGGTTACGAATCCTCCAAAAATAAAGTAAATCATTTTGGTATGCAAATCAGTCATGCAGTCCGGGCAACAGGCAGCAGTGCTTTCTCACCGTTCTCAAAGAGAGACGAACAGGAGAAGAGAGATGTAGGCTATAGTAAAAGATGAGCGACAAAAGATAATGAATGAGCTGAGAGTCAGCACCACCTCAGGAGGCATTGCCCATTAATCTCGGGTAAACATCCATAAGGCTGCTAGCCCTGACGGTATCCCGAGCCATGTCCTATAAAGTATGCTCGAAGTATGCTCGAAGCAGCTGGCTTCCCCACAGGCCTCAAGATGTACACCGCTGTGCTGGTAGGTACCCACGCCAAGCAGACCTATCACCCTCAAATAAATTGTCAGTGAATGCTTTGAGAGGTTGATGAGGGACTACATTTGTTAGACGCTGCCTGCCACACTTGCAATTTGCATACTCATCAATATCTTCAAAACTCTCTCTCTCTCTCTCTCTCTCTCTCTCTCTCTCTATCAGGACACTGAGTAAAGGACCATTGGCTATATGGGTCATTCAGACACTCAGCCACCAGGGAATACAGCTGTTACCACTGTGTGGTTAATGATTTCTCTCCTCTCTTTTATCCTAACCATCGACTTTCTGTGTGCGTGTGTGTGTATGTGTGTGTGCGTGCGTGTGCGTGCGTGCGTGCGTGCGTGCGTGTGTTGCTATCCTTCTCTCCCATCCTTGACGACCCTATATGGAATGTAGCAGAGGCTGCCATAACGGCTGCCATAACGCTGGCAAAAAAACAGCATCAACAGAAATAGTAATCGCTCTATGAGATGGGGTAGACGCATAAGTAATGGGGTGAGAACAGTGTGTGTTCGTGCGTGCTCGCTTGTGCGCGAGTTTCCACACTTGCACGCGCTTGCTGTCCGCACGGACCACACCGGTAAATAGACTGCACTTATAGAGCACTTGGTTTGGGGAAAACAAAATGAGCTGTCATATTTTATTATTTAATATATTTTTATAGCTGCAGGAGTCAAAAGGTGTGTCTGTGTTCCAGCAGATTGGGCTGTTTTGTTGTCGTCAGTTCTGGCCAGCATCAATTTTAGTCTGATGGGAAACAGATGGAAAATGATTTAGTTTATGCTAAATAACACAGATTCTGGACGTACTGTATACTGTATAATGACATATAACAATGTCATTAAGGCCACAGGCCCAAAAGCTCAAGGAAGAGAGTTAAACCTGTGATGTCATGCCATACTTTTTATTTGTGTTTTTTCTATTCATTTGGTCATTAAGGTACACAGAATGAGAGGCCTGCTCTGCCGGAAACATCGTGAAAAAAAGTAATGGCCATTTTTGTTTACCCCACCATAGACAACCAATATAAGGTACATTTTCCAAATTTCATCATGCTTTAAGTATGTCAAACTAGGGGGTTTTCATGATTCTGAATCCATTTCTAAGCATTAACTTTTTTTCGCAATGTTTCCGGCAGAGCAGGCCTCTAATTCTGTTCACACCAAATTAATAGAAAAAACACAAATAAAAAGTACGGCATGACATCACAGGTTCTGTCCAATTTTGGGTGACTGGCTCCCCGGCTATAATGATTGTGCTTCAATAATACTGAGACATCACTGAGGGTGACTTTACAAGAAAAACATCAGTAAATGTCTTACATCTCCATAGAATGTCACCTGTGTATATTAATAGTTCATCTATCCCACCTCCCCGAAGACATCTTGTTTTAAAGTAAAGTAAAGTATTTGTGTCAAAAAGACTAAACCAATCCATGTCTACGGAACTTCAGAAACACAAGAAGCATTGTGACTTAATCTCAGAGTCAACCTGCCTCCCAAAAAACAACTCTATTCTTGTCTCTACATGAGAACAACAATTATGTCCTAACTAACTATCAAATACTGTAGCCCGAATATGTGATTGAGTTTTGTATGCGTACAAAAAGCATGTGTGTGTCTAACGTTCGCTCAATGCATGCTAGAATGTGTGTGTACTGTGTGTGTGTGTGTGTGTGTGTGTGTGTGTGTGTGTGTGTGTGTGTGTGTGTGTGTGTGTGTGTGTGTGTGTGTGTGTGTGAGACATGCTCTAGTATGTGAAGTGTCTGCCTGTGCAGACACTTCCTCTGGTGAAAAGCTGGAGGCTGCACAATGGCAGCCGCTCAGTCAAATCTGGTCACATATTGTTTGTACTGAGGTCTTACTAGTCCTTATGACTCGTATTCAAGTGGCATACACTATAATGCCTGAGAAATATTAATGTTTTTGTGTGTGTGTGTGTGTGTGTGTGGGTGTGTGTGTGTGTGTGTGTGTGTGTGCGTGTGTGCGTGGTAAAATAAAATGGTAAATGGTGCATTTATATAGCGCCTTTATCCAAGGCGCTTTACTGTACATTCACCCATTCACACACTGATGGCAGCGGAAACCATGCAAGGCACCAACCAGCACATCAGGAGCAATTAGGGGTTCGGTGTTACTAAAGGACACTTCGACACTAACTTTGGGGGAGCCCGGGTTCGAACTGGCAACCTTGCGGTTACCATCCGGTTACCATATCCACTCCTGAGCCACCGACACCCCCGTGTGCGTGTGTGTGTGTGCGTGCGTGCGTGCGTGCGTGCGTGCGTGCGTGCGTGCGTGCGTACGTGCGTGCGTGCTTGCGTGCGTGCGTGCTTGCGCGCGTGCGTGCGTGCGTGCGTGCGTGCGCGTGTGTGTGATTAGAGCTAGAAATTGGATTAGGGATGGATCAGTGGAGGTGGTTAGATGGAAATTGGAAGAACTACCTGCCCAGGAAAAAAAAGAAAAGAAAAACATCCGGCCCTAACTGTATTCTTGCAGGACACACAGCAGCTACACTTAGAATCAATTGGCTTTTCATTTTAAGGCAACAGATTGTATATTTAAACACAAGCATTAGAAAGTTTGTACAAGTAAGGACACTTATATATTTAAGCTTGTCAAAGCTGTCAGTTGGTGATCACGACTCACAATTCTGACTAAGAATAATGACCTCCCTTGTGGCTGTTTCCCAGTGTGAGTACTACTGTTCAAAACAAAATGCTTTGAATCAGTTTATCATGTGGTGGGATTTGCCAACTCAATTCTTGGCAGAGGGCTGCTTGTCAATCGTCATGAATTATTATTATATGTGTTTCTTTGTTTTAAACAAATGACGAAGGATTGTGAAATCTGTGACTTTGTCCACTGAGGATAGCAAGGCCAACTCTTCCATGACTGGCCTGATAAGTGGCCAACACTGCTGTGAACCATTCCTACTGATTAACCACATGCCTTGTTAAATGTCTCCCAATCACCACCGCCGTATTATGCCAGAAGCTCCACTACCATAGATATTAAAACATATAGATGCCTCATTGGTCGCTGCAGTTCGTTGGAACGACCTGTCTCCAGCGGGAGGGAAATCAAGCGGAATCCTGAAGGCAAGAGCCGGAAGAGGCGTCTACGTCCACTACAGCCAGCGAGCGTCGCGTCATTGCAAACGCAGGGAATGTTCCCTCTTTGAATCAGCTCCACTGCCGCCCGACGTGTTGCATAGGCATGGCGCTACATTGCATTTTGCTGCATTGCGTTGTGCTGCGTTGCATTGTGCTGCGTTGCATAACTTGCATTGCATTTTTTTGCGTCGTCCGAACGCAACGCAACACAGTATGTGTTGTAGCTTTGGCGCTAATCCGCACTCACACTAAAAGTTAATGTAGTAGTTTGAGAACATTGCAACTTCTGTGTGGTTATGTGCTTGATCGCGATCAAGATGTACTGAGCGACATAGTCTACCGGCAACCGACACTGCCTGACGGTCCCTCCGGTGAGCGTGCGGGAGGAGATGCAGTGGATCCGGCGACATCCCTGTGGTGTGTCGGTCCAGCGTCGGAGCAGTGGCGTGTTGATTTTGACAGAACATTTTTATTTAGTTTTACTCATGGTCCTTAATGTAATGTAATTTGTTTTAGTCATATTTTATCTGAAATGTTTTAGTGTTAGTCTAGGTTGATTTTGCGGACAAAAATGGATTTTGGCGGGCGTTGATGGCGTCGTAATACCTGATTTTACACTTGGTTGCATGCTGAAAATAGCAGATCTACAAGATCACAACACGTCACAGCGCAACGTGTTGTGAGCTTGTAGATCAGCTATTTTCAGAGCGTAATGTTGCATTCACACGGGGCAGATTAAACGATGCAGTCTACAATTTATTGTCAATGGCAGCCAGCAACATGACGTTGCAAAGGCATGTATATGTAGCTGCTCCAAATCAACTCACAACGCGTCTTTGCATCGTTTTATCTGCCAGTGTGAACGCACCATAACAACCGAGCGCTCTACTGGATCTCTTCTCCATTAATCCCTCCTTAACATTTGAGTCCAGTTTTTATTTGTCGACGAAATTGTCAAAGTCTTAGTTTTAGTCATGATAGCTTACCGGTAGTTTTTATTTCGTTTTCGTCCGTAAACATCGATGAACATTTTTCGTCATAGTTATAGTCGACAAAATCAATAATACTTCCAGGCCCCATGAGAGCGGATGTGGAGGGCGCATTGTCACAACGGGGCGACGGTGCGAGACTGGGAACTCTCGCTTTTCATCGGTCACGGTCCGCTCCTCTGCCGTTGGACTTTGTCTGTGTTTATTAGTTTTGGGAGCTTTATAATTGTATTTGTGTTATTTTGTAGTAGAGTTCTGTGCTTTCCTGTCTGCCTTGTTTGCTGTTAGCAGCGTCGTCTTACCTCCCTGTATTAGTGTAACCCTAGCCACCTGTGTTCTTTTTGCCTGTTAGCCAATCCATGCAATGTTGATTGTGTCTAGTCTTTGTCTATTTATATGCCCCAGTGTGTTCAGTACTTTGTCAGTTCGTTGTCGTATATGATGTGGTCATTTCTAGTTTGTGCATATTCTGAAGTTCCTTATTGTTAGCCTGTGTGAGGGAGAATGCAACCTCTTGAACATTCACTTCTCTGCTTTGCTTGGTCGTTCTGCATTTGAGTCGTACACCTCTGTGTCCACACCGTGACAGGTCCAGCCTGGGACATGCCCACAGACAGTTGTTGCAGAGTTTTCGGCAGCTTGGGATGTCCAGAGGCGAAGCATGCAGAAGGACTGGCAAAGTGTTGCTGTGTTACTTTCTAGGCTTAGCCTAGATTTTGCCCTGAAACATGACTGTCAGTGTCAGATGACACCTGTAATGTTGCATCATCTTGGTTACAGTTATTGTGGAGTTTTTCTACTCAGTCTGTGGCTCATAGGAGGGCAGTGGGCAGTTCAGAAACCTGTCCACCAGTGACATCATCGATGCGGAATCCAAGCTAATATAAACTGCAGGCTTTCTATTCCTGAAACGTTGCAATGCGATAATGGAAGCCATCGTTCTCACGATAATTATTTATATATATATATATATATATATATATATATATATATGCCCTTATATGAGACACAGACTGAGTAGAGAAAAAAAAGGGTTATTTTTATCATGAACATGAGGACTAATTATAGGAAGATTGGTTGAAAAGTGATGAAGTGGTCCTTTAAGTGCAATGGCTGTCTGGAACATAACTTGTGTGTTTAAAGCAATCTGATTGTAGGTGAGAAATATGCTGTGCAGGTTTTAGATATTGATTCATTTCACATTTACAAGAGCTTAAAGAGTTTAAACATTTGTTATTGAACTTCAGTAGTAAGTTTCACAGCAGTTCCACCGTGAAGAAAGAAGAAAAACAAAACGCTGTTTGACCATAACTCAGAGGTGCTCGATTGTAGTCGCTGCTCATTTGCATAGATTTTCAAACACGTTTTGGTCGTCAAGTCAGTCAGTGTAGCCAGCTATAGCTATTATTAGAAATTAACTTAGTTGCTGTCGCTGTCACTGGTTCTGAAATCTCCCCATAACAACATTACTTAGATGCAGTCGCTGTCCATGGTGCTGAAATCTCACGTCAACTAGCGTTCATTCATTTGTATTGATTAGTGAGAATCAATGTTAAATGCAGAACAATGCCCTGCAGCTGACCTGGTGACCTTGTGGCCCAGATGTGACCTCACTGAGCAGCGCTCAGCGAGGCCAACAAGACCACGTCTGACTGTCAGACAACATGACCCTGATGTCAGTGGATACGGGGCAACGCTGACTCGGCCTCTATTACAACTTTTTCACACACACACACACACACACACACACACACACACACACACACACACATACACATACACATACACATACACATACACATACACACAATGCCGGCTGAGTAGACAGATCCAGTACACGTCTCGAGGGTTCCAGCAGCTGGCAGTAGAATCATTCAGCTTTGTAATTCGGTGAAGCAGTGCAGATGAGTGCAAATGTGTTGCCATGTGCTTCTGTGAGTGTAATTGTTAAATTGTGTTTGTGCGTTCGTGTGTGCGTGTGTGTGCGTGCGTGCGTGCGTGCGTGCGTGCGTGCGTGCGTGCGTGCGTGCGTGCGTGCGTGCGTGCGTGCGTGCGTGCTTCTCATTGACCTCAAAAGTGATAAAGGGATTACCTTTTAATCATTCGATTCACTGCCTCTCGATTTGCTCCACAAACTCAAAAATGGTTAACCTTTCCCTCCTTACACTTGCATAGCTCAAACGTTGCCCTAACTACCACTACCATCACACAAACACTTTTGTAATCCCACACACACATACAAGCACACACACACACACACACACACACACACACACACACACACACACACACACACACACACACACACACACACACACACACACACACACCTGACAGTGTTGAGTTTTAATTAGGAGCTAGGGATTATAAACCAACATGAAATGACATTCTGTTATCCTGTGTGGGAGATTAGACCCTTGGAGCCTTTGAGAATTTGAGTGAGGAAGATAATTCATTCACTAAAATGTTTCACTTTCTGTAGACATGCTTTCCTCCAAGACTGGAAGCTTCAACAAACTGTTGGTGACAAGTTGCTGTAAAAGTGATGATTAAAAGAAATAAACTAAACCCATTATGAACTGCTTTCAGTGGAAATGTCATGTCTCGTAAAACGGAAATAGCTTATAATGCTAATGTAAAAAAGGTCATTGTACAACATTTCATCTAGCTCCTCTCTCTCTCTCTCTCTCTCTCTCTCTCTCTCTCTCTCTCTCTCTGTACTGCTGTTACCCAAACTAGCATGAATAATGATTCTCATCATTCAAGCAATTACATCAGTATTCCCGAAAGCTGTTTCCAGCTCCAAGTACATAACATGCATGAGTCTGTCTGGCCTGTGTGCAGTTCACCATGCAGCACATCATGTAAAGAGAAAACATCAGACTGTGAAATGAACAGTAGATTTCACTCACTGTGTAGGTTTAGGCTTCCATGAGTCATTAGGAAGTGCTGGCACAGACTCCTATGTGTTGACTGGAGCAGACAGTCACCATACACACCAATTAACAGCTGAAGAAGGCTTTCCTAATTGCCTTGACTCGGAGCCCTCCCAGCCACCACTACCACGATTGCCTCATGAGCCACGGGGCTCGTATAGCCGATGGCTCCCAGTACCCCAGTGAGTTCCAACCAGATTGTAGAACAACGATGCTCATTAGTGAGGTTTTGTGTGCGTGCATGCATGCGTGCACACTTGTGCATGCGTGTGTGGGGGCATGCGTGTGTTGGTATAGGATGTGGTTGTGGGGTGTTACAACTTGTTAGTGTAAATGATGAAACGACTCAGTGGGTGTCATATCCGTCTCTCCGTTCCCCACTGAGCTCCAAACTCAGCCTGTCATTTATCTCTACCAGCCTCTTCCTCCTCTGTCGTTAACTGGGAGAAACTGGGCCAGTGGTGGCCTTTAGCCATTGATTTTTGAAGTCAATATGCAGGGTTTTTCCTTGAACTAATTTTCGGAGACCACGCAACTCTGCGGTTTATACCATGTTGCATTTTCAGCCAGAATTTAATTGACTGACAGGTGAGATAATTCAGAGAAAGAAAACACAAAACAAAACTGTGTTCCAGTGGATCCAATCTTGTTATTGTTCAGTGGTGGAAAAAGTAACTCAAATGATTTGCTTGAGTAAAAGTATCAACACTGTAATATAGAAATGCTCCATTACAAGTAAAAGTCTGGAATTTAAAACTCACTTGAGTAAAAGTACAAAAGTATTGGCATCAGCATGTACTTAAAGTGCCAAAAGTATACTCAGTGTGCAGAATGCCTCATTTCAAGTTTTCAAATATATAAAGATCTTTTGAAGATATCAGATCTACAAGCAAGTTTTGTAATAATAATAATAATAATAATAATAATAATAATAATAATACATCTACAACAAAGTAACTAGTAACTAAAGTTTTCAAATAAATGTAGTGTATAGTACAATATTTGCCTCTGAGATGTGGTGGAGTAGAAGTAAAAGTATTGGAAATACTCAAGTAAAGTACAAATATCTCCAAATTGCACTTAGTTACTTTACACAACTGACCATAATGAATATGTATATAAAACCCACAGACAGACAAAAACAAATTCTAAATATTTTCTAAACAGAAAACGATGAAATGGTACAAGGTTTCTGCCAAACAGTGGCATTATCTAAATGTGGCTGTACTGATTATTATGATTGTAAGTAAATAAATCTGCCTCCCTAACTGAACTCTTGACTTTTGGAATATATATAGCTTTACTTGTCTGTTGAGGTTTTGTTAGGTGTTTTCACTAAGTTGTGCTGGCTTCGCTTCTCTCCTTTACTGCTTCCAAATCCCCTGACATGCAAGCTGGCCCTTCAGTTCTGCCTGTCGTCTCCTGACATAAAGCTCGACCTTAAATAGCACGGCTGCAGCATTGATGCTATAGTCCATAAATCTTACTATAAAATGAACAAAATTCTTGTCAGTCCTTCCTCTCCTCAGTGGGGTGACCAATCGATCTGGACTTTCACTGCAGTGGGCATGGCCCATTGTCCTATCCAGGGATTGGGGAAGCTGATTTTTTTTTTTACTTTTCCAACTTTTAAGCAGCGTATTCACATTTCTGTCATGCACACGGCCCCAGTCCAGACAGGTGTAAATGAGGGGAGTGACTCAGGCGCACAGGACCAGCTATACACACAATGCAGAGAGAACCCCAGCAGAGATAGAGAGAGCTGGCTCAACAGTGCACAGTCAGTGTCTCCACGAGGCCGAAGTATGTTTTGCACTGTGTGTGTGTGTGTGTGTGTGTGTGTGTGTGTGTGTGTGTGTGTGTGTGTGTGTGTGTGTGTGTGTGTGTGTGTGTGTGTGTGTGTGTGTGTGTGTGTGTGTGTGTGTGTGTGTGTGGCATTGGCTTTCAAAGTTTGCAGGATTGGCCTGTTTTGAACAAAAAGCCTCAAAACGCAGCGTGCAATTTGCGTGAAATAATCTTTCACAGACTTTCCTACTAGGCTGAGGAATATATCCCACCCTTTCACATTTGCCTTATAGCACCACCAACAGGTGGATTTTTGCAAAACACATTTTTGGGAAAAAATGCCTCAAATCATCCAATTGCCATCCAAGGCGTAAGAAGAAATTGAACCCTTTTCACATTGGCCTAATTTAGCGCCACCAGGAGGCCACAACCTGACCTGCCCTGGTGGAGACCTGTGCCCCATGAAGGGGCACTTTATCTAGTTAGGGACTCTAATTTAAACACACTATAGAGACCAGTGCCCACTCTGGAACGATACAAGTTTTGAAATGCATGACTCACCCAGTTAAAGTATATGCACATAGATTTATGTATCTGTCTGTGTTTCTTTTGTGCCCATATATGTCGTTTTCTGAAGACTGAGAATATGGCACGGGTTGGCAACCTGTGGCATGTTTTTATTTTTGTGGTAGTCAGTGTGGCAAATGAACCTTAATTTTAATCAGGACACCAAATGCAAATAAAATATTTTAAATATTGTTTTATTGTCAGAGCCTTTTTATTCTAGCACTTCTGGACAACCGCCTCATCTGCAACGTGTGGTGAATCTGAAGTCGGTCGAGATACGTGGATTAGGATTACAGACGTACAGCTACAGTATACGTACAGTTAAACAGAGATTCCTTCAATTACAAAATGTGACACAATAAGATGGGTTACGTTACGTTTCCCCTGGTGTGACAGACTGCTGAACACTTTTTTGCCAAGTTTGGCAAGGATTGGAGCAACGGCTTCTGCCTCCAATTTCGGGACTATAGAGTTGCAATTTGAAATGGCTATGTCCGTGTAGAAGAACAAGGTCACATACACTATTGGCAGTCTCACTGAAGAGGACAACACACCTAACGGAAGCAGCATGATGTGTGCATGCCTGCCTGCCTGCCTGAAATGTGTGCTAAAGGCTGATTGACGTTCTCTCAGTGGTCAATTGCATTAAGTCTGCTGGCACGTCTGCTGGCACAGCCTGTGTAATCAGAGAACACTTGCACGTGTTAATCTCGTGTAGCCTATGTACATGTGCATGCCTGTCAAAGCGTGTGTGTGTGTGTGTGTGTGTGTGTGTGTGTGTGTGTGTGTGTGTGTGTGTGTGTGTGTGTGTGTGTGTGTGTGTGTGTGTGTGTGTGTGTGTGTGTGTGTGTGTGTGTGTGTGTGCGTGTGCGTGTGTGTCTGGTGTGTGCCTGCCTGTGTGTAACATCTCATTCTTCCAGGTGTCAGACCACAGGTCCTTATACTCCAACAGCTGCTTATACCCGGGAGACTGGCAGCAATATTGCTACCGACAGACCCCACTAAACGATCAACACATCACTGGCCAGTCTATATCAATCAAACCCAGGGTTCCACTGTCGTATATTATTTCTACAGGACACCCTATACAGTCATACCATACAAAATACTGAAAACTGGGAGAGCACTCTGAGAAAATGTGAGACAGCAGATGGAGTGATGTTCGCTCAGATGGTTTATTTCAGAGTACAGCACAGCACAGGTTAAGGCTCACGCCAGCCAGCAGGGGACCCTGGGGGGTCCCCTGAGAAGGTCTCAGGCAGGCCGACACCCATGTAGGTGACAACTGTTCGTGCAACCTTATGTTCCAATTCACTAATCTAAAAATAGGTGTACAAATTAGTTATGGTTCCCTCATCCCTCATGATGATCAACACGACTATCATGCCAAAATATTACATATGAACATGGAACCATAATCCTCTTACACCCCCCTTGACCCTCAGCTGAACACTATACATTCAAGACACCAGAAATAGCCAGCATCAGAATTTCCCCAAAATGGTTTGAAAACAACACACTTAAGATATACAGCTTGTCATAAATGATTTCCCTTACAGTACGTGTCATCATTAGGAGGATAGTTTCTCCTGTTGTTACTCAAATCTAGGATAACATGTTAGGCACACCAAATCACATGACCCCTCTTTTCGGGATCACAGGACCAAATCAAAATAAGTCTCTGGACTTATCCTGACCACACAGAAACCACTCTCTGGACACCTAATATGGACAGGTTGACCACTTTAGACTTCAGGGGGATGGGGAACCTGAGATCACCTTTTCCTTTGTTGTCTCTGTATAGACGCCTTATCAGACGACGTCACACTGATAAGAAACGGCATGCGCGCGCATAAAGGCAGCAGAAGAACACCACCTCTCATAAGATGCAATGGAAAAGTTCTAACTGCACTCGTGTAAAAAATGCCCCATCAAACTTTCAGATGCTGGTTTTCTCCCAGTGTGGAGGAAGAATGATTAGGATTTTTATTGTGATCTCTCGCCCTTGAAATATATAATCCTTGGTTTCTGTTACCTCCAGTCGCTGTCATAAGAACGGGAGGTACGCTCATGAACACGGCAGCAGAGCCTGTTTGTGCACGGCTGCACGCGCACCTGCAGTCCAGAAGTATAATTTATGCTTCGTCCCGCGATGGTGTCGCGCACGCAGACCTCTACGCTCACAACAGTCGCATCTGCGATGCGATGTGAGCTTGTATATCAGCTGTTCTCTGTGCGCAATACTGTCGGGCTTTGAAGTATAAATGTCTCCTAGGGTGCATCTCACTAGCCAACTCACAAGAGGAGGTTGAATGGACTGAAACCAGCGCTCCCCAAAACAACAGGTTTGGAGATCTGTTGGGAATTGATTACATGAAACAGTCACCCGTGCGCCCAGTCCCAATGTTTGTAAACAAATAATTGGTCTATAAAGCCTACTGAAAAGGTCTGAACTGTGTCAGTGGCCCACAAGCCGTGAGGCTGGTGGGTGCATTTGTACTCTGCAAATAAACATGGAACTCTGCCTCATTCATCCGCCTGCCTGCGCCTCTTCATCTATCTGCCTGATTAGCTTTAGACTTTGTCCAGTTTTTGGTTAAGTTTATACAGTGTACAATGGTAAAATCAGATACGACACCACATAGTGGCAGCAGTGGCCGAACGGATTGCAGAGCGGTCTAGTTCGAATCAGCGGTCCGACACGTTAAAATTACCACCGCTGAAGTGCCCTTGAGCAAGGCATTGAACCACTACCATGAAATGTTCTATGAGCAGGGCCTGGCTGGAAACAAGTTCTTGAGCTTAGCCCAGATACCCTGGGTAAATATAGTAACTTTGCTTTGCTTTGCTTTGCCATTAAGGATGGTTCCTTTCACTATAAACATGACAGCGAAACAGGATGGAGACCCTCTGGGCTTTGTACTAAAGAGCAATGGTTACTCTGTGGAGAAAGATGTGTATGTCTGCAGGACACAGCAGACCAAGACAACTATGAACGAGGTTGTCTCCTTTATAATATTCATACTATTTATGTGTTTTCACTATAAATACGCCTCTGCTGCAGTCCGGCTTGGGTCTGAAAACTGGACTTCCACATTCCTGGAGTGCAGAACATTAGAAATGCCCTGGACCGGTTGGCCAGAAGATTTAAAACTTGCGTGTTCCTTCGTGTGGGTCCTTTGTGACTCTGTGAGGCAATCTCATAATTGACTAATTCCAGTTTATAATAATAATAATAATCCCCCCCCACACATATAGGGCCCTATTATGCATGTCTTAAGTACCAGGTCTTATTACTTAACTTAAGACCTGGAGGCGTGATCAATGCCATTTGGCTATTCTGAGTGGCCAAACAGCATTGACCACGCCTCCAGGTCTTAAGTTAAGTCATAAGACCTGGTACTTAAGACACGCATAATAGGGCCCTTTGTGTTTACTATTAAAAGTTCTTCTGTCCTACTTGTTTGGAGGAAGTGCACCACACGTCAAATCTTCAATGCACTGCATGAGACACACCAGGGAGAACACACACACACACACACACACACACACACACACACACACACACACACACACACACACACACACACACACACACACACACACACACACACATTTTTAGAAATAGATATAATGCATACTAGAATATTTATAATGTATGTGGCTTTGGGCACCTTTCTATAGCAGCGGAAACTGCTGAAATATAATCCAGGTGAAAAACAAAATCAGCTCATAGCCATATTTCAACCCAGGTAGCACTCATTTCCAAGATTTTCAGACTACACTCTAACCTTACCTGCCACTGTGGAAATCTAATGTTAGAACAACTTAAAGTCCTCCCTCATAGTTCCACATTTAGGTTTAAGAAATAGGCTACAGAAAATGATAAGAAAAGGGGGAAAAATAGATTGCATTTTTCTTTAAGGGAGGGAGGGAGGGGGCCACAAACCAATTGCAGGGCCATAAACAAATGTTTACTCAGTTTAGTGGCCATGGGTCAGATTCACAAAGGAAATGTACGACCAGGTGTAAATGAAGTGCGTCATGAGAGCGTATTAATCCGTACGATCAAGCTCACGTGTCATTCACCAAAGGTGGCGTAATGCCTTCACTTGTGCGGATCGCTCGTGTATCTCATTTTGCCTCTTTCCCAAGCGATTCGCCTGGTGTCGCCCTAATTGAACATCCACGCCCATTTCACGCCATATAAGGCAACAGGAAATATCTGAATAACGTCATATCGCAGCCTGCAAAATGCACAGATCCCCAAGGTTACATGAACGCGGTGCTCCGCGATGCACCGCACCGCATGAACTTGCAGAGCAGCTTATTTTGACAGAGGCAAGTCTCTCGCAATGTCAACTGACTGAACGTTATAAAAGTATAGGCTACTCTCACTTATAATGCAACTCTAGGTAATGTATTTATTTAAGTTCAACCTCAGGACCAAGGCTATACTGTATAGCCTTGGTCCTGAGGCTATACTTGGCAGTTACATTATAAAAGCCCTTTCTATTGAACAAATTGCTGACTCACCTTTGCAGAGGTAAAAAGATACACGATATTTTTTTTATCAGAGCTGCGCATTGATTAATGACGGGAAGACCCGTAGCTATTTCAATTTTCAACCATACGGTGGGTAGCCTATAGCTATATCCTTCCCCGCCAGAGGTAAGTTGGCTATATAGTATGAAATTATGAATGGTTCATTTGATGATGTCGTCAATAATATTAAAATGATTCACGGGACATTTGGCGTTAGTTGGCACTTGGCATAATGGAAGTTTGGTGTTGCTAATTAATACCACGGGCGGCGGTGGCTCAGGGGTAGAGTGTCTGGATGGTAACCGTAAGGTTGCCAGTTCGAACCCGGGCTCCCCCAGAGTTACTGTCGAAGTGTCCTTGAGCAAGACACTGAACCCCCAATTGCTCCCGATGTGCTAGTTGGTGCCTTGCATGGTTTCCGCTACCATCGGTGTATGAATGGGTGAATGTAATGCACAATCTCTGTAAAGCGCCTTGGATAAAGGCGCTATATAAATGCACCCTTTACCATTTACCACGAAACAATTCTGTGCCCAGCGCAGCAACATTATGGCATGCATAGTCTTACCGTTGGAGGAGAGCGCTGGAGATGTGAGCTGGCTTTAAACTTTGACTGGCCGACACGCTGATGCCATGAATAATGTGAACTTCTAGTTTTTTATTTAATTAGTCCTAGTGACTCACTGTCAATCTGTCTGTCAGATCGTCATGTTTGTGAACCATAGAGTGCATGCATATAGGCATACAAGCGCAAGCTGCGCAATGCATAATCTATTTCGGCTATATATATAGGCTATCATAATTTATGTGCTGACCAATGTTGGGCATATTATGGATGTAGCCTACATATTTCATTTAAGGTTTGGGGACTATTAATCTATTCAGCATGAAACCATTCTAAATACGCATGCCTTGATCACTGGTACGGCACCCTCCGAGGTGACGTGGAAATGAGCGGAATGTATAAGACCAAGTCACGACCAAGTCCACGGCCAAGTTCAAATGATGAATTCCACACGTAACGTGGATATGGTCGTAAATGTCTGTACGCTCAACATAATGAGCGTAAACGGCGTTGTGAATCTGGCCCCATGTGTTTGTAGTGTACAGTACATACTCTCACTGGGTTACATGTGTTTGGTCCGACGATTCATTGATCCGATACCTCCAACCCCTAACCTAACCATAACCGCAAGCACGGGAGCAGGCGCTAGTCCGAGGTGCGGACGCATGTCGAACCAATGCTCCGTCGGACCATAGTATGCCTCCCTCTCACTGTCCATCAGGGCATGCAGACCTTCAACTGACCTGATCCCACAGGGCCGTCTCAGTGTGTGTTCAGTGTATGTACTGTAGAGCTCTTTCAAGTGATTTTAAATGGACAGCATGTCCAGAGGCTCAGCAGTATACACATCATGGGGAATTGGATTTCATGGTGTTATAAGCCAGCTATAGCCAACCCCATAGTAGTCTACATCATTCATGAACACTCAGTTGGTTTACCTTGAGATATGGGTTTGAGTTTGACCTTTGGTGTACCACTGGGACTTTTGTTGTAGCAGATTTTATCTGTCAAGCTTGGGAAAGAAGGCAGAGTACTCTGTATACTTCTGAGGTGTAATATAATGAATTATGTAATGTAAACATGCTGTAAATGCATAAATTATGTAATGTAAAACATGCTGTAATTGCAACTGTGAAATGGTGTCTTATAAACCCATGAGGGTTGGGCACAAGGTGTGTATGACACGAAAATAAATAAACAATCAATCAAATCAATCAATCAATGTATCTTTGCCCCTGAAAGATATAGAACCCCTGCCATAGTATAGACAGACAGACAGACAGACAGACAGACAGACAGACAGACAGACAGACAGACAGACAGACAGACAGACAGACAGACAGACGGTTAGTTTGTCACTGATATCATACGACTGTGGCTCGACTGTGGCACAACTGTGGCTCAAGAGGTAGAGCAGGTCGTCCAATGATCCATGGGTCGGCGGTTCGAATCCCGGCTCCTCCTGTCTACATGTCGAAGTGTCCTTGGGCAAGACACTGAACCCCAAATTGCTCCCGATGTGCTGGTTGGTACCTTGCATGGCTTCCGCCGCAATCGGTGTATGAATGTGTGTGTGAATGTAATGCACAATCTATGTAAAGCGCATTGGATAAAGGCGCTATATAAATGCACCATTTACCATTTTATACCCAAGGTTATGTAGAGGATTTTACTCTACCCTTTAATCCGATTGGCGCCGCCGCCTAGTGTGAATGTTGTCCTTAACAGGGTGAGCCAGAATGCGTTCAGTATTATGCTGAACCTCTAGCAAGGCCTCATCTGCACTTTGTTGCGTTTTCAACCCCTGATAACAGCGTTGCCGTCGAAACGGCAGTATAGCATCCGATATTTTATTTTGCCATTTCTCTAGAGACCGTTGCCGCGTGGCCTTAGTTCTGTTGTGTGTGGGTTCTTCTCAGATTAGTCTGTTGGCTTAAGGCTGAGCTCTGCACTATAATTGGGTTTCGAAGCCGTTATACTCGAAAACAGAAAGTTCCATTTCATGTTGTAGATGTTTGGCGTTTCAGCTGAATAGACACTTGTTTTGACAGAAAAGGTCACAAACTCATTAGGCATATTAGGATGACATGTTTTATCGGGTCTATACTAATGGCATGCCAGAGGAGTTGAAAGGAGTTGGCTGTGTCCTGTGGTGTGTGTTTGCTCACATACGGATTTAAACTTTAAAGCCCCCTCTTGCTTATTCATGACGGAGGAGCACAGAGGAGCACAGAGGAGAGATATCTGTTGAATCTCAACAGAAATTCCCACATTCCACACACACACATTCCTCACATCTTTTCAAAATGTGCAATCAGGAAAGAAAATGAATTGTAACTAATTGTCCTGCAAATGAGCTGTTCATTGCCATTCACCGCACAATATCATGTTGTCGGTGCACGCACGCACGCACGGGCAGCGCAGCGTGTTGCAGCACAAAGACTTCATACCCCATTTGGTCTCCCGCTGGTTTCCCCCTCTAAATGAATTCAGGAGGATGTGAGAGAGGACTGCAGAGTGATCTGTATAAAGGATGGTGGTTAATGATAATGAGGATAATGAAGAATCGCACTAGAAGCAGATGCCATTTGAGTAGACAGATGACACTCTGGAGGTGAGTGTGTGTGTGTGTGGGGGGGGGGGGGTTCACAATGCAAATAAAGAAGGGTGCATTGAACCTTGAGAAACAACGTTTCCACGGGACATGTGTAACACACTGCCAACAAACACAGCAGCTGACAGTGCTTAAGTAAGTAAGAGGCCTTCTTCTTTGATTGGTCCAGCTTGATGGAAGGGTACACCCCCCCCCAAGGGGACTGCACATTAGTCCGACATCCCGTTAGTCCGACATAGGTGGCCAGTTAAGTGTGTGTGTGTGTGTGTGTGTGTGTGTGTGTGTGTGTGTGTGTGTGTGTGTGTGTGTGTGTGTGTGTGTGTGTGTGTGTGTGTGTGCGTGCGCGCGCGCGCGCGTGCGTGCGTGCGTGCGTGCGTGTGTGTGTGTGTGGATAATGCATCTGTGCATAATTTGTGTATATGATGATTCTGTGTCATTTTGACTTGCCCATGCAGAGAGATGAATAAATCAGACCCTGGGACATTTTGTCGTCACAGAAACAGAAACAGAATTCAACGCTCTGTGGTCCGTTCCTTACTGCTGAACCATGTCAAGATCCATGTATTTTCATGTGCTGTGAGCTGTATTTTGCTGCTTCGTTGAAAAGCAAGTTTAGAGAAGAAGGAAAAGAAGGCTTGTTAAACTGTTGTTTTGTGTGTATTGTGTTTACCATTTGTATTGAGCTGGGATTTGTTTTGCAGTGTATATAAATGCAACATTTGGCTATCTTCCTTACCTATAATAGATCAAGCATACTGCTCTATTAAAAACCAAACAAACACAACAAAACAAAAAGGTCACCATTCAAAAAGCTTTCAGTCCATAATCTCACAAAGTCCGTGTACAGAAAACAGTTCAAGCACACTGCCTCAATAGATAGTATACTGTCTAAAACCTAATCGTTGTATAGTCTCAACACACTTGCACGCTAATTCACCCACAGGGCCTGAATCCAAACGTCCAGACAGGTTTAAAAACATTCCATCCTCTCTGATGCAAAGGCACGTGATGTTGAAATGATGCTGTAGAGAGAGGAACAGGCTTCTCTGGAGGAAAGGAGCATTTCTCTTCTCTCTATCTATTTCTGAGCTGGTTAGATCAATGAGCTGGGGATCTGGTGGTCAGTGTTCCACTCCACTAAGAAGCACCAAGGGACCCGCTTCCCACTTCATCTTTATCACTGGCCACTTTCTGTAGAAGGACTGCAGAGACCTGCTGCAACAGGGTGCCTGAAATGCCAAAGCCCTGTTATCTCACTCTGACTGTCTTTCTGCACTGTCTCCCCGTTTTCCCCACAAATCTTCTTTTTCTTTTTCTTGTGACCGCATGCACTGTTCTAGTTTCTACCACAACAGAGATGGAAGTTTGGATCTGGTGGTGATAGTTCAAGCCTGTCTCTTTCCGTCTGCATCTTGTGTCTTTTTCAATACATCAATCAACATTCAATTACAGGTAAAAGTGAGGTGAAAGTCTAAGGCTTTCACATTTGCAGTCTAAAAAGTATTTGAAGTAAAATAAGGGAGAATACAATTTTTATTCTCCCTTATTTTACTTCAAATGCTCATTTAATGAGGATTAAAAAACCTGAAAACAGCAGCATGTTAATATCAGTATCACATAACATTTCCTTGAATTTATTTTCTAGCTGAATGCCGACAGCTGGTGTCCCATCCCTGAGGTAGACATAATAGACCACCACCTGTCCCCTCCCCTTCACCTGCCTCCACCTGCACCACCAATCCCAGTCGACTCTGTGCTGCAACGCCAATCCTGGCATTACCCTCGCTGACTGATGGACTGTGTCTCATACAGCATCTGTTCTCTGATGCTCAGTGGGCAACGTTGATGTATCTGGCTTTGGACTGGTTTGGCCATGGTCAGGCCTTTGTACAATCTGTCTATCATTGGCCGGTTTTCTATAAGCAACATCCACACTGTGATCTAAAACGAATGGTTTATCTTCTGGCTTCAACTCACCTTCATATTATAATTCAATTCATGAATATGTTGTTGTGGCTGCTATTCATCTGGGTACAGCCAATATGTTTCAAGGGCACTCCTCTCTTTTAATAAAGCATGTGTTAGCTAATTGGTAGCTGGGGTCACTGTCTGTGTCGATGTTGTGCAGGGCAACTTCAAACAATGCAGATGCCACATGGCTAATGTCTTTTGTCAGACAAAAGACCTGCCACACTCCAGCCCCCTTTGAAACTCCTGCGACAGTTTATTAAACAGAGTTGTGTTCAGTAGGTCCTCCAAGGCCAGGCTGACAGATGCAGCCGTTCATTACAGCTCAGATTACCATATGGCGTTAGACATGCTCACCCAACTCCTCTACTCCTCCTCAACAAGAACCTGACCCCATGTGGGCTCATGTAAGCTTTACAGAGGACACATCATGGACAGTTGGACAGTTGTCAGCTCCATGGCAGAGACAACGCAGGGTTTTACTGAGCACCACAAATGGGAAATAAGCTTTCACCTTCACCCTGACTGACTTTGGAGCTTTTCTCACTTATGCCGAGTCAAATGAGAACATTGGCTGATCTGAGCACGCGGGAGGGTTTGTAGAGTTCGATCAGGCTTGCAAGATATGGGGGTGCCATACCTTTGGTTGCTTTGAATGCCAGCATCAGAGTTTTGTACTCTGTGGGCAGCGACCAGGAGCCAATGGAGGGAGCAGAGAAGGGGGCTTAAGTGCGCATGCCGGTAGGCCAGTAAGGAGGGAGTTACAATGGTCAAGTTTTGACATGACTGATGTCTGGATAAGGAGCTGGGCTGACTCAGCTGGGTGAGGAAGGGTCTAATTCATAGGATGTTATAGAGTGTAAACCGGATCACAGTGACGGCTGTAATACGAATGTGTGCTTTGAACGAGAGCTGACTGTTCAGGACAACACCATGGGTTTCGCATTATTGCAAGCTTACGAGGGAGCAGGAGCCGGCTTATATAAGTTATAAAGAAAATAAAAAGAGTGTTTGAAAACTTGCTAACAACATATCTGTGCATGGCTTTTGTGCGTGCGTGCGTGCGTGCGTGCGTGCGTGCGTGCGTGCGTGCGTGCGTGCGTGCGTGTTTGCGTGCGTGCGTGCGTGCGTGCGTGCGTGCGTGTGTGTATGTGCATGAGAGAGAGAGAGAGAGAGAGAGAACGAGTGTGTGTGTTGTTTATGTATGTGAATGTTTTTACTCCACCAAAGCCTCTGCCCTGTCTGAGCTTCCTCATTAAACGCCTGTCAAGCTTCTTCCTGCATGCAGACCTGACAGCCTCTCTGTAATATCGCAAGAACACACACGCACACACACACACACACAGACACGCGCACGCACGCACGCACGGCGTCATGTCACGTCACGTCACGTCACATCACGTCACGATAACACCCGGCCGCCGGTCAGTAACAGCGGCCATCGGTCGGTAACGCCGGTCGTTGGTCGGTAACGCCGGCCGTCGGTCGGTAAATCCCATAGGTCGGTCGGTCGGTCGGCCATAGGTCGTTCGGCCATTTCTCAACCGTTACAGACGGGGATGGGCTCGTTGGAATCGTGCCGCCCCCCGTATATTAAGGGCAAATGGCCTTCCCATGGTCTCTCTCTCTTCCACTGTTAGTCACTCTGTCATCGTCTCTCTGTGCTCTCTGAGCTCGCTGTGCTCTCTTTCTCTCTCTATCTCTCTCTCTCTCTCTCTCTCTGTATCTCTATCATTGTTGCACCAAGTGAAGGTCACGTTAATTCCTTTCTTAGGAGGATAGCGAACGGCAAGATTGTCCCTATTGGCTTTTCCCAAGCTTAATAACTGATCAGTGTGCATGTGTGTGCGCGTGTGTGTGTGTGTGTGTGTGTGTGTGTGTGTGTGTGTGTGTGTGTGTGTGTGTGTGTGTGTGTGTGTGTGTGTGTGTGTGTGTGTGTGTGTGTGTGTGTGTGTGTGTGTGTGTGTGTGTGTGTGTGTGTGTGTGTGTGTGTACTCTCATGTCTCTACTCTCATGCAGAAGATTTCACACGCAGTACATTTCCTCCAAACAAGTTAGTATATGACCTGCTCTTCAACCAGATAGGACAGGAGAACTTTAACAAGTAAACACAAATGTGTGTAGGGGAACTTCTAATTCATATTTCTAATATTATGTTCTTTATATATGTTCTAAATGTCTTAGGTAGAGGCCTAGCATAAGCCCCTTGGGCTTCTTTGCCTCATCCTAGCACTTTCCCTCATATTCTTTTATGTTTTACTTTTATTGTATTGTTGTTATAGTGTGTTAAATAAAAATCAAATCAAATCAAATGGAATCAGTCTGTTATGAGACTTTACTTTAAAACATTAAACCAATGTACACACCTAGAGAGACGGCAAAGATGAACAAAACTTTACTTTAAAAGAGTAAACCAAGGTACACTACAGATAAAATGAACAAACAACGGTACTTCTACACAATGTGCCAAACACAAACACGGCCAGTCGACTCTGTGCTGCAACGCCAATCCTGAACTACAAACTCCTTTTGTAACACATTGTTTCACCCGGTGCCAATGCCTAAGCTATAATCCTGGGCGCTACTCTCCCTCTGCCAACCTGGGGAGAGCCCTGAACTGAGCTCATGCTTCCATCAATGCCAGAGGAGTGAGCATGCAGGCCGCTTCTTATCACCCCACAGGGGGGAGTTTTCCCGGTAGGACATAGCCAGTGGAAAAACAAATTATTCCAACCAGTTCCTTTCCCCTAGGGTAGGGTACCTACCTACTCTATGGGACATGGGGAGAACATCCAAACTCCCTTTCGCCAACCCCACCAATGGGTATGGGCTCTGAGGATGAGGGAACATGCCCCCAGTGTACTGTCCACAGCGCTTCCGACTGCACCCCCTTAATTGGTTAACTTTGCCAAGCTTTGCAAAAATAAAGGCTTTTATGTTATTTTCAATGGAACAGTGTGCTAAGTTATTCAACAAAGGAAAATAGCTTAAACTAATTAACTGTATTTCTTATGATCCTGCCCTTCGCAAAGAGCACCTATAGTTCTCTTCTGCATAATATGGCACAAGAGAGGGACATTTTTATCTCCTCCACCAATTTATGGTGTAACCGGGGCCATTAGAGAATGCCATCCATCAATTGAAGAAGAAGAGTTGGATAGAGATAAAGAAAGTCATGGCAGATAAAGAGAAAAAAATCTAGGAGCAAAGAGAACAATGAGAAAAGGCGCAAATAATCTCTGGCGTACAAAAAAACGAGATAAATGAATAACAAATAGCAATTAGAAAGAGAAGATTGAGCTGAAGAAGGGGCTTATTTGGTCCCTCGTGGCTCAAAGCTATTAGTCAAGTTTCGGGCTCTATGGAGAGGAGAGAATGGCATTCCAGCAGGTCTTGTCAGTCGCAGCCAATACCTCCATCCATCCAGATACCCAGAGCCTGAATTACACCCTGATGGACACGAATGGAAAACCAATCGAGGGGATATAGGGACATGGGGGAACGCGATGTATGGACGCTGGGAGCCGCACCGACAGGCAATCTGCTATGATGAAGAGGCTCTGTTCTGCCACCCTCCTCAGCCTCACTCCATGTCCTCCAGCATCCTTCAAGCCTCACTGCACTGGATCATCAGGCCTGACCAACCGGAAGCTGGCCGCAATGATCGGTCTATGTCTCTGATGCTCTCTCACTCCCTCTCGTTGCCCCAAGCCAAAACAATCCGTCTCTCTCAACAGACAGAGAATTGAAACAGAGATGGATTCTGTTGTCTGCAGGGATGGGGAAGGAGAACTAGATGTGCTTGAAAGGAAGCAGAATATAATATTTCCCAAATTTCACCAGGATAGCAGTTTGCGATGGGTTGGTTGATAATAACAAAGATGAGCAGTGGAAGGCAATACGGTGAACTTGGAGTATCCACTTTGACAGAGTTTACCTGCATTAATCGTAACAGCTAATTTATTCTTTGTGACATGACAATGGCACTTGATGAAAATAACAGATTATAAATGCTACTATGGTAGAGGTCAAATCAACAGACAAGTACATTCATCTATTTTTAACTGCACAGACCATAAAGCTGGGAAAGCAACAACAATATTCTTGATACGGTTTGTTCTTGGATCACTATATGTGACCAGATTTGACTGAGGGACTGCCATTGGATTTTTTTTATTTTTTGTTTTTTCATGTCATAATATGACATGAAAAAACAAAAAAACTAAATAAAGTCAATTTGAAGCTATGATTCCATGCTTTCATATTATGAAAGCATGGAATCATAGCTTCAAATTTACATATTGGTTGTTCAGTTTGACCCACCAGTTTTGGAGATATGGCTAGAGTGATCTTGTCTCACAGAAAACAGCGAGTTGAGAAAACAGGCTTGAAAGGTTCACTTCTGTGGTCTCTAACAATACACCTAGCATTTATTTCATATTTACATTTATTTGAGACATGCTCTATTATGTGAAGTGTCTGCCTGTGCAGACACTTCACATCCTCTGGTGAAAAGCTGGAGGCTGCTAATGGCAGCCGCTCAGTCAAATCTGGTCACAGATTGTTGGGATGCCAGAACTTTGTGTTTATTGATCCTTACTGAGGTCTTACTAGGGTATGTTTTACTTACTCCTTATGACTCATATTTTTATTATACGTATTCAAGTGGCATACACTATACTATATACTTTAAACAGAACAGATCCATAATGTACAGAAGCTGCACAGCCTCTTTGGTTATTGAAAGAAGACATGAAGCAGAGTTGTGTAGTGTGTATAATAAAGTACACGTGTGTGTTAGTTGTGTATAAGGTGTACAGTACCATGTGTAGTTGTGTAGTGTGGATAATACAGTGTGTAGCTTATCCCCTTGAGTTAACATAGTATGTAATTTGTCTCCAAGAACCGACGTAAACCCATTTCTGCAGACATTCATCCCCCCACCCCACCTCTCTCTCTCTCTCTCTCTCTCTCTCTCTGGAGAAATCATGTTGTTTTCCTTATATTGTTCACCCACACACATCCACTTGTTATCTGTGTTGTGCACATTTATCTTTTATACAGAGAAGATACACTTCACACATGTTTTCAATACTGTGTAGGCTACAAATGAATGTGTAAGGTGATACTGTATCTAAAGCATTGGATCACTACGAGTTTTTCACATACCATACTGCATCTGCAAAAAACGTAAAAACAGATTGCGTATGAGTTGAGTATGTAATCATCCCCCCCCGCCCCCTATCTCTCTCTCTCTCTCTCTCTCTCTCTGACACTCTCACTCTCTCTCTCACGCACACACGCACGCACGTGCGCGCACACGCGCCCCAGTCATCACACGTGTTTCAAGTAGCTGGAATTCCCACATACTGTATCAAAGGAGAATGTAATTACTGACAAGACAATTTATTCTTCACTCCTTCCACCATCACCCGTTCAAGGGCTTCTCCCTCCCCATCAGTAACATGTGACTTTAATCTCCACGTGCACGTATTCAAATGGGCCGACAAACCAGACAGGACAAAAAGGAATCAATACAAAGTTGATTTCAAATAAACTCCCTCATGTCTTCCAAATGACATGATCAATGGATGACCATATCAAAGATCAAAGAAAAAAATTAATCAAAGACATCAAAGAATGAGTTTTTTTTGTATTAGTAACATATGTCTAGACTTTTTAAAGTAGCTGATGAAGTAGCTGTTTTGAGGGACTGTAGTTTTTGTGGGAAGCAATCTGAGAGAAAATGTGTGTTGAAAATGTGCAGAACATGCAGGCAATGCAATTTAAAAATGTTTCCAAAACGTCTGTGTAGGCAATCTAACAAGCTTGGCCCCCTCTGTAGATCAGTAGTCCAGTGGTTCAGCCCATGACCCAAAACAGAAATTAGACCCAAACTTTTGAAAATAGAAGATCTAAGCTCATAACATCTAAGCGCCACGTTGTGAGCTTGTATACTATTTTCACTACTTCTTAAATATTTGTTCTAATTTATGAAATTTCTTAGATCTTTCTTCATGACATTACTGAAAAAAACATTGGGTTTTGTTATTAATTCATGAAAGTTTTGCTTTTTTGGGAATATTTTTTTTAATTAAAAACTAAATGTAGGAAACAGAAACTAAGGGGACCCATAACAATGTGTCCGCAACCCACAAATGGGTCCCGAGTCTCCCGGCCCACTGTTTGGGAAACAGTGTGTTAGTGAGTGTGGCCAAGAATTCCATGTGCAAACCAAGAGCTTGTTATGGGGTGGTGGTGGAGGTGGGGTGGAGGTATATATGGGGTGGATGTAGTGGTGGGTTGGAGCCAAGGTGTATGAGGCGGAGGTGGGGGTGGAGATGAGGTGGATGTGGTGGTACTAGGGGTGCATGTCTATGGGGTGGAGGTGTGGGTGAGTGGAGGACTGTGCTAGAATAGTAGCTGCAGGGAGACAGTCCAGGGGAAAAAATGTCGGCTCACTATGTGTGACCCAGTGCCTTCGCTACATATACGTGCAATACGCACTGCGAGTAGGGCAACAAAATGTGCCAAAAAGTGCCAAGCCGACCCACGTAATAACAATTTTCTCCGCGGCTCTGCCACGTAATAAGTAGCAGCCGTGTGTGCGTCCTCGCAAACGGCAAAAATAGCCGATCTGAATGAGGAAGTAGGGCAACCAAATGGTCAGCTACGTCCCTTGTGTGACCGCTGATCATTGCTGCAGAAACAAGAATTGATGAACATCAATTAAAAATACCAGCTGCCATATTTGCGCTATGAAATGTACACATGTGTGCAGTTAAGTATAAATAAAAGTGACACGTGGTAACTGGGTAATGTCCATGTGTACTGTCCACATGCGTGGCTGTCCTTTAATTTGCACATGCATAAAACCCCCAGCACAGCCCCCCAAAAGAGGACATGTCCGGGTAAAAATGGACGTAAGTAAAAATGGATGTATGGTCTGTGTGTGTGTGTGTGTGTGTGTGTGTGTGTGTGTGTGTGTGTGTGTGTGTGCGTGCGTGCGTGCGTGCGTGCGTTACATCTGGGTCCAAGTGGCACCAGCTCCCGTCCGCTTCTCATTGTAAATAGCAATATCTAAACGCGTGAATCTTTTTACAATAATGTTATTTTTCAGAAAGGAAGCCATTGAGGGTTAAAATGGGTCTTAATGCTTCCAACTCGAGTAGAATTATTAATGTTCTGTTCAAGTGTCCATGACAAAGTAATATAGGATGTGGAGACAATAAAGATTATTATTAGTTTGCATTAATACGATCTCTAATGGAGGATTTAGTTGACACAATGAAATAAAAAATGTATTTAATTTATTACTATGGCCATTTGGCGATAGTATTCAGTGTGGGGGAGACGGCCTGTCACAGAGGGACAGCGAGTGCATTCTCCGGCAGCGGCAGCAGCCACGGCAACGCCGCCAATTGCCGACAACAGCCGTGGCAGTGTTTCCTATGCCGTGGCAGTGTTTCCTCTGCCACCGGCAAAGCCTCCTAATCCGCTACAGACCGGCGGATGCCGGCACCTGCCGCTTGCCACCGGCACATGCCGGCACATGCCGGCACCTGCCCCGGCACATGCCGGCACATATGCCGGCACATGCCACCACCCGCCGGCGCCCCGCCGGTGCCTTGCCGGCACCTGCCGGCACCTGCCGGCGCCTTCCGGCACCTGCCGGCACTTGCCGGCACTTGCCGGCGCCTTCCGGCACTTGCCGGCTCCTTCCGGCACTTGCCGGCGCCTTCCGGCACTTGCCGGCACTTGCCGGCGCCTTCCGGCACTTGCCGGCGCCTTCCGGCACTTGCCGGCGCCTTCCGGCACTTGCCGGCACTTGCCGGCGCCTTCCGGCACTTGCCGGCGCCTTCCGGCACTTGCCGGCGCCTTCCGGCACTTGCCGGCACTTGCCGGCGCCTTCCGGCTCCTGCCGGCACTTGCCGGCGCCTTCCGGCTCCTGCCGGCACTTGCCGGCGCCTTCCGGCACTTGCCGGCTCCTTCCGGCGCCTTCCGGCACTTGCCGGCACTTGCCGGCGCCTTCCGGCACTTGCCGGCGCCTTCCGGCACCTGCCGGCGCCTTCCGGCACCTTCCGGCACATGCCGGCACCTGCCGGCGCCTTCCGGCACCTTCCGGCAACTGCCGGCACATGCCGGCACCTGCCGCTTGCCGCCGGCACATGGCGGCACCTGCCGGCACCTAACCCCTTAACCCCTAACCCTAACCCCTAACCCTAACCCCTAACCCTAACCTTAACCCCTAACCCTAACCTTAACCCCTAACCCTAACCTTAACCCCTAACCCTAACCTTAACCCCTAACCCTAACCCTAACCTTAACCCCTAACCCTAACCCTAACCTTAACCCCTAACCCTAACCCTAACCTTAACCCCTAACCCTAACCCTAACCCCTACCCCTAACCCCTAACCTTAACCCCTAACCCTATGCCAGGTACCGGCATATGTGCCGGCAGTTGCCGGCAGTTGCCGGCAGGTTGCCGGCAGTTGCCGGCAGTTGCCGGCAGGTTGCCGGCATGTGCCGGCATGTGCCGGAGGGTGCCGGCGGGTGCCGGCATGTGCCGGAGGGTGCCGGCATGTGCCGGAGGGTGCCGGAGGGTGCCGGAGGGTGCCGGCATGTGCCGGAGGGTGCCGGCAGGTTGCCGGCAGTTGCCGGCAGTTGCCGGCAGTTGCCGGCAGGTTGCCGGCAGGTTGCCGGCACGTTGCCGGCAGTTGCCGGCAGTTGCCGGCAGGTTGCCGGCACGTTGCCGGCAGTTGCCGGAGGGTGCCGGCAGGTTGCCGGAGGGTGCCGGCATGTGCCGGCGGGTGCCGGCATGTGCCGGAGGGTGCCGGCATGTGCCGGAGGGTGCCGGCATGTGCCGGAGGGTGCCGGCGGGTGCCGGCATGTGCCGGAGGGTGCCGGCATGTGCCGGAGGGTGCCGGCAGGTTGCCGGCAGTTGCCGGCAGGTTGCCGGCAGGTTGCCGGCAGGTTGCCGGCACGTTGCCGGCAGTTGCCGGCAGGTTGCCGGCACGTTGCCGGCAGTTGCCGGAGGGTGCCGGCATGTGCCGGCGTGTGCCGGCATGTGCCGGCGGGTGTGCCGGAGGGCGCCGGCATGTGCCGGCGGCTGCCGGCAAGGCGCCGGTGGGGCGCCGGCATGTGCCGGCGGCTGCCGGCAAGGCGCCGGTGGGGCGCCGGCGGGTGGTGGCATGTGCCGGCATTTGTGCCGGCATGTGCCGGGGCAGGTGCCGGCATGTGCCGGCATGTGCCGGTAGCAAGTGGCAGGTGCCGGCATCCGCCGGTCTGTGGTGGATTAGGAGGCTTTGCCGGTGGCAGAGGAAACACTGCCACGGCATAGGAAACACTGCCACGGCTGTTGTCGGCAATTGGCGGCGTCGCCGTGGCTGCTGCCGCTGCCGGAGAATGCACTCACTGCTTATGCTGTCACAGGCAGATTTGGGAGACCAGTAGCTTTGTTGTTACAAGGAAAGCGGTAAAATTAGACTTTAGTGGTTGTTTTAGTCTCACAGTATAACTCTATGGGGACACAAAAGCGACACAAACAGTAGGACCCGGAAGTAGCTCTGGAGGTGGCGCTTACGTCAGGGCTTAATTCCATCCCGTCCGGGTGTGGGAGCTTGAGTTAGACCAGCCCCCACAAGCCAACACCGCAGGATGACAACAGCTGAAAGTCCCTGAAATAGGTCTACTGTATGTAAATAACACAGAGCAAATTTGTCCCAAGAACATGAAATATTGCAGAATTATGAGTTCCAAGATTCTTCAAAAGATAGCTTGCTTAGTACGGCCACTATACGGCAGCCAATGAGAAAGATATAGCTTGCTAGTCCAGAAAGGCAAAGTAATCGATCATAAACCAGCTTCGCTGTGCACACAGCAGCTGGTAAAAAAACGTGTGTGCGTGCGTGCGTGCGTGCGTGCGTGCGTACAATTGGTTGGTTGGTGACCATCGGCAACGTATTACTCAGCAGTGAGGTGACAGATTAATATAGAGCGTGGCCCATGCCTGAATAATGTTCCAGCAAGCCGAGGCAGCGGTGGAGGCAGAGACATGGACAGACATGAATCTGGCTAACCTCCATTATTGATGCACGCATGCATTGCAACTCTCACTGTGGTATGTCTATCTGTACAGTTTAACCTCCACTTTTGACTTGTTGCTCAGCAGGCTGGTCACCGGAGAAAACAATGCTACTATAGCCTACGGTTCTGCAAAGCGCAAAAAGTGTTGAAAATGTACTTATTATTACCAGCTGCTGTGTAAGCACAGCTGGTCTTAGCTCTGGTCCATATAGCTCTAATGCGTTTCATTTAGAGCTATGTTACTCTCCACTTCCGCCGCTCGCATGAATGCAGACCAGCCTCTCCTCTTTGCCTCTCACCAAAACAAAGGTGGGTTGTGTCATTAGAAAGCCTACTTTCCTTAGTGGGTACTTTTTGGTCAAAAGGGGATTTTGTTTCCACCGGAAAAAAAATACTTTTAGTTACTCCACTGCGCCTTCTACCGATATTGCCCAGAGAATTGGCTCATAGAGAATATTTTTCCTCCGGTGAAAAGAATCCCTTTCTGGCCAAAAAGTACCGTTTATACGTGTGGTGGGGGGCTCAGAGTGCTTCCACTAATGACACAACCTGCCTTTGTTTTGGTGAGTAGCAAAAACGTTATTTTTATGAGAGGCTGGTCTGCAACTCTGCATTCATGTGAGCGGCGGAAGTGGAGAGTAACATAGCTCTAAATGAAACGCATTAGAGCTATGGACCAGAGCTAAGCTGGTCTATGTTCTCTCTGCTTGGCTTTCACGCCCACTTGACCTATCTTTCTCATTGGCTGCTGTATTGACTACCTATCGTCCTGATTGGCTGCCTCGTCTCTAGGCAACCAGACACGTTTTGCCTCTAGCCGACCTCTCAGCATATGGGATAGAATTGCAGCCAGCAACAACCCACTAGTGTGTGTGTGTGTGTGTGTGTGTGTGTGTGTGTGTGTGTGTGTGTGTGTGTGTGTGTGTGTGTGTGTGTGTGTGTGTGTGTGTGCGTCACACACAAGCCCAAAATATGTCATTTTGGGCTTTTTTTTATTTTATTCTCTGCTCCAAAATCGTTGTCTAAATGCAGACCATATTGACACACATGCACACGCACGCACGCACGCACGCACGCACGCACGCACGCACGCACGCACGCACGCACGCACACACACACACACACACACACACACACACACACACACACACACACACACACACACACACACACACAGTCACGTTTGCTCTTTAATTTCACTGCAGTGCATTGTTGTCCCGTTGTTGTACTTTCGGTCTGCACTACAACATCCTTTTTAGTTTCTGCTCTCCTCCAATAGACTCTACCACACTTCACAGTGATCATAGGCAGCGCCCACGCACCCTCTCAGGTAACACTCTGCCTCTACCACAACAATAGGCTATTCACTATCAAGGAACACACCGCCAATGAAAACGTTTAACATTTTATTGAAACAAAATGGATGGTCGTGAATGCCACCACGAGGTGATGGCCATCGACGAGCCATCGACGGCGTCGGGGATTTAGCCGGGGTGGGGAAGCTTCGGGGATCCGGCATGCTCCCGAGGCACGTCAGACCCCCGTCAGGAACCTGTAGGGGGGAGAGAGAGAGGGGGAGTAGGATGAGAAATGGGGTGGGTGGGAGGGGTGCGAGAAATGAGAACAGGGGAGAGCCATGGTTAGATGGGCTAGTAGTTATAGGGATGGATGTGGCCTGATTGGATGTGGCTTGATAGGAGGTGGAGGTAGCTGCGTTGGAGGTGTGGTCCTGCTCCTGAACTTCGGCTATGAGCTCCAATTCACTATCAAGGAACACACCGCCAATGAAAACGTTTAACATTTTATTGAAACAAAATGGATGGTCGTGAATGCCACCACGAGGTGATGGCCATCGACGAGCCATCGACGGCGTCGGGGATTTAGCCGGGGTGGGGAAGCTTCGGGGATCCGGCATGCTCCCGAGGCACGTCAGACCCCCAAAAGCTTCATTAAGGGAGACGAGATGGGGCGGCCTTCGGATCTTGCAGATCTGATCTGATATGGCGGAGATATGCCTGGGAGGACCAGCGGCCCGTGATTTGGATCAGGTGGTCGGGGATGCCGTTGCGAGATGTGGAGGTGGCTGCACCGGTCCTGGAAGAATGGCCCGAGTAGTGTGTGGGGGAGATACCGGAGAGAGCAGGTACGTTGCAGGGTCGTTGGGGGAACCACGTCTGGAAGCAACGCGGCCGGACTCGGAAGTGAAGAGGGGATCTGAAGGAGAGTAACTCTGGGACTTCTGGTATGGAAGGTAGGTCGAGAGCTATTTGAAGGGTTCAGGATCGACTGGTTTCCTGAGAAGAGGACAGGTGAGCTTGGCTTGAGGTTAGGATAGTCTTTGAGTGTTTGATGTAGTCGACCTGGGGTTCGACTGACGAGGGGAGAGCGGTATCCTGAGTGGAGAGTTCGTATGCATGTGACCAGAAGGTCTGTGGCGAGGGGCGGGCGACGAGGGACTTGTGCGGGTTCCTGGAGGTCGATGGAGATGAGGTTGGATGGTGCCGACGATAGGTTGGTTTGGTTATGGGAGTGGCGAAGTTCTGTCGTGCTGACCGATAGGTGAAGAGGTTGAGGGTTCCCGACTGTTGATGTGGATCCGGGAGGAGTGGACCGGAGAAGGCAGGGTTTGCAGGTTGAAATGTCGGCGCCAGATATGGGGAGCTGGAGTTGGATCAAGGCCTGCGTGGAGAGGCGTGACGTCTGAACTCCGTGTCGGTGAAGGCATGGAATGACCGAAACATGAGCGACGTGGGGGAGGAACTGATGGGAACCTGGGTGCCAGATGAGATGGCCCATGAATGGCACGATAACGGAGTGGGAGCGGCCCGTGACGACGATATTGACAACGGCTGTGTTGTCCGAGTAAATTGGGATTGATTGGAGAGACCATTCGTGGCTCCTGCGAGCTCCGGGGTTCGTCCGGCGGCAGGCCATCTGGCGCTGTAGAAACCCCCAAAATCGGCGTAAAGGACGGCTTCTGTGGACAAGTTAATGTCTTGCGGGTGGGTGAGGTGATCTCGGTGGAAGGAGATGCCGTTCCAGTGGGCGAGGAGACGGCCAGAATGGAACCTTGTGATGACGATGGCGAAATTAGGATGGCGCGGGGAGAAAGACATTTGGCACGGCTGGGGTAGGTGGGGGGGTTGGAGATCAGGGTCAGTCGAGCTTCTCCTTTGGGAGTGGAGCTTGGAACTGGACTGTGATGAGCTGTCGGCTGGAGCGGACTGCTGCGTCCTTTAGACGTGGGCAGTATGGAGCTATGGCGCCCGGATGAGGAGACCGGCTGTGATCGTTGGAGGTTGCTAGCGGAGAGCCCTTCTGATTTAGAGTAGAACGACGGTAAGACGACGATTGAGCGAGAGTAGGATGAGTAGGTTGTCGTTGTTAGAGAGGCACTGAGTTGCTGTAGTGGACAGTCGGGAGGCGACTGGTGCACTGGCATCCCGGAGGCGGATTCCCTCGCTGGAGCCGACGACTGCTGGTGGCTGAAGTTGACGGCGGGGGCACTGGCATCCCGGTGCCAAATCCCCCACTGGAGCGTGCGACTGCAGGAGACTTGGAGGATGACTCGAGTTGGGGGTGACGGGCCCAGTTAGCGTGTCCTTCTTGTAGCATGAGGTCCGGATAGGTGTGGGAATGCTACGTCGGATGCTTTAAGGTCCGCCCGGGGGAGACAGGTCCAGATGAGCATCGGACCGCGGCGTGGGCTGATTGAGGGATACCAGATGGTGAAGGATCCTGTGAACGTGGGACGAAGCTGTTCGAGGGACAACCTGGAGGTGACGGTTACAGGTGGGCGAGCGGCATCAGATGCTTGGGAGATAACCTGGAGGTGATGGGTCCAGGTAGCGTTGGAGTCAGATGCTTGGGGCGTAGCCTGTAGGCGTCGGGTCCCGATGAGCATCTGGTGGGGCCTGCTTGAGGAGATAGCTGAGGTGATGGGTCCAGGTGATCCTGGGAGAGGAGTGTTGTGCTGAGGGAGACGACGCTGACCCGGAGGAGAGGCACGCTGTGCCGAGGGGGACGACGCTGGCCCGGAGGAGGGAGACGACACTGAACCGGGAGGAGGGAGGCACGCTGTGCCGAGGGAGACGACGCTAGCCTGGAGGAGAGAGGCACACGTGCCGAGGGAGACGATGCTGGCCCGGAGGAGAGGCACGCTGTGCCGGGGGAGACGACGCTGGCCCAGGGGAGAGGCACGCTGTGCCGAAGGAGGCGACGCTGTGCTGAGGGAGGGAGGTGACGCGGGCCCGGGGGAGAGGTACGCTGTGCCGATGGAGACGACGCTGGCTCGGGGAAGAGGCGCTCTGAGCAGGGGGAGACGACACTGGCCCGGAGGAGAGGCACGCTGTGCCAGGGGAGACGACGCTGGCCCGGGGGAGAGGCATGCTGAGCAGAGGTAGACGACACTGGCCCGGAGGAGACGATGCTGGCCCGGGGGAGAGGCGCGCTGAGCGGAGGTAGACGACACTGGCCTGGGGGAGAGGCGCGCTGTGCCGAGGGGGACGACGCTGGCCCGAGAGAGAGGCACGCTGGGCAGAGGGAGACGATGCTGGCCGGGAGGAGAGGCATGCTGTGCCGAGGGGGGCGACGCTGGCCCGAGAGGGAGGCGCGCTGGGCAGAGGGAGACGACGCTGTGCCGGGGGAGGAGGAACTCTGAGCCGAGGGCTGAGATGGACAGCAGGGGGTAGTGGCATCTCTGTGCCTGACTTCCCGTGCTGTAGTGGACTGCTTCTGTAGACTGAGATGAACAGCAGGGGGTAGTGGCATCTCGGTGCCTGACTTCCCGTGCTGTAGTGGACTGCTTCTGTAGACTGAGATGAACAGCAGGGGGTAGTGGCATCTCGGTGCCTGACTCCCCGTGCTGTAGTGGACTGCTTCTGCAGACTGAGATGAGCATCTAGGGTGTTGGCATCTCAGTGCATGGCTCCCCGTACTGTAGCGAACTGCCTGTGTAGACTGAGATGAGGGCGGGGGGTGCTGGCATCTCGTTGCCTGACTCCCCGTACTGTAGCGAACTGCCTGTGTAGGCTGGGATGAGGGCAGGGGGTGCTGGCATCTCTGTGCCTGACTCCCCGTACTGTAGCGAACTGCCTGTGTAGACTGAGATGAGGGCCGGGGGTGCTGGCATCTCTGTGCCTGACTCCCCGTACTGTAGCGAACTGCCTGTGTAGACTGAGATGAGGGCAGGGGGTGCTGGCATCTCGGTGCCTGACTCCCCGTACTGTAGCGAACTGCCTGTGTAGACTGAGATGAGGGCAGGGGGTGCTGGCATCTCGGTGCCTGACTCCCCGTACTGTAGCGAACTGCCTGAGTGGACTGAGATGAGGGCAGGGGGTGCTGGCATCTCTGTGCCTGACTCCCCGTACTGTAGCGAACTGCTTGTGTAGGCTGGGATGAGGGCAGGGGGGTGCTGACGTCTCGGGCTGACTGACGTCTGTGGCCGTCGGTGCCGGCTGTCCCTGCTGAGGCTGGCTGATGTCACCTTCTGCGAACGGTAGGGGGCGCCGGCATCTCGGTGCCGGCCGTCCCTGCTGAGGCTGGCTGATGTCGGTCTCTGCGGACAGTAGGGGTCGCCGGCATCTCGGTGCCAGCGGTCCCTGCTGAGGCTGGCTGATGTCGGTCTCTGCGGACAGTAGGGGGCGCCGGCATCTCGGTGCCGGCTGTCCCTGCTGAGGCTGGCTGATGTCGGCCTCTGCGGACAGTAGGGGGCGCCGGCATCTCGGTGCCGGCCGTCCCTGCTGAGGCTGGTTGATGTCGGCCTCTGCGGGCAGTAGGGGGCGCCGGTATCTCGGAGCCGGCCGTCCCTGCTGAGGCTGACAGACGTATGTGGCCTCTGCGGACAGTAGGGGGCGCTGGCATCTTGGTGCCGGCGGTCCCTGCTGAGGTTGGCTGATGTCGGCCTCTGCGGACAGTAGGGGGCGCCGGCATCTTGGTGCCGGCCGTCTCTGCTGAGGCTGGTTGATGTCGGCCTCTGTGGACGGTAGGGGGCGCCGGCATCTCGGTGCCGGCCGTCTCTGCTGAGGCTGGTTGATGTCGGCCTCTGTGGACAGTAGGGGGCGCCGGCATCTCGGTGCCGGCCGTCTCTGCTGAGGCTGGTTGATGTCGGCCTCTGTGGACAGTAGGGGGCGCCGGCATCTCGGTGCCGGCCGTCCCTGCTGAGGCTGACTGACGTATGTGGCCTCTGTGGACGGTAGGGGGCGCTGGCATCTAGGTGCCGGCGGTCCCTGCTGAGGTTGGCTGATGTCGGCCTCTGCGGGCAGTAGGGGGCGCCGGCATCTCGGTGCCGGCCGTCTCTGCTGAGGCTGGTTGATGTCGGCCTCTGTGGACAGTAGGGGGCGCCGGCATCTCGGTGCCGGCCGTCTCTGCTGAGGCTGGTTGGAGTCGGCCTCTGCCGACAGTAGGGGGCGCCGGCATCTCAGTGCCGGCCGTCTCTGCTGAGGCTGGCAGGTCTTTAATAGAAACTTGAGTTAAACCTGGACCCCGACTGCTACAGCTGCAGGGGGTGCTGGCGATCGGGTGCCGATGACGCTGTTCGTTTTTTATTTAATTTAATTTATTTTATTGTTTTATTGTTGATTTATTAGTTTATTTTAATTTAAGGTGCAAGTCGAGCACGTAACGCGGGCCGAACGAATCCCTGTTGAACGAATGAGTGTGAAGTGACTGCTGCTTTTATAAGCTTTCCCTGTGCTGGGTGAACTGTCCCTTTAACGGGGGCGTTTCCGTCACGACGTGCAGTTGTAGTTTGCATGGGAACGGCGCCCGGAAGAGAGCTGGACTACAGCGGCCAACTGAAGTGGAACTTAACTTCTAAGTGAAATCGAATCCCTCGTCTTTCTCTTAAAAGATGATTGTGATAACAATTCGCTCGCTCGGTATGGCCGGCTGACGTCTCTCTCGCTGGTGCGCGATCCGCGGGGAATTGGGACAGCTGCGTGCTGTCCGCCAATCAATCGATCGAACCAACAAACAAATGATTACGGGATCGGAGTTGATTAAACAGCGGGAGGCTTGAATTATTCCTCTCTGAGAAAATAGCAGCGAGCTACCTACGACATGGACGGTGACGATCGATGGCTCTTGAACGAATTAGAACGTGGATAGAGCGGTTAGGTTGAGAAGAGATTAACCTTGGGACGATACGAACCATCCGAGGAGTACAGACAGTTTGAAGCGCCGATGTTTGGAACGTCCGTGTCCGTGACAGCTGACAGGGTAGAAGGAGAGACGGCTTAAGGTGAGACAGAATGAATGAGCCGCCGGCCGAGTAAATGTGTATATCACTGCACTGTCGCGTATTTCTGTTGTTGAGTTGATGTTGCCGTTGCGTGTTCTAGTGCCGAACGTGGCGAGAAATGAGAACAGGGGAGAGCCATGGTTAGATGGGCTAGTAGTTATAGGGATGGATGTGGCCTGATTGGATGTGGCTTGATAGGAGGTGGAGGTAGCTGCGTTGGAGGTGTGGTCCTGCTCCTGAACTTCGGCTATGAGCTCCAATAATGGCCTTGTGTTTGCTCAGCAATCTGCAGTCAGCAAGCATAGGGATTCTAAAACTTTACCAAGAACTCCCAAATAGCCATAGTCTGTGGCTTAAACAAATAGGACAAATAAAAATAGCTTATATACAAGCTACAGCTATTTTCACTGATTTAAAACTTTTGATAATAATTTGCACAAGATTTCAATTGAAATGAACACACATGCATGCACGCACGAACGCACACACACGCACGCACGCACGCACACACACACGCACACACACAGACACGCACACACAGACACGCACACACCCAAAAACGCACACATTTTAACCATTTATTTATGTCCACACAAAGGATATGCATACAAGGACACAAATATTATAGGTGCATGTGTTTTCATGATACAACAGGCATGTCACACAGTACTCTATGGGTATAATTAACACTCCGCCATATATGACGGCTGCCAATTATAGCAGAGACACCACAATACTTTGCCAGACTTTTTGCCTCCTTTTTGGGCATCCCAAGTTGTTGGAACCCTCTAACAACCAGTCTGTGCGTATGCCTATAGGCTGCCAAATATAAAGACAAATAGTCTGCACCTATAGCCCAGCTCTGAGATGTTATGTAGAAGTGGTTGGTATTTTATGACCTTGGTCATAAAGGCTTCCTCTAGACTGTGGTCAAAGGTGCACGCGCGCACGCACGCACGCACGCACGTACGCACGCACGCACGCACGCACGCACGCACGCACGCACGCACACACGCACGCGCGCACACAGTCACACACACACACACTGTTCTTGACTATAGCTATAGTTGATTTGAGCCTAGCTGGGTCTGTCCCTGGCTGGGTCTGTCCGAGCACGAAAATAGCATTTGGTTGGTTTTCAAAACCAAGTGTCACTGTTGTGCAGTGCACCACTTATTTCATACAGATGTGATTTCTTTTTCTTTTGTGAAATATCCCTTAAAGCGACCAGTAGTCATGTATTTTAGCTGAGTAGTGACTGCGTTGAGCACCTCTGAGTGATGGTTAATGTGAAGGGAGATGATTGTCTTCACTGTGCTGCAGTCAGTGTGCAATGTTCCTAAAAATCATAATAGCACTCCTAGTGTAATCAGTCGGCTGGTATGGGGTCTATAGGTGACTGATTACATTGTGCTGATGGCTGCAAGGAATGTACTGTCTGTCAGTACGCTGTAATCAACGTTGGTGACGTAAAATAGGGTTCTTTGCTTCAGGATCCAGTGTGAATGTATTCTGAAAACACTTGCAGCAACACATTAAAGCTGCAATCTGTAAATGTGGTGTCCTGCTCAGGATTCTAACCCTCAACGGAGACTTACCTGTATAACACTGAAACACTCATTCTAGAGGGAATCGCTGCTTTGCCAGGATGAGATATCACACATGAGCTTGAGGCTTGATGCATTAATACTTTTCAATCAGGTGTCCTGTAACAGATGGCTCAGTTTGTAACAATGAGGATGCCCACACAAACAAGGAATGTTTTAAATTATTATAATAACTCTTAAGTTAACTTAAGTAACCGGAAAATGCTGTCAAACTCAAGGTAACCATGAATGCAAGTCATTAGAATCAGTGGTGTATGCATGTGTGTGGAGGAGTGTAGCATATGTTGTATGGGTGTGCACAGGATAGTAGCCGGGACAACGCTCCACGCGTCCTAAACTTCTGGCTCCAAAACTATGGAACAAATTCTTCCCATTGCAATCAGAACTGCAGACTCACTCCCAATCTTCCACCGTAGTCTGAAAACCCACCTCTTCAGACTCCGTCTTAACCCGTAACACTTGCCGTAGCACTTGCCCTAGCCTCGACGACCTTAAAGGCATATGCAAAGGCTCAACTTATGTAATTTAGATAGATCTACATTTTATGTAGCCTAGCACTCTAGTGTATACGCATAGCTGTAATTTCGGTTGGATACATTTACACTACTGTAAAGACGGGAAGTGGGCAGGAGTCTTCACTTCCACTTTATCGCTTACTCATGATAGAGCTTCCGTTGCTCCAGACTGTATGACGGAAGCATTTGAAAATTGCGAGAGGCAACAGTCTGGCAACGCGAGACTAACATTCAAGGGACCCCAGGCCCAGGGTACCGACGTCCCAAATACAGAAAACGTAAATTAGGGTCCCGAAAGGGTCTACGTATAGTGACTGCAGAGCATGCTGCAGAGACCCCAAGCTGCTTCTGTGTGACTCTATTATGCTGTTATTAACACGTTGACTGCAGAGAATTGAAATCGTGAAATCACTGCTGAGTATTTCACTAACCTTTGAAGAATCATCCCGGCGCTAATGTAGGTCCGTTTTGTGAAAATCCGCTAAATTATATTACATTTATTACAATTATTACATTAAATATTCCACAGTCCCGACAATAACAACAACTAGGAACTGGGGCACACGGGTGCGGCCATTGCCTCTCAATTTCCCAGAACGTCCAGTAAAATAATAATAATGGATTGCATTTTTATAGCGCTTTTCTATGCACTACGTGCCTACTCAAAGCGCTTTACAAGGGTCCATTCATTCATACATTTGGAGGTGAAGCGGTGAACAGTCAACGCCAGCGTCCTCACTTCACTTTTAAACACCTCATCAGTTGTTACCATTACATCTTTGCATACACCTAGATTTTTGTAGAAAGCTTGGATGTGCTCTACACCAAAGCGCCCAGAGTGGGATGGCAGTTTGCTAACCAGTGTTATATAGTGGCTATATTGTAAAGTTGTTTAAGTGATTAGTCACATCCACCTTGTCTGTAATGAGATTGTCGTCCGACTTAATGTTGATGTTTGTAAAATTATTATTATTATTATTATTATTATTATTACCACCCTTATGGCAGATCTGGTCATGGCAGTTACCTTGTTATTTGTTTTAGCTTGTTGCAGTGTTTTTTTGAGTTTTTATAGTGTATTTGGATTGCATTGTTGAAGCATTTGGCAAGCTTTGACTTGCATTTAAGAACTTCAGAGCATTTTTTGTCTCTGGCTTTCATTGCAGTCAGTATGTTTGAATGCATCCAATGGCTCCGAGCAGGCTTTTTACCCTGATGGTTCTCAATGGAGCCATGTTGTTTAATAATATTGGTTTTGAAGCCGAGCCATGTTACTTCCTAGTGTACGCCTCTGAGCTCAACCAGTCTCTCCAGTTTGGGATTAAAGGCCTCACTAGAGTAGGATTTAAGGTCCCTTTGATATGACTGTTTTGTGACAGCCGGCCTTTTCTTTTTTTGCGGGTACAGAAGCTATCGACAGCCTCTGTAAATGGAGCAAAGAAATTGATGTTACTCTTTGTTTTCTGAAACTCGTTTTACTAATAGGATGGAAGCCAATTGACTTTTAATTGACTTCCATCCTGCATTAAAATAACTATAATTACCCTAATGAGAATCTGACTAGAGAGAGAAAGAGAGAGAGAGAGAGAGAGAGAGAGATATTAATATGTGGCTCTGTAGAAGGCTATAGGTCACCTATGTGGGGGTGGGTTGGGGGTGGGGTGTGATCTGTGTGTTTTAATTATTATCAGGCCTGCTCATTTGCTACATTTGCTTGGATGAAAGTTCGCATCAACAAACAAATGAGACCATCAGATTTACAATTAGCACAATTAGAGGGTAGTTTCAGCCACGATGAATTTTACCTAATTCAGTCACTTTCTCACAGTAGCCGACATATGTAAGCCCACTTTGAGCTTGCAATCTGTGTGAAATTAACATCTGATTTTGTAATGCAGCAGCTAATTACACTAATTAGCATCCTCTTCAGCATATTCCAATGTCTAGGACAGCTTTGTATCATTATTTCTTGCCCAGTCTGACTGTCTAGCTGTCTCATTCAATAGTCTTAGCCAGAGTCTTATGGGGACAAGAAAAGTTGAACATAATTATTAATTTACTCCGATCACTTGATTGGCTCCCAATACAATACAGCGTTTATTTAATAGTAGGCCTACTACGTATATTATTGTTTACTATGCTCTAAAATGTAGAGAATAGCTCAGGAGGTCATAAATGCTGTGTAATTGCTTATAGGCTATGTGCACTAATGTGCCAAAGCAATTTAGAAGCAAATAAATTCCCATGCAAAACTGACCCTTGGAAATTGCTTGAACATTAGTGCATTCAGTGGAATTCGTAACGGGCTAGTGTGTCTCAGAACTAATCAGAAGCAAGTTAGGTTTGCATAACTGCAGGAAGTGTTGAATCCCAAGCCAGTTCAGTGTTGAATTAATCCCAAGCCAGTTCATCATTGACGTCATGACGTGTCTCACAGACACCATCAGCGGGGCTCTTCTGGTGGTGAGTGGTTGCACAGAACGCATATGATAGTGTGTGATTGAAGCAGTTTTGTTTGCAGTTGGTGAGTGCTTGCAGAGAAATTCCAGACAGCATGCAATTAAAAGCCTCCTACAGCGTTAGAGAATTAGTTTGTCCATCTAATGAATGTGGCCAGCGGACAACAGCTGCTGTGCTAATTGTGCTAATTGTGCATCAGGAGGAATGTAGGGGGGGTCCGCTCATAATTCCGACATCCCATTATTCCAACCGTTATGTTAATTAGTTATAATGGGGCCAGCCGGAATGATGTGCCGTCAGAATAATGACATGGCATCGGAATGTAAATGGAAGGCGGAAGAGTCGGATTCCCATGGGCAGGTCAAGGTAGATGAAATGGAGGTATAAGGTCACCGACGTAATTTTCGCTATAATGCAATTCCAGGCGGCAGATTCGTGCGAGCCAAACTACACCCGGAAGTTTGGTGGAATGCATTGGAGTCAATGAGACCCCAGTGACCAGCTCATGAACAAACACTATTTCTGAATAACTGAGACCTTTTGTAAAGTAATCACTTCTAGAAAACCTCCGGTGCGTGATTTGGCTCCCATTAAAGTGTCCATGAAAGTGCCCAGTCACGTGACCATGACCTTTCCTTCTCTTCCTTGGGGCAGGTAGAGTAACATAGTGGACTTCCCCGAGCAGGTATAGAATAATAACAAAGTGGGCATGTACAGTAGAATGGTTTGCAGTGATGGAAAGAGTTTCCAAGTCTGGAGAACAGTTTAGCAGTTGTTATTAGTAAACACTAAACATACTGTACATAGTGATTAAATGCACACGCTTCCAGTGGTTTACTGTGCAGTTTGTTGTTGTGATCCACAATAAATATGATGTGATCCACAGTGAATACAGCTGATATTATCCAGGTAGGTGAGCGCCATTGTTTGCTGTTATGACAAGACAATGCAGAGATGCAGACAGTCGTTTCCTTGTTAGTCCAATAAGTAGAGTCAGCTGATCCATCTTGTTGGAAAGACAGCAGAAGTGCAGCATGAAATCCGTTTTGTCTCCAATGTACCAGAGCACTTGTCTCTGAACTGATTGGGGTGATGTGGATATCGACCAGCGTCATGCCTCCTCCTGGCCAGGACGGACTTTGGTATTAAATCATCCAACATACACTGCGCAAAAAGCATGGAATACAGATGTGTATATTACAGGAAACTCCCGTTAAACTTTTCAACAAACTCCGGTAAACTCCCGAATTGTACCATCACACCTGTATATTACCGTATATTATATATGCCTGCTAAACCTGAGGTTTACGGGCAAATCTAGTGCCCATAATTGCCTGTTAACTCATCTTTTCACGCAGTGATAAGAATCTTAGAAGAAGGACTCTTGGGACAAATTTTTCTGATGTTCAGCTAATCTCAAAGTAAAAGTAATCCTCAAAGCCAATGACAAAACCATGGCCATGCCCATGAGAGACAGTGATGAAGTATAATTTCGGCTAACGCGAGGGGGGATTTGTTTAGACATACCAAGAGGTATCAGAGCCTGTCTCCCAAAATGCATCTGAAGGAAGGATGAGTCAATCAGTCAACCCATGACATGTGGCTGTCATCTACATGGTCTGAACTCTATAGTAGGCCTATTCAGTAGATGTTTTGATATAAAGTATTTTTCAACAGAATAGTGACACAAAATGTAGTTTGTTTGGTGGTTCTCAATGTATTGTTGCACAAGCATTAAGCATAAAATGTTGTTGCGCTGACAGCGTGTCGATCAGCATGTTCGAGTTCCAGAGTTCCATTGGCTGGATTATTTAATGGGTCATCCTCCACCCTTTCTCTTTCTCCCCGTCTTCCTCTCTCTCCCTTCCAGGACAGGTGTGCGTACATGCGGGCGGGTGTACAGTACGTGTGTGTGAAACGTATCGTTTTAACGCATCCCTCACCAACCTTAATCCGGTCGAACTAACGGGAGGTCGAACCTTAGGGCGGTCCCCCGTGCTACCTGGGAGGTTGACGGGAAGTCAAAGGAAAATGGCTCAGTCATTGCCCAGCGTGAGTGACAGGGTCTTCTTTCATCTGACACTCAGGAGTGTGTGTGTGTGTGTGTGTGTGTGTGTGTGTGTGTGTGTGTGTGTGTGTGTGTGTGTGTGTGTGTGTGTGTGTGTGTGTGTGTGTGTGTGTGTGTGTGTGTGTGTGTGTGTGTGTGTGTCACTGGTTTGTGTGAGAGAGAGAGAGAGAGAGAGAGAGAGAGAGAGAAAGAGTGTACTTCCTCATTGACATGGACTGAGCAGGATCCTGAGTGTCAGATGAAAGAAGGACCTGTCACTCACTCCAGGCAACAAGTCACTTCCTTTCTCTTTCTGTCAACCTCCCAGGTAGGACTTCAAGATATTTCTATCCGCGGGAAGAAGCACAGAGCAATTGTGAGTGCTGGGGGCGTGTTCTCTCCTCCGTGTCATCAGGGGGGAAAAAGCCTTTCTGTGTGGAGTTTGCATGTTCTCCCCGTGTCCCCTAGGGTATACCATCACTCCTCATGCATTGAAGGAAGCATGAGGTCAGTCCATTGCTCTCCCCAGGTTGGCAGAGGGAGTGTAGAGTCCAGGATTATTAGATAATTGACACCAGGTGAAAAAATGGGTTGCAAAACCATGGGATAAAATAACAACAGTTGCAATAATTGTACTATTCTGGCTATATACAGTAAATTAAATCTTGCTTACCTTATTAGAGTCAAGGAGCCATCTCTGTCACCTACTTGAAACTTCCCTTAGATTTTGATGCCTTACACGACTTCTAATGGTTTTTAGTTGATTTTGAAGGAATTCTGAGTGACATAGCTTATCCAAGAAGTAAGAACACTTGTCCAATAAAAATGGAGGATTTATTAATGATGTCAAGGTTTGTGTGTGCGTGCGTGCGTCTGTGTGTGCGTGCGCGCGTGCGTGAGTTGTTTATAGGCTTGTTGAACTTCTTCAGACAGCTCCTCATCTCGAAGGACACCCTGTCTGTATATACAGTATGCTAGATGACAGTCAGGACCCCACCCCTCTGCTCAAGGAGACACAAGATGACAAAACTGCCACCATCACCGTCGAGGCCAACGCCACCATGTCACACATCATTCTTGAACGGGTGAGTCTGGTCCTCAACATAGAACGATTGTTTGCGGCCTATATACTGTAGTAACTAGACTTATAACCATAACACTGGATCTGTATTTGCATATACATCATCTTACACATACAACAACCAGACAGATTCCATGGCCTCTCTGTCCAGGCTTTCGCTATATATACCATGTCACACACATCTCTCTTGAAGGGTACTCAACATAGAACAATAGTTCATGGTAGCCATAGCCTGCAAGTTAGCTCAGGCAGCATACATTTGAGAGGTTGTGCACGCTTGTGCATTACTATGTGGGTGTATACAGTGTCGTTCTGCAAGTACCGCATGGCAATTGCTGACCAATATTGGGCATGTTATTCAAGCTCACCTAAGTCTGTTCTTTCTGCGTTCCTTCTGCATATGCATTCCTGGTTTGTTATGTTCCCTAGTTATGCTGTTTATTTCCCATGGGGGAACAGAACCTATATCTATACCTCATTAGACCAAATGGAAATAACCATAAGTACTTAAATAACAACAAATGTTCTTGATAAGAACAGTGTTGGTGTAAATGTTGGTGTAAACAATGATGGTCAATGAAGAAAGTAACATGGGCTTTTCCCGGCTTCTCATTTCATTTAGGTCCTCTACTGTGTCTGTTTTGGCATATACAGTATATGTTTTCTATATTATGTTGTATGGTGCATCCTTCTCACTCTACCTAAACAGGGTGAATAATATACACAGGGCATGAATAATGAAATATCCCCTGCATCATGGCCATAATCCATGTTTGACTCTTAAGCAAAATGATGAGTGGTGAAGTTATATACAGTAAGTGCGTTTGGCCTGTATTTAAAGAACAGAGCTGCTGGAGCAGAAATATTGTCTGAAATAAAAAGAAAATGAATTGAACCCATGTCTGACAAACATAAACCATGTGTAGAAGAACATTAAATCATCTGATTGTGATTCTGTAAACATTCCACAATCCACACATGATTGGATTTGTGTGACAGCGGTGGCGTGTTTTTCTAACGCTAACCCAAACTGTGAATCCTACTATAAATGTGCCACGTCTCTGTGTGTCTGTCTGTCTGTCTGCGTGTGTGTGCGTACGGTTGTAATGCACGTAACTCGACAACCGTTTACCCCACCGACTTCACATTCGACACACGCGGTCCACAGCCCCGCAGGGAGTGCAGTATCGAGTCGGGCGGACCAACGGTTCTCCACGGTTCTCCAGAACAAAAAGGCTCTGCTCAGGCTCTGCCAGTACGTGGGCCTAATCAGCCTAAGTCCCCTCACTTGTGCAATTCCCAGCCTCTGCCTCAGCCAATTGATTGCCATGGCAACCCCACACCTGCAAAGTGATTACTTAACCACTTCACTTTTCACAGTAAGTTTGCACTCTCCAGGCACAGGCAGACAGACAGAGGCAGACAGACAGATACAGAGATCTCCATATACAGTATATGGGCACAAAAGGGACACAGACAGATAGACAACGGGTATTATTAGGTTCCCAAGTTGCATCGTTCTCAAGTAGGCTGGTGGCCGACGGGCAAGTACAGGTCTAGTTAAATGAACTATATATGTATACTAATAAAGTATTACTTCTATTTGTTTTACTGCTACTCTTCAACATCACCAACAACACCACTCCTGAGGGATGTTTCTAAACAGACACAGAACCACACTGACTGATATGTCACGACTCATAAGGACATTGTCATGGAAGATCATTTATTTATGCCAATACATTGCTGTTTCTATTTGTTTCTACACTATTTCCGTTAGTGGCTTATGAGTACAAGCTTTCACTGATTTCTAACCCCGCTAATAGCAAACTTAAACGATCAGTAATTGTCACTGAATGCAATCAAGCCTTGGAGAACATTGGCTCATAATATGAATGAATGATCCATTTGTTTGGAGACGTATGCGTTCATAATGAACGCGAGGATAATCTGGAGAGGTGACTGTTGGAGCAGAGAGAGTGAAGGTGCTTGGCAGCAGCAGCAGCATATGGCCTGCTTGTAATTAACACACACCTCATTATTTCCAGGAGACGATGGATGGAGGTGACACTACAGGTAACTAGTGAATCTACAGAGAGAGAGAGATGGCAGATGAAGACAGATCACTTTGTGTACTCTCTCTCTCTCTCTCTCTCTCTCTCTCTCTCTGTCTCTCTCACACACACACACACACACACACACACACACACACACATGGTTTCTCCATCCCTTTCCAAAATCAATCATTTTCCCTTTCCCTCAGTCTCTCTCTCTCTCTCTTTGCCATCCTATACCTCACCAATATCAGCCCCCCGCACCCCCACCCCCCCTAACCTTCTCTCTCTCGCTCTCACTCTCAACCTAATCAAGCAATCAGAGCACCAGTGCAGTCACTATAGCAACTATAAGGTTCAGTGTGAATTGGGAGATCAAAGTAGGATACCCTTTTTATGTATTATTCTGTCTCTCTCAATCCCTCTATCACTCCATCCACATTGAATTCATCTTCCTTCCCCCATCTCTTTGCTGTTCATCAAGAGGCATCCTGCAATAAGTGGCCTGGTGATCATTTGGCAGACTCCTCCTCTCTCACGAGTATGCAGTGTGTAGTTGCCAGACATTTTAGAACTGTATGCCAACACACTCGCCAGTCTCAGATTTGATTTCATGGTCAATTGGAGAAAACCCTTGTGTCGATAAGAGCGCCCTGCTTCTGCTATTCCATTCCAAAGTAATCAGGCCTTTGCCCTAAACACTGAACACTCATCAGATGAATGACTGCATCGAAGCCTTAGGCTTTAGCAATAGGGGTTGGTTTAGGTCGGGAGTTTTAGGGCTCCATTTTCGTCACCGCTAAACCCCTTATCCCTAAACTACTTTGCCTTTTTTATACTATTTTGAAAAACATTTTGAATAGTAAAACAAAATCTACATCGACACGTTGTGAGCTTGTAGATTGGATATTTTAACTATTTAAAAATGTCTTTCAAAATAGTAAAAAAAAAATCACACCCGTGTGAACTGAGTGGTGCAACTCCCCTCTCCCCTCTCCCCCACCTCTCTCTCTCTCTCTCCCTCTCTCTCATTAGCAGGCAACAGTGCAGCACTATCTCACTCTCTCTGTTTCTGGCACAACAGCGCCCCTACTGGTACTCATTGGTACTCGTGCTCATAGTCACATAGTCACATAAATGGTAAATGGTAAATGGTGCATTTATATAGCGCCTTTATCCAAGGCGCTTTACATAGATTGTGCATTACATTCACCCATTCACACACAGATTCATACACCGATGGCAGCGGAAACCATGCAAGGTACCAACCTAGTCACACACAAACATAGGTTAACTGTTGGTTGCTGTTCCTTGGAGTGGTTGCACCACTCAAAAAAGCAAAGTAGTTTAGGGTTTAGCATGGACGGAAATAGAGCCCTTATAGTCTTCTGAATGTTAATCTCTGCCAGTCAGACTCCCACTCCAATCCAATCCAATCCACTTTATTTATAAAGCACATTTTACAACTCAGAGTTTACAAAGTGCTGTACAGAAGAATAAAAATAAATACACTGTAGCTAAACACAGAGAACAACAGCAAACACACGAAAAATACAAAACGGATACAAAACATGGACCATGGAAACTCAACCGGGGTTAAAAGCCAAGGTGTAGAGGTGGGTCATTAGGTGGGATTTAAAGGTCTCAATGGAGGGGGCCAGTTTGACATTGGGGGGGAGCGCATTCCATAATTTGGGGGCTATGATGGAAAAGGCTCTATCCCCTCTGGTCTTTAAACGGGTCTTCTTTTTGACCCCAAGGTTTAGCTGGCCTGAGGACCGCAGTGCCCTTGGGGGATTATACACCTCAATAAGATCAGCCAAATACTGAGGTGCCAGACCAATTCAGTGCTTTAAAGACAAATAATACGATTTTTATCGTCAATTCTGAAACGCACATGGGAGCCAGTGTAGTGACGCCAGAACAGGTGTGATGTGGTCCCGCCTGCGAGTTCCAGTTAGAAGGCGTGCCGCGGCATTTTGGACTAACTGAAGCCGAGCAATGGATGCTTGGTTTAGGCAAAGATGGTTTATGTATGAAGATGGGCCATCTTCATTGGATCCACTAGAGGCTAAATGGTACACAAAGCCTACAAATGGTCTCCTAAATATAGTAGGCGTGGTTTGCTTCTCCCCGACCTCCCCCCTCCCCCCCCTGACAACAACACTGTTTCCACACTCAGTCTAGTAGGTGGCGGTAATGCACCATTTAGGTTTGCCAACCGCCATGAAACCCGATAGAAGAAGAAGACAACAACACTGACAAGTCATTAACAAAGTACATTGAAAACAACTGACAAGTAGTTTCTCGAAGTCCTCCAACCATATAAATTCATGATTTGGATCTATCTCATTAAAAAGTCTCTCCCTAATAGAGTTGTAGAATGGACAATAAAAAACTAAATACTTTTCAATTTCAATTTCCTTTAGATCACACAGACTACATAATCTATCCTCCTCAACCGTGCCTATACATATCTGCCTGTCTCAATATGCAGACCAAGTATGCCAGCTCTAATTTGGGCACATAAGGATAATTTCTAATCGTTTTAAATATGTCCATTCATTTCACATTATAATATTCACATATTCTCATCTTAAATATGGGGTCAGAGCCCCCTATGTGTTGTCCGTGAAATTGCAGATGGACAGAGAGAGGCTTCCGGACTCATCTCAAATCTCGCGAGAGTTTGTTGCTGGGATAAAGAAATGTCATTAACAAAGTAGATTTTCTCCTGATTTGTCTCGCTAAAAGAAGCCATTTTACTATGAATATCTTGTAAATATTGTGTGCCTTGTGATGATTTGGTCCAGTATTTAGTGCAGTGACCATGGAGTTAAGGAATGGTTCAGATGCTGTGTTCACGTTCATTCTCCCATTGGAAATGAATAGACTCCAACATTCTTCCCGTCTCCTAATAATGTTACCGCCCACCTCACGCAGATACGGGAAGTAAGCAAAGTTGGCCTCTCTTGCTAATTCTCCTCTTGGGTTTAGGCCAGCATAGAGCGCGTTACAGTAGTACAGGCGCGTGGTGATAAAGGCATGGATAACACGCTCAAAATCACTAAAGGAAAGTATAGCCTTGATTTTAGCTAAAAGCCTCAGATGGTAAAAGCTGGATCTGACCACAGCATTTATCTGTTTGTCAAGTTACCATACCCATTTCTGAATAATCTGCTGTTAATTTGTCCATATGTAGTTTTGCTGAAATGTGCTTAGCATAGTACTGTGTCAGGCAACCTTCAGCACTGAACTTTTTCCACAGACATGTGTAAATTAATACCATTAATAGTGGGCTCATATCATTTAGGCAATAATTGACAATACTGTAATGACCAGTACAGGTTTCCAGGAATAGACAAGGCAACTTTTCATTACAAACATGGGCTACATGGGAACAATGATAATTCTGGAACGATACAAGTTGAGAATGCATGTCCCACCCAGTCATGTAATCCCCTGTTCTATACCTGTTGAACCCATTGTAACCGTTATACCCATCTGTATGTCTTTGGCGATGCGTGAACTGCAGATGCACACTCACGACACCCACACAGAGATCTTTGTGCATTTATAGTAGGATGTTAATGAAATGAAAGAGTTCAAGTTCACCCCGTCCTTCTGAACAGCTTCTCAGTATGACTTTGATTTAAATTAAATTATAAGTCTGGGCTTAGAGCAGCATACTAATAGCACCTACAGTAAATTAATTGATCTATTGAGAGTCATCGTTAGATAAGAACGTGTCTGGTCTTATCAAGATGTCATTTTGATCTTCCTCAGTTAAATGGGGATAGAGTTACACAAAGTCACTGACTTCACTCTTTGTCCCCATCTTCCCTTTTCTTCACCTCTCCCTCGTTCCCTTCTGTCTACTACACATACATCTTCACCTCTATGGTAAGGAAATGGTACACGGGGAACAGCCCACTGGATATTAGGAGTAAAGACCTGGAGGTTGTTAGACAGAGAGACAGACTCCTCAAAACGACAGCAGTCACTGCCAGTCAGGTAGCACTTTAATTATTGTCAATGCTCAGATTGAAAGAAATAAAGCATACAAAGATTGAATCAAGGAGATTGGTGTAGAAGGGCGGCATTTAAAACAAAAGCGAAAGAGAGGGATAGATAAACATTAGTACAGAAACCTAAACTATTACCTTCAAATGATTTGGATTGACCTGGCTATTGAAAAATAAGGATATATTCGGGGTGATCGACAAGATTTGTGATCCAAAGATGGCAGCTTGAAGACTTGCGAAATCTAGTACGATGGTGTAATGCTTCAATTTCCCTCCTGGCAGCTCCCTAATGGAAACGAATGAGGTTGGAAACACTTTGCTCTAATGGTGCTATGGGGATGATTCATATCAACCTGATTTATGACTCATTAAGAAGGGACTGCCATATTCATGTTGGCTCACCAGCTTCAATCACAGTTGCTCCTCATACTGACTGCCTTGTAGATCAAGGGTTCCCAAACTTTTCAGGCCACGTACAACCCCCCATTTCATTTTTATTTAACCTTTTTTTTTTAACCAGTAAAAACACATTGAGACAGTCTCTTTTTAAAGTGGGAACTGGCCAAGAGGCAGAAACTAAATGACATCGTACATGTCAAATTATACAACAGCCAATAATAAATCCATGACAATACCTCCAGAAACGTATACAATATATACAACAATACTCCAAAATGGTAGACTAACACTAACCGGGCACAGGACATTTTGCACAGAGCAAATACACAAAGTACATTAAGGACGGGAAAGAAAATATGGGCCTATGCAAAGACTATATCTGAACATATGTGTGCAGGTGACTGTACATTTAAGATTATGATCCTTTTGAAACTTCTCAAAGGAACTTTCAAGGCCAATTTTAGTCTGGATTGTCATTCCACGGCCAGGGGCCAAAGAAAGCGAGACACTTATTACCCCCCTCAGATTTGAAGGCTGGTACTATACACACAAGTAAAACCCTTTAGCAGTTTGGCAGCTGGGGCCCCATAACAGTTCTCAGTCTCCACTTACTAAGCTGCATTACAAGAAAATAATTAAGTTTAATGAAAAAACAAAACAACACGTTGCTGTTTGCCAGCTTAGGTCAACTATTCTTTCTCAAGTGAACTAGTACTGCCACTCAAGCAGTGGCAGGCGAGATAATACAGGAGGCTTTTCAGCATTGTCATACACTAGGGGTGCATATTAGTTTAGACTAGTCATTGGTTAGACATGGGTTAAGGTTAGGTTTAGGTGTGCTGCCCCATGGGAGGTTAGGTTTAGGGTGAGGGTTTGAGATAGGTTGTAGTTGTAGGACTAATGACTGGTCTAACCAATGACTAGTCTAAACTAAGTACTGCACCCGATACACTAAACAAATGCACAGAGTTGACCAAAGTACTGTACAGTATAACAACACATAAAAAAAAATGCAACACAAGGAGAACATACAATACAAAATCAATCAGGGTTTAAAAGCCAAAGAATAAAAATGAGTTTTAAGATGGATTTTAAAAACGGATAATGTTGGAGCCAGCCGGACATGGTTAGGTATAGCTGGTTCCACAGTTTTGGAGCAACGAGAGCCAACAACGCATGGCGCTATAGAATCGAGACCGGCCAAAGCCCGGTCGAGTTTCTAGTATACTCAATACATCAGCTCACTGTCAGAGCTGTGAGACATTACTGACGCAGTGTGAGCCGCTAGACATTTCAGGAGATATGAGCCAAGTGGCTCACAGCCTGTAAAACATCCCAAATGACGTCCATGAGCCAATCTGTCTCAAAGAGGTTGTTTTACACCGTATAATTATTTTTGCTTTTGTTACTCTGGGCCCTTTCTACATACTGTTAGCATAACATGGTGATTACCAATGCTGTAGGCCTACATACAACAGGACATAGCTGTTTCTGGGCAGAAACCTCTTATCTCCATCCATCTGCTATGAATTCGTAGCCTGAAAAGTCACACTTTGACACATGAGGATTATGTATTGTGGGCTCCGTATGTGCACTGGCAGTATGGAACACAGCACACCTGTTCACACAGACGCAAACACACTTCGTATACACAGACACATTCCTCATTGGACAAACACAGATGCTCTCTCACACAGTCTTCATTCCATGGCTTCTCTCTGAGTGATTTAGTATCCCGTGATCTGAGCTTTGCGGACAGGATTGAATAAATCTCATGGGCTCTGTGGCGGTGGCCCATCGCATGTCGACGGAACGCCTGATGTCATTTGAAGGTTAGACGAGCACAGGATTGGGCCTAATGTAGTCTGCCAGGCTACATTGGCTGCACCATGACTCTGAACCTTGATGGAGGCACTTAAAGTACACATGCACTGGCAACCACGCATGTGTTCACATGATCATGAAAACACGCACACACACACGCACGCACACGCGCAGTCGTGCACTCATGCACACACACACACACACACACACACACACACACACTCACACAGACACACACACGCACGCAGTTTCCCACATGGCTGGTCGGTTGACATATTATCTGCTGTCACTTCCACCCCTCGTTTGCCTGTTTGTTTTGTTCTTCATGTTTCATTTCTCTGCACACACACACGCACGCACGCACGCACACACGCACATTATGCTTCTTGTCACTCCGTTCATTGTCATGCAGCCCTGTCTGTTTGCTTTGAAAGGCTGCCAACATTGTCTGGCTAGCACGCTCGCATGCACGCACATGTCTGTGCACCCACACACATGCACACGCATTGACTTTGTGAGGCCCACTCTAGCAAAGTAACTCATGCACATGAGTGCTCACCCATAAGGCTTGCCGCCCACACACATCTCACAAAAACACTCACATACCAACTCACAATCACACACAAAACACACGTAGCGTCATTGTCATCTCAGAACTCCTTGCCTGCTGCTCTGTAATAAACTGTACCGTTCCAATGGCGTTGGCAAACCAGGGGTCGTAAGGGGAAGCTGGCCAACTATTTGTATCTGTAGAAATAAGATTTCCAGTCAGGCTCAAATCAAGCTCAACACACAGGGGCCTATTTCACGAAACTTGGATTAACTAATCCAGGATTTAAACCAAAACCAGGCTTGTTAAATCCTGTTCTGTACAGCCTGGTTTATTCCGTTCCACTAAAGCCAAGCGAGGCTTAGAATGGGCAGATTTAGCGAGCCAGGATCATAAAGCCTGGCTGAATAGACCATAGACATACGTAGACGCCCTTTCCGGCTCTGAGGCGCGTGTCACCATTGAAGGCACAATTTTCCCGAGATTCCTTGCAAAGCATTTGCCTTCAATGAGCAGCTTCCGCGTGCGTAACATAAGTCCCGGAAAAGACGCGCTGTGATTGGCCAGTAGTCACTTGAGTGACAGCGAGAGACATGGAGGAGTTGCATGAGTGACGTCACTTGCAGGGCAGCGACGCAGCGTGCCTTCAATATGTCTTCAGCACTTCTAAATAAGAAAGCTGCGGAGAACTGTTGCTTGTGTTCACTCTTTAATGTTTTCTGTTAGTAATCTAATCCCCCCTGGCTCTGATGTTGTATTGTTGTATTAATAACGTTGTTGTTTGTGTTTGTTTGCTTGTCTTGTTTTGTATTGTAATGTATTGTCATGACTGTTATAAAGATTTGTTAAAAAAAAAGAAAGCCTTCAGCACTGCACTTCCGCCTTCATTGGGATACACGTCGCTCCAATGAACTGCAACGGCCAGTGAGGCATCTATTTCTTATAATATCTATGGAATAGACAGCCTGGCTTTTTGCCTCTAGACCCATTCGGTGGAACACAGATTTACTGATCCTTCTTCTTCATGGAGTATTATGGCAGTTTGCATCCTTAATAGTTGCATTACTGCCCCCTTCTGTATATCTCAGTATCTTTACTAATCTATTCAAGACTTACTGATACAAGGACTTAAGCTTCTAAAATAAATACTGCTGCTGTAATTAAAGAGATAACATACTCTCAATAGTGGATAGACTGAATGATTAACTACCCCAAAAATATAGTTTACATTTTACCACTACTATTAACTTAAAACAGAATTCTTAATATTGTAAGCATAATGATATTGTCGCATTGTGATATTTGGCCATAACTCCCTCCTCTGAGGGAGCTACCTTTGGGGAAGGGGGTTGTTGTCCAGACAGGTGAACTGTGGGTCATGGGTTCAATAGTGGGTGAAACGTTACAATGGTAATATGTTGTAAAACAATGCGTAATGGTAATATTTAGTGGTTTTCACTTTTACAAAAAAAAAATATATATATATAATATAATAATTCTTCTTAACCACTTGAACGACAGCAAACCTATTCTGGGGAACATTCACGAAAAATAGCTGATCTACAAGCTCACAAGCTGTCATGATGTTGTGCAGCCTATATATTTTGGTTCTTTGATTTTATATAGTGCTTAAACATAAACCCATAATAATTGAATAAGTGTGGAAAACATCATTGGTTTGTGATCAGTTTGACTGCTTAATGAACAGTAAAGACATCAGGATTAGGTTAAACCTGGCTGTTAGCCTGGTCCGGAGCAGGTTAAGTCCAAAGCATTAGTTTCCATGGAAACTAATGTAGCATTGCTTTCATGAAACCGAATCAAGCCTCAACATATCCAGGTTAACTGGCCAAGTTAATCTGGCAAGATTAACCAGTTTTCATGAAACCGGTTAATCCAGGCTATAATAAACCAGGATATCTGTTAAATCCAGGTTTAATCGCTAATCCAAGTTTTGTGAAATAGGCCCTGGTCACAAGTCACAAGTTAAGTCTGTCTGTGGGGTTTAGAAATGATTCAGATTTGGTCCACATTTCCATGCTGTATTGATGGGGTACCATAGCAGAGATAACAGCTGCAAACGTTGATCAAACTAACAGTTATTCTACTTTCTTTAATTGTGTAGACTTCTTGTGAATTAAGTAATTCAGATGTTTAACAATAAGTTAACTCTTGAGCGTGTAAAATAGTCAATAGTTAAAGATCTAAAAAGGGTCCATTTGGTTACCAACTAAATCATATTTAGCTGGGGACCGCCTAGAATCCCCTCAAGTACCACTGGAAACTATGGGTCTATTCGATCCACCATGACTTTGCCAACTGGCAGTGCCGTGCAGAGACATGTTGGGGTGCAGGAACCTATAAGCCCCCCCCGATGTTGCCACATCACTGCCATCCATAATCATATGCTATTCTAACACCTGTTCGTGAAAACACGTACATTAGTCCATTAATATTTTTACATGTTCCCATGCCCATTACAATATATTTTATAATAGTCTGGAATGTTAGTCCCATGTTAGGCCCAGAAATGTTGATAGAGAGTATATCGGTAGAAGGATGTTGAGTTTGGTACTTCCAGGCAGGTGGCCTAGAGGAAGACCAAAGAGAAGATGTATGGATGAGAGAAGAGGAGGCAGAGGACAGGGTGAGATGGAGGCAGATGATTCACTGTGGCGACCCCTGAAGGGAAAAGCCTCAAGGAAAAGAAGAAACGCACGCACGCACGCACGCACGCACGCACGCACGCACGCACGCACGCACGCACACACATTCATTGGAGACAGATGGAGGCTATTTGCCTTTTCTAGCAGCTAGTGTGTTTGCTGCTTCTTATTTGATTGATTGATTGATTGAAACTTTTATTTCAACAGGGAAAACACACTGCCATGCAACTGTGACGCATGCCCAAACAATAACAAACTGTTTTTAGAAAACATGCTATAAGTAATTAACTGCTTCAGAAATGAATTGCATATTTGTATGTTGTCCTGCGTGATGGAGATAAAATCGTTTTAATCTTAATTAGACTTACAAGCTCGCGAGTACTGAGGTTAGTAATTACATTTTCGGCATGAAGGTGATTTTCACTGACCTACTTCAGGGTTTTTGAGCAGTACACACCGTCTCCAATGAACAGCTGTGTGTAGGTCTGTATGTATGTCCCTACAGTATGTCTCTATGTCCAAGTACGACCAATTGAGCCCTGCAGCATGCTGATTGGGGTCGCAGGAGGGGTCATTACAACCCTCGTGCTTAAGTCAACAACTGTGCTTGACTCCAAGGCACCACACACACACACACACACACACACACACACACACACACACACACACATTATTAAAAAAACATTTTAAAAACGTACTTAATGCATGACTTACTGACTGACTGACTGACTGCAATGGCGGTGCCCGGCTCGGCGGCGGCCACACTGGCTCACAGTATAGCTCATAGTGTAGACGCCGTAGAGGCAATACATAAATCCACGAAGCGCCACATTGATAAAGTGACATATGATCGTACGTTCGTTTTAGAACTACGGGGGTACAGCCATTTTGTGACAGTAGAGACAGTAACTAAGGACGCTCTGCAGAGCCTAAGGCGCCGAGACCCAGAGGCCTGCGAAGTAGCGGTGTCGCGTAGCAGCACTGGCGGGCTCAGGAGGAGACGGAGACGGTGCGACAGGAGGCGGAAGCATGGGAGCCGCGGTGGGCTAACGGCGAAGCTGAGAGCTAATCCACACAGAACTCCCCTTCCATCCATTCTTCTCTCAAATGTTCGCTCTTTGGAGAAGCAAGTGGACTTTATGAAGCTGGATTTAAGAACAAACCGGGATATGAAGGATTGTTGCGCGATGATTCTAACGGAGACATGGTTAAAACCATCTGTACCGGACGAGGCTGTTGCACTGGAGGGACGAACAACTTTCCGTATGGACAGGAGCTGTGCTGTCACTGGTAAATCCCGAGGGGGCGGGGTGTGCATTTACACCAACAATAGATGGTGTAATAATGCCACAGTGGTCGCTAGTCACTGCTCTTCTGACATTGAGTTTTTGACTATAAAATGTAGACCATTCTATTTACCCAGAGAAATTACTACTATTGTAATTACAGCAGTGTACATTCCCCCCAGTGCAAACACTAAGGAGGCACTTAGTGTATTATATCGGTCCATCAGTGAGCTGCAAACCACACATACAGAGGGGGTCTTCATCGTGGCTGGGGATTTCAACCAGGCTAACCTGAAGACAGTTCTCCCTCAGTTTTACCAGTATGTGGATTTTCCAACCAGGGGCAGGAATAGACTGGATCGGGTTTACAGCAACATCAAGAGTGCTTTTAGAGCAGCCCCCCGCCCCCATCTTGGCTCATCAGACCACCGTACGGTGATGCTGGTCCCTGTATATAGGCCCATGCTCACCAGGGAAAAACCTGCTGTAAAGCAGGTGAGGGTGTGGCCTGAAGGTGCTATGGAGGCACTACAAGACTCCTTTGAATGTACAGACTGGGACGTGTTCAAGGAGGCAGCAACAGAGGGTCAACACACTGACGTGGAAGAGTATGCTGGGACTGTGTCTGCCTACATCTCTAAATGTATGGAGGATGTCAGTGTTGTAAAGAACATCACAACTCGGGCTAATGAGAAGCCTTGGATGACCAGCGAGGTACGTGCACTACTGAGGGTACGGAACGATGCTTTTAGGGCAGGGGATGGTGTGGAGCTCAGAACAGCAAGAGCCAACCTGAACCGTGCTATCAGAGTCGCACAGCGTGCCTACAGTCGGAAAATACAAGGCTTCTTCCAGGATCCTACGGACTCCCGGCGCATGTGGCAGGGCATTCAGTCTATCACAGGCTTCAAGGGGGCTCCATCACCCTGTGAGGACAATGAGGACTTCCTCAACGAGCTGAACCATTATTTTGCACGCTTTGAAGCCACTAATAACATCCCTGCAAGGAAAACTATTCCTCTTCCAGATGAGCAGGTACTCAGTCTGGATGTGCATGATGTGCGGAGGACGCTGAGAGGCATCAACGCCCGGAAGGCGTCAGGCCCCGACAAGATTCCAGGTCAGGTCGGGTGCTAAAGGGATGTGCGGATCAGCTGGCCCCGGTCCTCACGGACGTCTTCAACATGTCACTAAACCAGGCTGTCGTCCCTTCATGTTTCAAAGCTGCTACAATAATACCAGTGCCAAAAAAGCCCACAATAACATCTCTCAATGACTACCGCCCAGTTGCACTCACCCCCATAATGATGAAGTGCTTTGAGAGGCTAGTGAAGGCTCACATAGTTTCCAGACTCCCCCCCACATTCGACCCATTCCAGTTTGCCTACCGTGCTAATCGCTCCACAGACGATGCTATTGCCTCTGTTCTTCATCGGAGCCTGGCCCATCTAGAGGGTAAGAACACCAGTGTGCGCATGCTGTTTCTGGATTTCAGTTCAGCATTCAACACTATTATACCCCAGCAACTGGTAGACAAACTGTTCCCCCTGGGTCTGGGCACTCCCCTGTGTAACTGGCTGCTGGACTTCCTAACGAACAGACCTCAATCTGTCCGAGTCGGAAATAACAACTCCAGCGTCATCTCCCTGAGCACTGGCTCTCCCCAGGGCTGTGTCCTGAGTCCACTGCTGTTCACCTTGTTGACCCATGACTGCTGTGCCCGGTTCAGTACCAACCATATGGTGAAGTACGCGGACGACAACACACTTGTGGGCCTCATCAAGGACGACAACGAGACGGCCTACAAGGAAGAAGTGAGACAGCTAGTGGGCTGGTGCAACACACACAACCTGGTCCTGAATGTCAACAAGACAAAAGAGGTCATTGTTGACTTCAGAAAGAACCAGTGCAGCCACTCACCACTCCTCATAGAGGACACGGCAGTGGAAGTAGTGAGCAGCACTAAGTTCCTGGGGGTACAGATCACAGACAGTCTGTCATGGTCCTCAAACACGTCCTCTCTTGTGAAGAGAGCCCAGAAACGCCGGTTCTTTCTGCGCCGGATGAGAAGAGCCCAACTCCCCGCTCCCATCCTCACTACTTTCTATAGGGGAACTATAGAGAGCATCCTGACAAACTGCATCTCTGTCTGGTCTGGAAGCTGCAATGAAGCAGACTGGAAAACAGTACAGAGAGTAGTGAGGACAGCGGAGAAAATCATCGGGACATCACTGCCTTCCATCAAGGACACTGCGCACAATCACTGTCTGTCTAGGGCCAACAACATCCGGACTGACCCCACCCACCCACACCAGGGACTGTTCACTCTGTTGCCTTCTGGCAGAAGGTATCGAAGCATTGGAAGTAAAACAGCAAGATTTTCCAAGAGCTTTTTCCCCCAAGCCATTAGACTTTTGAACAAGTGCAATATCCCCTAACCTTTTCCCCCTATATGCTGCTATAAGGACTCCTGTTGTGCAATATCTGTCTCTCAATGAACTAATGGTGCTTTTTAATTTATTTGTTTTTAAAGTGGATTTTAGATTTTAATAGTATTTTAGCTCTCTTTTAACTATAGCATACTAAAAGCCAGTGAAACGACATTTCGTTATCTTATGCATTCTATGTATCTGCTGAATGACAATAAAGCTATCTATCTATCTATCTTACTTTCTTAGTTAGTTATACTGCCTGACTGACTGACTGACTGACTTATACTTACTTGCCTCCTGGCGAAGAGTTGCACTTTACTGTTTTTATATTTCATTGGTAGGCTAATTCAGGACAGTGCGTGCGTGTGTGCGTGCGTGCGTGCGTGCGTGCGTGCTGTCCTGAATTAGCCTACCAATGAAATATAAAAACAGTAAAGTGCAACTCTTCGCCAGGAGGCAAGTAAGTATAAGTCATATATATATATATACGACATCTGCTTAATACTGTTGATGCGAGTCCCATCTTATAAGATTGAAACCTTCCCTTTAAACTGCTACTGAAGTGGCTGTGAGTAATGCATATTTTATTGGTCCTTTGCAGAGTATTGGAAACTTTTAAAGCCTCACAGTCAGCCCCCATGTGCAGGAACAATTTCATTTGTAGTTGAAGGAAGTCATACTGGGGACACATTATGCATTTTTCATTTCAAATGAATAAATTAAGCTCATTTTTTTTGCACTCGCAACCGGTTTTCAAGATTGGGATGAGTGTGAGTTCAGAACAGATTAAATGTCAACAGACGAGTCATAACAGATGATTAAGGAGTCAACCTCACCCCTTTCAGTGAGACCCATCACAAGCTTGGGCAGCCAATCAAATCATCGCTATAGGGTGATCAGCCAATCACAAGCCAATGTTTGTGGAACGGAAAGCTGGGCATAGCAGGGGCTAGTGTCTCTCAAAAAGGCAAGGAAGTTTAGGTATAAAGGGGAGGGGGTAAGGCTCTGGCTATAAAAGGGCCATAGGTTTGTGCATGTGTGTGTCTGTGTGCAGCTAGACTCAAACACTGATCACGATGAGTGTCATACTTATTACTTCATGCCAGTACACCAAGTTATAACATAACTATAAAACAGGTAGTACCATTACGTTTTACCTATAACATCTGACCCATACAGTAGGTCGTATGATCAAAAATAATTATTTGGGATCATGACGCAAACTCCCACGCCCATTTCCGCCTAACTAGATTTTTAGGCAAATCAGTATTATCTCGGGACCTCAGTCATGTATTGTAATACAGATTTGTCACCGCTCACCCCAACACATCTCTGTTTTAAGTGTTTTTACTAACCACCCTTTCAGTGGTCACCTTATCACCCAAAACCGCAGCATGAATAGGCCTTAAACAGATACAGATTTTTTTTAACTTAAGCTGTCCCGTGGTGGGAGTGCCCTGGTTTTGGTAGTAGTTCCGGTCATTTTGTGGGAGGCACTGGAGGCCACGCAGTAAAAGTAAATTAATCCACAAAACTAACTAATTTGTATTGTTGACCTATTTCTAAAATATTAGTGCAACTTTCGTTCATTTTTGACCCCTCTATCACACGGAACTATGTTTTTTGTGTCCATATCACTACGCCCCAAAAAATAGTTCCATGTGATAGAGGGGTCAAAGTTGAACGAAAGTTGCGCTAATATTTTATGTTTTCAAACATTCCTCAATTTTTGCTGCTCAAAACCAGTCAGTGTATAAATGTACTTTCAATCAACCACCACAAGGACAAAAGGTCAAGTTGTAAACAACAAAATAGAACTGACATATATGTGTATCAACAAATATTTGTTTATTATTTAAACATATCCACAAAATTGTGGGCATTTTGACTTGAAAATATGCAAAATGTACTATGTAAAATATGTGGTAATTGCCGTCGCAACCTATACACGCAATACGCATTGCGCGTAGGGCAACACGCCAAAGGGGGGGAAAAAAGTTTGCCCTAAAGTGCCAAGCCGGCCCTCAAAATAACAATTTTCTCCACGGCTCCGCCGCGTAATAACGAGCGGCCATGTGTGCATCCTCGCGAACAGCGAAAATAGCCGATCTGCATGAGGAATAGCAGCGCTCTCGTCGGGAGGGGGGCCGCACAAATATCCTACGAGTAGGGCAACCAAATGGGCGGCTACGTCCCTGGGTATTTACGAATTTATGGATCCATTTCTACATGTGAAGAGCCTTTTGCATATTGATTGTTTTTTTGTTTGTTTTTTTACCACAGCAATGTGTAGAATACATAACACAAATGGACTTTATCACTTGCAGCCCGCAGAATGCAAATGACATTGCTGGCATGGCTGCTGCAGAAATGTTTCACTTCATCAGTGAGATATGAGAGTTGCTGCCGGCGCATATACTCACCGATGTTGTGCTATTTCGGATGTCCCCGGACAGTATTTCAGATAGGAATGTGTCCTCTATTAGACAGATCTGGCTTTGACACACGTGCAGCCACCTGCCACCAGTTAATGCACTGGTAAATGGTGATATATGTGTGAGGAAAAGAGCTAGGACGAGTATAATGTACCGTATTAGAGGGACCCGTTTGTAGGTCATGACTCAAGCAAAAATATTTTCATTTCAAAACATACATTTCCACACACATATAATATATATATATATATATATATATATATATATATATATATATATATATATTTTAATTAATTTTATACATTTTAAAACAAACAAATTAAAAAAACATTTCAAAAATTAAAAAAGTGCTGCGTTGCGAGCTTGTATATAGATTGGCTATTTTCACCCTCTTTTGGGTCTTGACCTGAAGAGGATGTGCTTTACTGTCATTATTGGCACAACACTGACAACAGTGATGTTGTCAGGGACCGATTTAAAGACAGCAGCAGATAGTGTCCTCACCTGATGATCTGTACAATGTCACGTGGGTGTATATAGAGCGTCGCAGTCCCGCCTCCTTTCATGATGTCAAGGGACCCAGGAAATAATTACCCATTCATTTTCCCCATAGACATTTCAAAAAATATGTATTTAAAGATCTGTAAGCCTCGGACAAAAAAATAAATAAAAATAGTGTTTATTGTCATGATTTGTCACGATCTGAGTTGGCGTTGTCTGAGGCTTACAGGTCTTTAAATAAATACTTTTTGAAATGTCAATGGGGAAAATGAAGGGGAATTATTTCCTGGGTCCCTCGTCGTTCTGAAAGGGGGCGGGACTGCAACGCTCTATTGCCATATTTTACAATGCAACCTGTTGCGCTGCAGAGTGATTTGAACCCAAGGGGGCAGGCAGACTTTCCAACGTTGAAGCTCTGGGTCCTAGTGGTAGGAGGAGGGACTACAGGCGGACCCGTGGATTCATGACCGGGAAACCCCGTGCAGCTGGGCTTTAACGTTGAGCGCTCAGTTGCCCTACGTCACTCAGGACCTCAAAGTTGAGGTCCTGGGAGGGACTTCCGGCAGTCTTCCGGGTGCTTCAAAACGCCACTGAGCAACTTCCACTGACATGAATAGCTGGGGGGGCGGAGCTTCGCGCCAGTTCAGTCTCTATTATATATATACTCTATGTTTGAACCCAATGTGCAGAGTCACAGGAAACAAGTGTTGATTTCAAAGTATTTAATAATGAATAATGGCAAAAATCTTACACTGACGTAGAACTCAGGAATCAAGGCAAAAGTCTCACACTTGAGTAGAATGCAGGAAACAGGAATAAATCTTATCCTGGAGTAGAACATAGGAATAGATCTCACTCAGGAACCAAACAGAAAAATGACATGGTAGTCAAGCTGGATACATACATGCACCGACAACATCAAACTATGATCTGACACTGAATGTTTGCAATGAGTCCAGTATATAGGGGGAAGGTTGATTGTAGAAGTGTTCACAGGTGGGATGACGAGGAAGTTGGAGACAGGTGAGTACATGGGACTGCAGTGTGGAAATGGAAGGTGGGAGTGGCCAGGGCTGACATGGTCTGTGGAGAGACAGATCATGACAGCAACCCTTATCACAAATATATGCTTTGTATTGCTTTGGGTTTATACGCTTACCAGAGAGATTAGAATACAAGCTCCCTCAACAGCAAACACTCTAGAATTAAGAGTTTACATTTTTAATGACACCGTTTGTGCGTGTGTGCGCCGGCACGCATGCACACACCACACACCCTATAAAATCGAAAATATTTCACTACTTTTGTTTGACACTGTCATCAAAGTATAAAATGGGGCATTATTCATGAAGGAGAAAGAAATTATGAAATGTGGAGATACAAGTGTTCTGCCTGACAGCATATATGATATCGTTGCTGTCGGGAGGAAACCTCATTTTTGAGGTTTTAGATTATTATTTCTTCATAAATTGAACACCCTTTACGTCTGTGTTGTTTCGAAAATATTGAACCAATGGAAAGTAGTAAAAAGTGCTTTGTACAAAACCTCTTAACTCCATTGGACCCTCAAAATGTCTGCTAAAGCAACTAACTCCACCACCTCTCCCCCTCTCATGGAAGTAATTGACAATATATAAAGTCACACTCACAATACCAACTTTGATGAGGCTGTATTGCTTTGTTTTTAAAATTATTATTTCCTGAAAAATGTATGTTTTTCATTTCCTGAAAAATGTATGTTTTTCATTTCCTGAAAAATGTATGTTTTTCATTTCCTGAAAAATGAACATTTTGGAGTTATGAGGTTTCCTCCCGACAGCAGAGACATATGATATGATATGCATATATTCCTACTAGTTGGAATACATAAAAAAAAACATGCATACCATTAAACGGAGAGCAGCTCTCAGATTAGATATCCTTCCTGTTATAAAGCCCATGAGCATGTCTTCTTCATTAGAACATGAATGCCAGGGGCTCTAATTCCACGAACGCTATAGGGGCTCCTGTAGATATATGGATCCCTGACCTATATCGCTAATGAGCTTGTTAATTTACAAATTTACTGAAACACGGCTACAATTTTGAAAAACGTGAGCATTTGCCCCGCACTCGCTTTCTCTTTGTAAAGTATTGGCTATGCTGGACCAGGTCCAGAGGGACAAGGTGACTCTGTCTCTATGACTTGTAACACTGTTTCTGCCTCTTTGAATTGTGATTTCCATCATTTGCAAATTAACAAATTAATTGTGTAAGTGCGTGCGTGCGTGCGTGCGTGCGTGTTTTTACATTATCATGCATGGCGTTAGTGACTTTCGCAGCCATTTTGTCCAAGCCTCCACTATTTGAACCAACTTGATGGAGCTTTCATTTTGATGGATTACATCACCAGTATTGTATTGTGATTATCAGTGCACAAGGCCAAGAAAGGCAGACACCCTGGTCGATACACAGCTACGTCTAGATGATTGCAGAGGACTGCCTGATCAGGATGAAGAAGAGGAGATGGAAAAACCAATACACTCGTTCCCCTCTCTGTATTTCTCTTGTACTGTACTGTATGTCCTGTCTAGTAGACAATGGAGGGCCGGTTATTGAGTCACAAGAAAGTTATTATTTTATGGATTACAAAGGACTTCTTACAGCATAGATGTGTGTCATGGAGGTCCATCTAATAATCACTACTGCACGAGCAAAAATAGCCTAGTAATTCAATAGCCAGATGTAAAGACATGTAGAGTATGCACTCTTGGACATTAATTCATCAATATTAATTACTGTCATCTTTGTGGGTGTTCTGCTTTGACTTAAAGTACGTGATGTTTCTGATGTGGTGCAATTATATCTTACATGCAAAAACTCACATTCAAGTAACTTTCTCTCAGAAACTACAGTTAGGACTACAGTTACAACACTTGGAGGGAAGGTTCATAATAATTATTACAATTAATGTAATAAATAATTGCATCAGTCGGCCTCATGGTGGCTTTAACAGCCCACTTTACATTTTGCCTTATAACTCTTGAACCGTAAGTCTTTTTTCCTGGATTCCACAAACAGAATGTCCAATCCACCCCACATTTTAATCACATGTCGAGGGCGGTTTAATCAGCAGAGAGCCAAAAGCAATTCCATTTGCATCCATAGGAGGTGCCGCAAACGTGAAAAATGTAAACGTTTATTTAAAAGATTTCTGGGGGATACATCCTCTCCTAATTACTTTCACGTGATCACAGGGGTGAGTTGACATTGGAATTGCCTACAAAATCAGTGGGAGCGTTCTTGGCTCGATCTCTGCCATCGAGCCAACCACACTTTCCTTTCCTGTACTACTTGCCCGACGGGCAAGTGCCTCAAAATACATACATCAATAAAATGATCTATTTAATCACATTACCCACACTGTACATAAATGAACACCAAATGTACATCATTTGGTGTTCATATATTAGAAATTTAGAACGGATAATGACTAGTTGTTGCCACGACAACGGATAGCAGCGTGGCGCCACAGCAGTGATGTCACAAGTATAAGGTCTGCCCTGGAGATTGAGAATCAGAGAGAGTAATTCCAGAGTCCAGACACATAGCATCAACAGCTTGTAGCATCAAGCAATAAGTTAAACCTTGATCCCAGGGATCAAGGTTTATACAACCGGCCTCCAGAGATAATCTACATACTATAGATAGACTAGCATAGCTTCCTTCTACCTCCAATACCACGGGACTATAGGCTCCTAGAGAGAGAGCCTTGGTTACACTAGTTATGTTAATTAAGGAAAATACATGTTTCTGATTTATATCTGGTAAGTATGGTACTCATAAAACCATGCACATGAAACTGTGATGTTATATACCGGTACTTGCTGCTATGTTCATATGCTGGATGTTTTCCACTAGAACAATTTCTGCGATGCATTGCCATTAACCCAGTGCTATTTTTAATCATGAAACTTATACAGTATATTGGCATTTATATTTTTACTGTGCTTTCATTTGACTTGTTCTTTCTCTTTGCTATTCCAATTAATTTCTTACACACACACACACACACACACACACACACACACACACACACACACACACACACACACACACACACACACACACACACACACACACACACACACACACACACCAGATATTTCACCCACACTTCAATCATGTGATATGAAAATAAAATAGACTCTGATTCTTACCAAATGCTTCATACATTTCTTTGTATAATTATGTGAAACCCACACATTTGCTACGTTTACTGATTAATAAAGCCTTTGGTCTTGACCTTGTAGCTTGTGCTTGCTCCACACATCTCTTCAACTCATTGATGTGGTGGGTCTCTCTGGAACTAAACCTTGCCGAATAAATCAGCTTTGTGCTTTGAGTGTCTCAAGCCAACAAGTCTTTGTTTTGTAGATCCACAGCTTCCCAGCTTCTCATTTAGAAAAGTCATTCATTTGTAATTTAAAGAACATCTTTTCTCTATAGTGTCTTGTCTTGTTTAAAATTTCCTTAGGCTTTTTATTCCTCAGTAAAAATCTTAGGGGATTTGAATGAATTGCTTGCCTGAAAAGACAGCCATTTTCAGATTCAAAACATATGCTGATGTGTGCAATATTCATGGTGTTTGTGAAGAAAGCCTCATGCCCAGAATCATTCTTGAACTGGTGGAATCTTCAAACAGGCTGTTATGGCGGGAGGGTCTGACATAATTCCATGAATAACGGTTTCAAAATGGGTCATTTATTCCCAGGCCTCGGCGGGAATGAGGCCAGATTGTTTTGATGTATTCACCCACTAAATTAGTTGAAATCCATTTTGAATTAACAACATCCAATTATCTCCCCTAAGATCTATGAAATAGATATTCATGGCCGTCTTGTACCGAAAAAAAGAGCGACTGGATCATTGAAGATATGTGTTACTGACCTGATGTTTTGGAATGTCCACACAATATTTCTCTGAAGCTTTGACTGAAATCATATTTTAGTGCACAGGCATAGCAAAGCTGACTACATATTCAGTCAGTTCTGACTTTAACTTTGGTAACAGGGGAGGATTTCCATCCTGCAAAAAAAATAGCCCGTTACAGGCTAGTGAACTGGATATGAACAAAGTGAAACTTTGCTAAACTATTTATTTAATTAATTTCCCCTCTCTCCCTCTTTCCTCTTGGTTTCTATCCTTCTCATTCTTCCTATCTTTCTCATCACTTCACATCCTTTCAATCTTATATGTCTCAGTTGATCTCCTTTTATGGTCTGCGTGTGTGTGTGTGTGTGTGTGTGTGCGCGCGTAATTAATTAATTCTCAGCTCTCTGTGATATTTGATGATGTACATGCCTATCCTCTGCCCCTTACTCTCCTCTGTTCACTGACAACATTGTAATTAAGAGACAGCTGGGGCTCAGTCTGCGTTTCCATGGCAATTGATAGGAGCAAGAAATGACTATCACTGCCCGAAACACTGCGTGAACATTTCTGCTGTTAGAGAATAACGTATCACTACAATCAATTCATTACAGAATGAAGAAGGCAGAGTCTAAACGTTTTAGCCCTAATAAAAGGAGGCGTGTAATTGATCAATATTATATCGTCAGGAAAATCAATATGCAATTTACAAAAATGCTACTCAAGCGAGTCATAAGAGTCCCTCTGTTGCATGTGCAGTGCTGACGCTGCCTGCCAGATAGGGAGCAGAGATCTATTTGGTTCTTCAGTGGCAATAATGATCATTACCACAGAAAGCTGGCTCCATCTGCATTTAGACTTTAGAGCAGTGGATCATTTTGAGGACCAGAAAATAATAGCTATGCCCTGCAGGGACTGAAGGGAGTGTCGTTTGTGTGTGACAAATCGTGACTGTGCTTTTTTTCCTGTCAGGGCGACTCAACTCTGCAACGACACGCCTAAGGAGGGCAAGTTTGATATATCACCGTCTTCTTTTAAGTCACGGTACTTCTTAACAACTTAAAGGGATATTTCAGTTTTCTTTTGGTAATTTCATGGTCTACTCAGGCTTATGTGAACAGCCCAAACAGTTTATAAGTATAAATCCACTTTTTAAAAGGTTATGATTTATTTTATTTTATTCACTATAACACCTACATAATCACTACTGCAAGAGCAAAAATAGCCTAGTAATTCAATAGCCAGATGTAAAGACATTAATTCATCAATATTAATTACTGTCATCTTTGTGGGTGTTCTGCTTTGTCTTAAAGTACGTGATGTTTCTGATTGGACATAACAGTACTTCGTGCCTCATTTGCCAAAGCAGAGGCAAATTGTATAATAATAAGAGTGATAATAAGTTATATTTTTCATAGATATGAATAGAGATGTGCCTTGGGCACAAAATGTTTTAAAACAGCGTCCATGCTAAGGGGGGCGTAGACGTTCGTCCGATGTCCAACACATGTGTGGCTAGTTAAGACTCACCCGTGGCTCCTGACCTGTCTCTCTAGGTCGTCCTCAGATAAGCCTTCCATCGGTGCCTCCAGTCATCCCGGTTCTGCATACATCCGGCCAGCTCGTTGGTGCTTTGCGCTCCTGTGTTAGGTAGGATGTCGGACTAATGCCTGTCAGACGGTTAGTACGTCAGAACAAACACTGCACGTATTCCTATTTCTACGGGCTGGCCAGGAGGCGGCACCTCATGGCACCTGTGTTGCATTGGTGAATCTATCTCTGGTGGGACGCTAATTTAAAGACGTCACACACATGTCACATGCAGTAGACATTAAAGGAGCATTCAGTGATTTGAGTGATTTGGAAAACCACCCAGTCCGCCCCGGTAACAAAATGTGCACATGCACGCTCTACAGTGGGGGGAAGTGCAACAGGCCAACAGCATGTGCACCAAGGCCCGCCCCCACTCGATCATGATTGGAGGAAGGCCTCTCTCATCCTGATTGGATGAAGGCTTTGCCACCCGCCACCAAAACTGAAACTAGGGTTTTTTGACCCCAGGGGCTCACTGGGGACAGGGAGGAACTCCTTATATGGTCAGCACACTCTATAGTAGGGAGGATTATCCAGAAAAAAAGAAAAAATAAGTGATATTTAGATTAAGTCAAATCACTGAATATACCTTTAAGGTGCATGCAGTAGACATTTATTTGCATGCAACATAAAGTTAGGTGCATACAGTTGATATTTAGATACCTGCCATATACATGTCAGTCAGACATGCAGCCTTATTCTAGCACATCATGTGGAATGGGAATTGCGTACAAAGACAAGGCAGAGTGTGTCTAGTTGATTATTCTGGATTTGCCGAGGGATACCTTAATCTGTGTATGTGTGTGTGCAGTTTGTTGTTACTTAACCTTTTGTGTACTTTTTGTGTGTGTGTGTATTTGTTATTTGTCTGTGTGTGCATGTCATTGGGTGGAGAATGAGATTGAGAAGTTTGTGTGTGTGTGTGCGTGCGTGCGTGCGTGCGTGCGTGCGTGCGTGCGTGCGTGCGTGCGTGCGTACAAGCATAAACAAGGATACATATCAGCTGCATTCCTCTAGAGATCTCATTATTCGATGGTCAAACTGAATATTTCAGGATGAGCACCTGCACCATGCACTCAAACGTAACTTCCAAGTGTTCACGCATACATACATACATACATACATACATACACACGCACATTGTATGTGCATGCACAACATGTACGTACACACACATATACTGTAGGCCTACAGTAGGTCCTACACACTTACACATACACTATAGAGGGTATGCGCGTGACATCATCATCAAACCCGGAAGTTATGCAGGAATGCCTAATGAGTGGCAAAAAACTACTTTCTGGCCTTGACAGCCGATACATCCAAACAGAAAAGTCCTATCTGATTTGCTTAAACAACATTAAACAATGTTAAACTGACTTTTCCTGTTGCTTTGCCACTCAATTTGCCACTCGATGTGCCATTCACTTTAAGCATGCGCATACTCTCTATACAGGTATACGCCTATGTAGGTTTACACCTATGTAGGTATAACAATTGGCAAACCCACAGCGCTGGTATAGAAGCTCATATCCGGGTTCTCTTACAGCATGCATGGCCCAGCAGATGACACTACTTCACCTTCTACAGTGCTTGTTGCAGTACAAACACTCTCAATAGAAGTGAAGGTTTTGGCTGGACTTTACACTTGATTTTATTACCGTAATAAAGATTTTCATAAACACTTTAGGTTTTCAATCTCTAGTTTATGATGAAGTTGCAGCCTATAATAGCAGTCATTTACGGTTTTCATTCCGGGCCCGGAAAATGGCAGATTTCAATTTGCCGAAAAAGTGGCTTCAAAACGGTCTGTATAGAAACCAATGGGGCTGGCTTTGTCCATTCATTTTACAGTCTACTATGAGACATACGTGTTTGTCTTTATGTGCAAAATAAAGTGAGATTCAGTAAACTCATGATGCGATAAGTAAGGGATAATATCTGGCTAGGTGGTCATTGTCGGGAGATAATTCACCGACAGGGAGTTTATGTTAGGGCTACCTAACATAAATTAATACATTGACCCAAAACACAACAAAAAAAGTATTCCATAAGTTCGCGCTGGCTGCATCTTGCCAGCTGCAGGGCTGCAGTGAGTTGATCAAATAGAATCCATTTTTGGGTCCTGCTTCGTCTATTTCTCGCTCAAATGTTTTCAAAAACATTTTTAAGAGCAATATTTAGCTGTAAATGACATTGTGTGTCACTAGTGTGTGTGTGTTTACATGGCTGTCATGTTGGAAACGGCAGTAAATCAAGCGGGGCGCAGCCGCGCAGCTGGTGCTCAGAGGGTTTGATTAGGCAGCGGTCTGTTATACAGCGGAGCGGTCATTATCGTCACATAATTCACCGCTGAATTAAGCGATTGACCAATCAGAATCAAGCATTCAACCAAGCCATGTAATAATGAGGTATAATAAACTGAATGGCACAATCATGATAATGCTGTCATAGGAAACGTGAGAGGAAAGAAAGGATTACAAAAGACGAGCAGAAGACAGACTGCAAACGTCAGAGGTTTCAACCAGAGGCAGGCGGGACTTCAGCTGATAAGTACTAGTTGGGGTTCGCTGGCTGTGGCACCGGCCCCGCCATTGATTGATGTCCAGGTGACAACCAGTGTCAGGGCCCTGCCCCGCCCCCCTCCATGTCCCTCCATCTCTCTCCTCCTCCATCTCCCTCCTCCTCCAACTCCTCCGCCTCTTAACTCCATCACTGTTACTTTGATTCATGACCCCCCAGATCATTCCCCCCTCTCCCTCTTTCCTCTTGGTTTCTATCCTTCTCATTCTTCCTATCTTTCTCATCACTTCACATCCTTTCAATCTTATATGTCTCAGTTGATCTCCTTTTATGGTCTGCGTGTGTGTGTGTGTGTGCGCCTATGTTTCTCTGTGTGTGTGTGTGTGTGTGTGTGTGTGTGTGTGTGTGTGTGTGTGTGTGTGTGTGTGTGTGTGTGTGTGTGTGTGTGTGTGTGTGTGTGTGTGTGTGTGTGTGTGTTTTAACAAAACAATTACTCACAGTACACCTTTATCTATAAGAAGACCTTCACCACACTGCTGCATCATGTAATGTGTTAAATTGTGTAGCCAGCGTTATGAAATTGTAATGTAATAAACACTATACTTTATCTTCTGTACATGAAGCGAGCGCCTGCATTCATGAAGTGAAAAATATATTTTACATCAACAGTTCTCTTGAAATTGGTTGGACATCCTTTGAAAAGGCCGTAGCTGTATTTAAAAAAATGTACCCGACACAAGATCGTTTTATGTCAGGTCATATACTCTGATTCTGAAGACTGAAACAACCTTTCACTGTACACAATAAATGAGTGGAGGTGCTCCTATACAGTCAGGGTATTGTTTTATCTCTTGTCCTTGAAAGTTTGAAAGAAAGTGACATGATTGTTTAATGCCGTTGAAATGAGCTCTGTGTTCCTTCTGTGTGATCCTCTCCTCCTTACCGTGGACTGTGTTTGGTAGTGGAGTGATGCATGTGACCTCTCTCACCTCTTTACATGGCACTGCGTTTGTTCTTTAGTCTTTGATGTACGGCCTACAGAGGATCTGACATTGGTTTAAGTCCTGGGATTTCTTTTTTTACCTTCTCTCTGGAAGGTCAGGCCATCTCAGGCCCAGTGGAATTATTTCACCCCGGCCCCCACCCACCTGTTGTTTTGTGTGATTGTCTGTCATCTGTATTTTCCTCTTCTGTCCAAACCTTCTCCTCCTCTTTAGCACCATCATCTTGTCCACTACATCCTCCACTCTCTGTTACCTTTTAACCCCCTTGTGACCCCCCCCCCCCCCCCCGCACGCACCATACACGTATGCACACACAATGCCCACTAACTACTCACCATTTTCTCCACCCCATATATCCTCTGAGTCATTGGCCACAGTGACAGACGGACGGACGGACGGACGGACGGACGGACGGACAGACGGACGGACGGACGGACGGACGGACGGACGGACGGACGGACGGACGGACGGACGGACGGACAGACAGACAGACAGACAGACCGAGGGACTGGGTTCTGACACCCGTATTAACCTTCAGGAGGTGTCCATCCCCCCCGGCCCAGCCAAGACACGCGTACATACACACACACACACACACACACACACACACACACACACACACACACACACACACACACACACACACACACACACACACACACACACACACACACACACACACACACACCTCTTTTTACACTCTTCATCATCTCTCTCTCCTTCTGTCAAAACTGTCTGCGGTTCCCCAGCCAATGGGAAACCATCAGACAGCCCCCAGAGCCCCCAGAGCAGAAGAGTTGATGAGCAATACCTGAGTGTTTTCGTCTGGCATGACTTTATCTCTCTTCTTCAATGTCGATCTTTATTAATACCTGAGAGTTATCCAGTAAAAATAGGTTAGAGACCTCGCCAAATAAATGCATTTGGTCGATCCTTAAGCTCCAACACAAAACACATCTTCGACCCTGCTTGTTTTGCTCAAGTGGCTCAGAGTGGAGGAGAGAGTATCACTATGGGCAGTGATGGAAGAAGTACTCCACTACTACAAGTAATAAGTTTGATATTAAAAATGTACTTATAGTAAAAGTACAAATGTATCAGCATCAATATGTACTTAAAGAGACATTTCAATTTCAAATAAACCAATAACCAAATAAACCTAAAAGAATATATTTCTAAAAAATAAATGACAAAAGTTATGACAAAATCACGGCCCCCTCTCACATTAGAATGTCCTAATGAATGTCCTTCACACAGATTAGAATGTCCTTTAACAACAGAGATTTAAAAATCAAACAAAAGCAAGAGTGAAGAAATAGGTCCTGTGCTGTTCTGTGCTCTAAAGCTATATCTACAGGCGACTTTTGGGCGACTGTGGCTCAAGAGGTAGAGCAGGTCGTCCAATGATCCACGGGTCGGCGGTTCGAATCCCGGCTCCTCCTGTCTACATGTCGAAGTGTCCTTGGGCAAGACACTGAACCCCAAATTGCTCCTGATGTGCTGGTTGGTGCCTTGCATGGTTTCCGCCGCAATCAGTGTATGAATGTGTGTGTGAATGGGTGAATGTAATGCACAATCTATGTAAAGCGCCTTGGATAAAGGCACTATATAAATGCACCATTTTACAGAGGCTGCCTGCATGTCTTAGGTGTAATGGGAGTTTATTCCCATTACACCCATAGAAGCAGAAAGCTGCTTCAATGTGTATGTTATTATGCAATTGTAGGCACTTCGAGCAGGTCAGTGGCGGCGGCACATTTCAGAGGAGCACCTTCCTAAAACGTTTGGCATCCAACACTTTGGAACACCTACCGGCAGAAACGTGCTGTGTGTCAGGAAATAATTCATATACCTTATCTGCATATAGAGCGTGTCATAGAGAAACACTGGAACATAATACAATTGCTACAGCTTTCTAATGTCATCTGCAGAAGAGTGAGATAACAAAAACTAAACGTGTCCAGCTGGAATGGGTATAAACACTATACATGATAATAAAAAAATGAATATGCAATTCAAACTGATGCTGTCATGTTCAGCGTATCACAGTAAAGACATGAAATGACATCTAATGACATCTACTGTACATGAATAATACATTTACCCCCCCCCCCCCCCCCCCTCCCTTCTCTCTCTCTCTCTCTCTCTCTCTCTCTCTCTCATTCTTTCCACTCACGTATTTCTCTCTGCAGGGATTCTCTCAGCTCCAATTGGACGATGCGGAGGAGCAGCAGGTCAACATAGCGTGTTCAATTTAACCTATACACCCTTTTGAGAGACATCCTACTGAGCCTCAATTTTGCTCCTGGCAAGAGAACTGTGACTACGCACGCACATACGCATGCACTGCACACGTACACATGTGAGTCAGAGCCTCTGACTCACATGTGTACGTGTGCAGTGCAGCGGTTTCGGCCCCCATGACGATTATAAAAACATTTTGTCTCTGGTCAGAGGTGTTTTCTTTCTCTGTTTGCATGTGACTCACCGACCGTGCACCAGGAGATAGGGGCTGTTCTGCAATTATGGGGTCAGGAAGATCACGTTTCACACTGCCCACCTGTATCCTTGGACATCTTGGACCAGCTAGGTTAATCGGTACAGCGAGGCACATGCTCGTTCACTGCTATATTTTTCGCACACATTGTATTGCCATTCTCAAACCGGGTCTGCAAAATAAGTTATAACTAAAAATAACTGTTAAAATGACGGAAGCGCGCCATCTAAAGCAGACCTTGAGCCACGAGAGGCACCGCCGAGCGAGCCGTCAGGCGGGTGAGATGCTGTGCCGAGCGTTGCAAAGTCTGCTTCAGCCGCCTCATGAACATGCAACGACTGTTACAGGTAACCCTTTCCGGTCAAACGTTGTGTGGTCAAATCTGTCCCAAAAAGACATCCGTCTGGGAGAATGTGTTCATATTAAAGGGATATAAGGGATATATAGGCTGGCCAGGGGGAGGTATAGTTTAGAGACCAGGATTACTGCATGTGTTTTGTGAGGGCACCTAATACACGGCTTTGCAAAAAGCTGACAACATTAAATATCTCGGCGTATGGTTGGACCCAGAACTCGCATTCAAATCTCATATTAAAGGACCACTTCACCACTTTTCAACCTATCTTCATATAATAGGTCCTCACTAATAATCGTGATAAAATGGCACTATTTCTTTCTATTCAGTCTGTGTCTCATAGGAGGGCTGTGGGCAGTTCAGAGACCCGTCCACCATGCAGTGACATCCTCGATGGGGAATCCAAGCTAATAGAAACTGCAGGCTTTCTATTCCTGAAAAGTTGCAATGTGAAAATGGAAGCCATTGTCACGATAATAAAAATCTAAAAATGTTTGTAAAACAATCGTGTTTAAAAAAAAATCTGCCTAACGATGATGTCACTGGTGGACGGGTCTCTGAACTGCCCACAGCCCTCGTATGAGACACAGACCGGGTAGAAAAAAATGGTGCCATTTTATCATGATTATTAGTGAGAACCTATTATATGAAGATAAAAATGGTTAACTTCGGATTAAATGCCTTATATAGATCCAGAAACTGCTTTGCAATTTGTACTTCCACTATTTGACTATTGTGATGTGGTTTATCAAAATGCCTCAAAATCAGATCTTGTTCCACTTAACACTGCATACAATAGACTCTGTCGATTTGTCCTTGGTTGTCCTTTTCTCACACACCATTGCATAATGTACGACAGACTTCAATGGACACCTTTATAAGAAGACACTGGCTTCAACTGGTTTTTAAATGTATTTATTTCAATTATCCTATTTACCTCAAACGCTATTTAACTTGTATTCCTTCAAAACAACGTGCACTCCACTCAGGTTTACTTTACTGTTCCTTTGGTTAGTATTGAATTTGGTAAATATGCCTTTTCTTTTAAAGCCCCTACGGACTGGAATACTTTACCAAATAACATTAGATCCATCTCAACATTCCCAGTTTTCAAAAGTGCACTGTCTTCTTACTTCAAAGTTGTATGTTCTTGCTTTCGGTAAATATGCCATTATATCACCATGTTTATTCCTTTATTTCATTATTTTATTTCGTATTACTATTATCATTATTTTATTTTTTGCACTCACTGTATAGGACGTAGTATTTTCATAATGTGTTGATGATTGATTGATTGGATTGGATTCAATGCCGTAATGAGGCTGTAAGGTTTTCAAGGTTTACAATGTTTAGTGTTTTGTCCTGTCCATGTACGTATGTAATTTGTTTTGTTTTATTGTTTACATCAGGGGTTCTCAACGTTTTTGGCCGGGGACCCCCGAAAATGCTTTGGCAACATCTCGGGACCCCCGCCCCGCCCCCTCCCGACCCCCAATATAAATTGTCTGCTACAATAACCTTAAACCATTTTGGGCGGGAACCCCTTTTGGTGTTTTAAGCATTGTTATAATTTAGCTATTTAAAAATAGCAGATCTACAAGCTCATAGCGCGCCACCGAGTGGCGCGCTACGAGCTTGTAGGTCTGCTATTTTTGAAAAATAGTGAATTTAAAAAAAAATAAAAAAATCTTTTTTTTTTTTTGGAAAATAATTTGGGGACCCCCTAAAATAATTTGGCGACCCCCCGAGGGGTCGCGACCCACGGGTTGAGAACCCCTGGTTTACATGTACAATAATCATCAGGCCGGGACACGGGGAGAACATGCAGACTCCACACAGAAGGGCCCTTTCTCCAACCCCACCTCAGGTATGGGCACTGAGGATGGAGTACGCCCCCAGCGCCCACGGCGTCCCCAGTGGGAATCGAACCCAGGACTTTCTAGCTGTGAGGCTAGAGCACCACCGACTGTGCCACCGTGACCCCCCCAGGGAGATTTTAAGTTGCTTGATTCAGTATTTAGACACAGCTTTCATTTTAGCTGCCCCGCCCCCTTCCTATACAAACCCATTATAACTTCAAACTCCATTTTAACCATGATAGATTAATCGAAAACACCCCCACTTTTTTTTTCTGGAGACTGATATTGTCCATCTAATACGTTTTTTCATTTACTGTTTTCATTTATTTATAATAATTATTTTAGTCTCTTCCGGCCTCGATGCGGGGGAGGTTATTTTCCAAAATAAATATTATAAAATAAAAAACACGACCCCTCACGTATTAGAAGGAAAATATCAGTCACCAGAATAAAGTTTGGGTGTTTTCGATGAATCTATCATGGTTAAAATGGAGTTTGAAGTTATAATGGGTTTGTATAGGAAGGGGGCGGGGCAGCTAAAATGAATATTAAATATCTAATTACTGAATCAAAATAACTTGAAAACTCTCCAGGGTGTTCACATAAGCCTGACTAGACGTTGCGTTTCTATGACAGACTGTATAATTCAGCTTCTCCGTTTCTTGCAGAAAAAATATTTTTGGGGGGATAAATCCCCTCCAAATTACTTACACATGATCACAGGGGTGACGTGACATTGTAATTGTCTAGCAAAATTAGTGTGTGGTGTGGTGTGTGTGTGTGGGGGGGGGGGGTGTAATATACATGAGTCATCCCGCACTTGAAACCTATATTATGTTTCTTCTAGACCTATAATTAGATTTTTTTTATTTTTTTTTAATGTTTTATCCCACAATTTTGTAACCCATTTTTTCACCCAGTGTCAATTATCTAATGTAATCCTGGGCGCTACACTTCCTCTGCCAACCTGGGGGGGCAGCGGACTGACCTCATGCTTCCTTCTATGCATGAGGAGTCCAAGCTGCTTCTTTTCACCTGACAGGGGAGAGTTTCCCCGGCTGGACATAGCGCGTGGAAGGAACACGTTATTCCGACCAGTTCCTTTCCCCTTCATCAGGCGCCCCGGCTGGCCAGGGGGAGGTAGTTTAGAGACCAGGATTACGGCATGTTTTTGTGAGGGTATCTATCCTAGGGGACACGTGGAGAACATGCAAACTCCACACAGAAAGGCCCTTTCGCCAACCCTGCCTATAATTAGATTTTAGCAGTTGTGTACTGCTGTGTACTGTAACATTATTTTCTCTGACGGGTGGGTCCTCACATGCCCAAAAACCAAGACTGTTTAATAGGCTACTTTTCATGTTTCAAAGCAAAAGTAGCAGCTCTACAAGCTCAAAACACGCCGATGTGCACCGCACTTCGAGCTTGTGAATCTTCGACTATTTTTGACCTGTAGTATGAAGAAGTAGGGCGTTAATTTTCAGTCTCTGCCTGACAGCAACGATATAATGCTCTGCTCCATTCTAAGCAGCTCTTTCCGCACATTAGATAACTTGTTACCAGCACTAATTGCTGCAGTCTCTGAAGTGTATAATTGCCGTGTGATGGTATGGTGTGTATGACGAGATATTGTTCTCACTGCGTTCGAGTGTTTGTTCTTGCAGCTTGCATGAAGCAGGATGGTGTGGTGGGTTGTACTCTATGATTTACATTGGTTACATGCATTCTCTTGATTTCACATGCACTGCACGAGGACTTATTCCTTAATTGGCCTGATTCATTGTTGTTCCCTAATTGCTTCAAGAAAACACCACTTTACTTTGGCAAACGTACCAGCTGCGTGTTTCTCTTGTTGCTACTTATCCTACGAGGACTTGTATCTAATTTATAATAATGTCTAGTGTCTGGTGCTCATGGAAGTAAAGAGATAATAGCTATGCAAAATAACTACTGTACGGTCAGACACTGAACAAATGGGGGGGTGACGGATACATGAGAGAGATCGAGAGATCACAAAAACATTTAAATGTCACTTTAATTAGAATAAAGTAAATGTAAGTGGGCTATTATAACTATAATTTATTCAAATTATCTTGCAAAATGACATCTGTGACCCGTTCTGATTCCATTGTTCTTCCTCTACTCTTCACTGCGCAGGAAAATTACGATTTTAAATTACATTCATATGCAGTCTGTAATGCTTTCAACACTGTGTGTTCTCCATCAAACTGCTGTAATGTGAAAATAAATATGGGAGAATGTTTAAGGTTGTGATACATCACACATATTTACGGTTTAACAACTCTTTATTATATATCAATATATCCATGCACCACCATGGTCAATTGGTCGTTCAAACCTTTCATAGCACCTTTTCAAAGACACACGGTGGTGAAATGCACAATGTCCTCTGGCCTCTGTAATGCATTTTAATAACCTTTAGAGGAGGACATGAGATGAGGAAATGAGGGCAACATGCTTTATCTTTTACTGTAGCTCCTGCTCACACAGCTGGACGCTAATTGGGGCGGGGGGGGTTCAATGCTGTCAGCAGAGCAGAGTGTCTCTAATGATCTAATGGAATCATCTCTCTACCAATCTACAGATGGATTAACCCCTCGCTGACCATGACCCACTGTGGTGTGTAGCATAGTATGTGTCAGGAATACAGTCTGAGTCTTGGGTCTGGGCCTGCCTGTGGGTGTGACTACATCTAGTTGTTGCCATATGTGTTTCTGCCCTGACTAATTGTCATTTCTTGTCATTCCAGTGCCGTCACTCCCACTCATCTGCTCACTCTCAATCAGCCAATCAGAGTGGAGCTTCACACCTGCACTCTGTTCGTTTGTCACACTCAGTCTACTTAAACCCTGCTTGTCTCTTTGTTCTCTGCCAGATTATATTCCTGTGTCCCTGTGCTCTATGCTCCTCTGCCCCAGTCTGCTTGCATTTAGCCTTTGTTTTTTGACCACCTGCCTGGATTCTGACCTTCCTTTTGCCTGCCGGATATTGGACTTGATTGCCAGGGTTTTTGTGGATTTATGCTCATGGACTTGCTGTTTGACTTCATTTCCTGTGAACTGCAGAATTACAATTAAACTCTGTTTAACCTTCAAACTGTTTCCGTCCGCTTCTGGGTCCTAAAATCATATCCTGACAGTATGTGTATCTTGCATGTTGTGTGTACCTGCATAACATAGTTTACACCCCCCCCCCAGAGATGTGAATCCCTAGACTCCTTCAACACTCTATAAGCACCTACGGCCAGCTGCATTTCGAAACTGGTCCCTGTAAAAAAGTGAAAGTCCCCCCCTTCTAATTTCCCTGCATACTGTACATGTTATTCCCTTTTTTAATCTCTTTAACTGTATATATGATGATGTCCTGTTTTTGATAGAACTGTATTATGTGTACGTCTTTAAATGTTCTGATGAATTGAAAATGGAGGACCCTGATGTAAACAAGTCTTAGTGCTTACTCGTAGCAGTTTTTGTATTGAGTTGTGCATTTGTTTGAAATGTAACTGCAATGAAACTTTCAGAATAGGATATGTAACGCACATCCTCCATTCCTAGTGCTGAGCCAAACTGTAAAGACAGATAACGTAGAAGAAAGCAAGGGCTCGCAACTCACTTTTATGCTCTAGAAAACTTTTATTCAGCTACACTGCAGGCAGTATAAGTATAAGTGAGATGAGTGTGGAAACAAAGCCATCAGCCCCACCTGCCTCCAAGGGCTGGCTCCAAGAATTAACTGTGATTCTTAATTAGTAACCATTATTATCTTTTTCATATATGAATAACAAACATGATTAGCAAACATTTCACATGATCTTTTTTATCAGCATGATTTTAGTAATTGTATAAAAAATAGAATGAAAAATGTTGCATTTGTACATGTTCAGAGTTCTCAGGAGGCAGTGGGATTTCGCTCTCACTACCATGGGTATTGAAGCTTTAAGCCCTAACCACAACAAAGGGTCACCATGCAACTCCTTGGGTCCAAGGGGTTGCAAGGTGGCCGTTCATTGGGCCGCCTCAGCATCACATTCTCATTCACATGATTCACTCATCCAATCACACACTCATTCCATCTTCATACCGGCTATTTAAACTGGAAGTTTGCACTGCTCATCCTGCTTGCTTGCTGCTGCACACTGATACACTGTTTCCACACCGACAGCCGCGCACGTCTTAAGCTGTGCGCAGCTTATTTTCCAAGTTTTTAGACAGCTGGTGGATGGAAATTAAGCTCCACCTCCGCGGACGACTTGCGCGGAGGAGAGCGTTTCCGGGAATCTGGCCGTCGCGCAAGTCGGCTGCGGAGGTGGACGTGCGCGGCTCTTTAGATAGTGTGGCAGCAACTATACTGCTGTGCTGCTGTCTGCTTAAACTTTTGCTGCTCACCCTCCATTTGTCCATATTGTCTTGCATGTCAATAGGTGGCATTGCCCAATATTCTGATGAAGTTACCTGTTACCTATCCACTTCGTGCCTTGTGGCACATAAGGCCTTTCTGATGAAGACATCTTGCAATTTGTGAGACCCAGTCTTGGTTTTTGGGCGTATGAAAATGTGGTCATGCAAACCCCCCTAGAAGAAAGAAGCGCTGAAAGGTTATTGGTTCACACAGGTACACACAAAAGCCAGGTGCAGTAGACTCGCGACTCATTGTGAGCTTGTAGATCGGCTATTTTCAAATGGCCAAAATATATATACAGTAGGGCTGTATATATGGTTACTGTATTGTAATAATAAACAAAATATACAAAGTAACTAACTTGTCACGGGCCCATGCTGGCCATGTTGGCCACTCCCACATGTTCAATTCCACCATGCAGTCCCATTTACACACCTGTCTCCAACTGCCTCATCAGCCCAACAGTTCCCTTCTCATTATTTTAATCCCCAATCAAGCCACTACCTACACAACTGTATTATTTTATTCCTTGCTAGACTCAGGGCCGGTTGGGACCTAGGTTGCGCTGCAAGCGAGATCTGTAGCGGCCGCTCGTGTGCATTTTTAGACAGCTGGTGGATGGAAAAAAAGCTCCACCCCCGCGGCTGACTGCCGCGACGGCCAGATTCCCGGAAACGCTCTCCTCCGCGGCAGTCAGCCGCGGGGGTGGAGCTTCTTTTCCAGCTGTCTAAAAAATACGGAAAAGAAGCCGGCCGACAGAGAAAACGTCCGCGGCTCTCTGGTAAGTGTGGCAACAGCTTATCAGGGCTTTTTGGGGGGTTGCCAGTTTGGTTAAGTGTGTGACGATATCCCCCACGTCATGCAAATAGTGCAGCAAATGAAACATTGTTGTTGTGAGGAGCAGAATAGGGGTGCAAAGTGTATTTATTCTTGTTTATTTGTTTAATGGGGAGGGGGCGCCTACGCCTAGTCACCCACCAGAGATTTTATTTCATTTTATTTCATTATTTCAAAAATATATATTTTTGGAGTGCTTCAGTGCCGCCCCTAAGGACCTGGCGCCCCAGGCAGCTGCGTTGCCCGCTTGCCGTTTGGGCCGGCGCTTTAGATGGTGTGTTATCCGGACTCCTGCTTTTGAGTATTTTGATGATTCCTAGTGTTCCTGCATGACGATTGACCTTCTGCTTGTTTGTGGACTTTGATACTGCCTGCCTGCTCCTTTTTGATGTGTTTGCCTTATTCTGTACTGCTTTCATGGTTTTGATCTGCCAGCGTCACGTTGATGTAAGCTGTTCCCTTTTATTTTGTTTGCACGGTCGATATTAAACTCTTGGAAAGTACTCTGCCTGTGTTACCTGCATTTGGGTTCTACTTAATTGACACAACATAACATGAATAAAGTTTTCAAATAAATGTAGTGGAGTACAAGTACAATATTTGGATCCAAGATGTAGTGGAGTAAAAGGAAATTGGAATTTTGATCAACTAAAGTACAACACCAAAAATGTTACTACAGTACTTAAGTATACTTAGTTACTTTCCACCACTGGTAAAACCCTGTAGGTTTGGGACAGCATCGCAAAAGCTACACTCTGGGAGTAGAATCAAACAAATCTCATGGCTTATATTTCCAACTGGAACCAGACTATAGTAGAAGCAGCTTTAAAATACAGAATGAAAGAATGCTCTTTGTCATCTGCACGCAGCTGAGTGCTGTTTTATGTGCAAGCTTTTTTCTGGCATTAGTTTTTGCTCTGTTGGCAACATATGAGGGAAAACATTTATGCCAGGCACGGAACAGCATTGATCGAGGGATCTGTCTTTCTATTGTTTCGTGACATACGTCTGGCTAGCTGGGTGACTGGCCTTTGGGTGTTGGCTAAACTAGGAAGAGTCTGTAGCAGCTAGGTTGCTTTAAAAACATATTTTACAGTGTTACTGCATGCCTTGACTTGACAGAACATCCGACAGGTTTTCTTTCTTTTTCCCCTTCCTTGTGAGTGTTCTACAGTGATTTGAAAAGCTTTGATGCCACACCAACATTGTGCTGCTTGTACGAAATCCAGCTCTTGAATAATCTTTGCCCATATTTAACCTCTACTAGTCTACACAAACACACAAACGTGTGTACAAAAAGTAGGCGACTGTACACAAACTCGCCAATCGCACTCTCTCTTTCTCTCTCTTTCATACAACTGAGGGATTATAACTGAATGCTGGCAGTTTTCCTGCTTATGCAAGCCTTGTTATGACTGAAGAGAGGATTCTGAAACCACAAACGGAACATATTGACATAGCTGGGTACTGACTTTAGCTAAAACCTCAGCTGTCATTCTTTAAATAACTCGTAACTGAAATAACATTTTACTTTTAGGCCTGACGCTTCATGTATATAATGATTACAACTCAAAATCCCTGGGAAATGCCTGACAGCGATAATGAATGTTTCCCCACTTTCCTGATACCCTGTCAGCAGCAGCAGATGTGATGGTAATTTACTGATAACGGTACTAAGGCTTGTTTACCTCAATGTACTGACTTCATGAAATAGTTGTTATTCCTTGACTCTAGCGTGAATTATACAAGAGAGACAAGTGTGCTGCAGTTTCACGGCATGTAGGGGAAATCATTCAGCCTCCTGCCTCTGATTAAAACACTTGCAGTTTTTGGGGAGTGTTTTAATCCCCAGGTTGGCAGAGTAGTCCTGCAGCCGACAGGCTTATTTTGTTTAAAGTGGGAAAATGGTATATAGTATTTTTTTATTGGCCTAAAATATTGTCTATGTATTCATGAATCCACTTGCTGACCGGGAGTAGGCATTGAGCATTTATTTTAATAGGGGTTTATATGTGACCATACCATTAACATCCTATATAAGGCAATATTTTCACATTTTCATTATGCTTCATGTAGCATGTGACATGTCAAACTAGGGGGTTGTCATGATTCCGAATCCATTCCAAGCATTAGTTTTTCACAAAAAACACTCCTTGGGCTAAAAACGATCATAGCCACTTGCCCAAATGTGCCCAAATTCCCCAAAATGTGGTTTTTAGTGCAAAACTAATGCTTGGAATGGATTCAGAATCATGAAAACCCCCTAGTTTGTCATATGGTACTTAAATCATAATGAAATTTTGACATTTTTGACATTTGACACAACTCAATGGTATGGTCACATATAAATGCCTATAAAAGAAATTGCTCAATACCAACAGCTGGTCAGCATGTGGATTCATGATCGTATGTACAATATAGACAATATTTTAGGCCAATAAAAAAAACTACCAAATTACCCCACAACCCCGGCTGGGGGGTAGTGTGGCCCAGGATTACATTAGATAAAACAAAAACAAAAAAATGCTTACAAAATCGTGGGATAAAAAATGGAAAAAACAACAAAAACATGCACATTCAAAAACAGTTTTTGAATGTGTAAAATCTTAGCCATTTATCATCATGTCTATAATGAGCACGACTTTGTAATTGACCTCAGATTATTATTGGCTCCCTCAGTCTCTGTATTTCCTTAAAAACCTGGCCATCTTAGGCCGTTGTTGCAAGGGGTGCATACGTTGGTTAGACATGCTAACAGTCCGACTGGCATTAGTTTGACAACACCGTCGCTCCTGACATGCACTGCCGATTACAACTAACCTGTGCTGCGGCTTACAACTCACCCATGGCATGTTAAAAATGAACCTGTGGCTCCTGACATGCATGGCAGCCAGGTTACAACTAACCTGTGGCAATATAAACTAACTAACTCATGGCTTCCTGTGCGGTGAGGTATAGGTTTAGGGTTGGGTTTTGGACTCATGACTGACTGTTATACGTCGGACCAAACACGTGCACCCGTCGTGCAGGTCCATTTTCAGTCAAAGTCATACAATTTGTCACATACGTTACTGCAGTTCTCCGCATTTAACCCATCTCTTGGAGCGGTGAGCTGCAGCCGTGCCGCACTCGGGAATCATTTGATTAGTTGATTTGACCCCCCATTCCAACCCATTGATGCTGAGTGCCAAGCAGGGAGGCACTGGGTCCCATTTTCACAGTCTTTGGTATGACCCGGCCAGGGATCGAACCCCGACCTCCCAGTTTCAGCGCGGACACTCTAATCACAAGGCCACTGACTGGTCGACAGTCTGTTTGTATTCCAGCTTACAGTTATGGTGATTGTTGCTGTGGTGTTTCTATGGTAACTCTTTGGCTCAGGATCGTAGAGTTGCTGATTGGGTATACCGGAAGGTCCTGGCTCCGTGTCAAAGCGTCTCTGAGGAAGATACTGAACGCTAACTGCTTACGCTCGAGTAGGTGAATGTAACACGCGTAAAGCCCTTTGGATGAAGGCACGACAGAAATACAGGCCATTAAATCTGTTATGCTGAAGGCTAATTTATGTTTAATGAACGATCCATTTGATCTTCTTTGAGTGACAGCTGATAATTATATATCATATAAATGTATGTAATTTAACCACCTAAACCCCAGCATCTAGGGACTAGAGAGTATACGCACATGCATCACTTTACCACTTGGACACGCCCCCCTCATCTAGACTGAGTGGAAAAACATTGAGCATCATGCATGGAGCGTTGGATTTTGGAAACGCTCGTTTGAAATCGCTCAACGGTCCTTCAGAATTGCACATAATGCAGGATGCAGCAGGATAATTCAAGCTTTCCGCACAGCTGCAATGTTGATGAGTTTAATGTTGTTTAATACAATCAGATAGGACTTTTGTATTTGGATGTCCAGGCCAGAACGTTTTTTTTTCCTTTTCTTTTTTTTAAGTTAAGCATTCCCGCATAACTTTCAGGTATGATGATCATTGATGTCACACGCATAGCCTGTGAGGAAATCTTTTGCAGGAAATGGCAGACCTTTGTAGCCTCATGCAAAAGGCTGCAGCACACTCATTATTCAGCAATGAGGGATGGGAGACTATAGTGTTGATTTAGTTTTAGTAGGCTATAGTCTTTTGAGTAAAATTTAGTTTTAGTTTCCGTCAGTGAAAAAAGGTAGTTTTTCTTCAGTGTTGAAAAAATCAACACTGTATGGGACGCAATATTGTTGGATGGGATGGTTGGGAAGGACTCAGCTTGTGACAGATGGCATGTATGCATTGGAGGCTCAATACAAAAAGCGGAGCAACAGTATGCAAGATGTTGTAGTCACACAGAGAGGGATTATCCACAGCCAGTGTTTCTTCAGAACTGTTCGTGGTACGGTGTTGACAGATGGCAGAAATAAAACAATATTAATCACGAGTGCATCAAGTGACCATTTACACACATGTTCTGTCAGCACGCTGTTTTGCTAGTTAGAAGTTTGAACATGATGGAGGTATAAGAACTATACCAAACAAATTTCTCAGCTGTCGAAATTCTGAATGACGGCATTTTGTTCTTACAAAGTTCGGATGTCAGTTGAATATTTCATGGTTGGTAGATCGAGCTGTCACAATAACCACAATACCACGCATATTGACAAGCCAGTTGCAGGTGGTGTCAAAACATATTATATATATATATATATATATATATAGTACCAAACTGCTCAAATGACTTGCGACGTGCGTATAGTCTTTATGTCTGAGTACGAACAGCTGCAATACCAATGCCAGCCAGCCAGCGGTGTTATTGATCAGCCTGCACTGCTCAGTTCACACGGGTGTGATTTGTTTTTAGAAAATCGGAGAGAGACGGGGAGAGACACGCAGCAAGTCAGCATCACCATGCTGGCTTGTGGTGGACATTTTTGTTAAAACTCTATTTTTGACATTTGACACAACTCAATGGACTATACAACATCTGTTTCTACACATAAAGGAGGTGGTGCCCCCAGAGGAAAAAACTAAGAAAAAACTATTTTCTTTTCTTTCTTTCTTTTTTGACAAGGTGTTAACTGTGACTACTGTAGGTGGAGGCACTGTAAATGTTGATGACTGTTGTTGGCAAAGAGGCCGGAGCTGTTGTCAGAGGCCGGGGGTGCCAACAACTTGGCAGAGAGGTAAAGGGATGGGATCATGCCAGTGCTAGCAGAGTCGGCACATTGTGTGCTTGTGGATCGCCTATTTTCTAAAGATTTGTATACATTTTGACACTTGTGAAATGGGACTGCATAATGAGTACTTTTACTTTTGGTACTTTAAGTACATTTTGATACCAATACTTTTGTACTTTTACTCAAGTACATTTTGAATTCTAGACTTTTGCTTGTAACAGAGTATTTCTATATTGCAGTATTGATACTGAAATAAAAAATACGATTTTCACACTTTTAGACCATAACCGTTGCACTGGCGGATAGTAGAAGCAGTAGATGCAGTCGCATCGGGGCCTGCAGGGGGAGGGGGCCCGGCGGCCGCTCCTACCGTAGTAAACTGTAAACTCTCTCTCTCTCTCTCTCTCTCTCTCTCTCTCTCTCTCACACAATTCACTCTTCGCTAAGTCCCACCCAAGCCCGTTGTTGGCCAATACCACGTTAGCGACGGTTACTAAGGTAGAAAACTGGTCACGCTTGCATGCTGGTCAAATACCTGGCTCTCAAAGTCAGTCAGTTAGCACATAAGCGAACACAACAAAAGCTGATTCTGACAGTTTATGACATCAGGAAAACTTTTCGTCTTTTGATAGATTTATAAAGTAACTATTTTGGTTGGAGATATACAGTGAAGCGGTTCTGGTGTTCCCAACTCTCGTTTGTAAACAAGTCTCCATGCTGTTTGAGCACCCAGCTGCAGTCCCAGACATTTCTCCTAAAGTGTCTCCCTCAAACGCGTCCAAAATTGTGTATGGTGTTTGCGACAAGTGGACGAGATCAAATACATTTGTTTACATCCAACGGCCTGGATGGAAGGCTGAGACCGAGGCTACTTCAGAAGTGTGTGTACAGATTTGGACCAATCAGATCGTTTTGTAGGCAAACCGGAACTTCTTTCCACACAAACTTGTCAGGGTTGCCAGGTCTGCTTATTTCCCGCTACTTTTGGCTTAAGGCTAATAATTAGTGTATGTAATACATTACCAAAACATTAATTATCATAGACATATGCCTACATAGTATTTATAATGATAAAGGCATACAATCTTTTTATTATGATTATATATGGTCATATGATTGTGTTTGTTTTGGCTTGTTTTTCTTGATTTGGCTTTAAGAGTTGGCTTGTTTTTGGAGGTGGGTTGGCTTATTTCTCTCACACAATGTGGCAACACTGAAGTCAAAACAAAAACAGACAAGACAACGTTGACATTTTTTATTAAAAATAAAAGTGAGTGAGTTTTCCTGATGTCATAAACGGTCAGAATCAGCTTAGTGTTCTAAAAGAGTGACTTTGAGAGCTGTTCCCCCGTTACAATGGAAGTCAATGAGAGCCTATTTTTATTTCTAATATGTACTATTAAACTGCACAACGGAGCGAAATAATTCATGGAACGGACTAGTTTGCTCATAACAAGGTAAGAAAACAAACCCTCTTTCTGAGGTCCACACATGCTGTACAGCAAATATATTTATTGACATTGCTTAAACATTTTGACCAGCATTGCAAGCGTGACCAGTTTTCTACCTTAGTAACCGTCGCTAACGTGGTATTGGCCAACAACGGGCTTGGGTGGGACTTAGCGAAGAGCTAATTCAATTCAATTCAAAGGGCTTTATTGGCATGAGAAAACATACGTTTACATTGCCAAAGCAGAAAGCACAATACAACAATACAGCAATACAATCAAAACAAAACAAAATGTACATTTGAACGTCAGAATCTTCAATAGATCAATTTCTATATTGTACCAAGGTCACTGGATGCAGGTATAGTGCAGGAATATACACAATGATTAGTCTTTAGGGTGGTTGTGTTCCGTTTGATATCCTTCTCCTATCACAGCAACTCACGAATCTTACACACACAAACACACACTGTTAAGTTACCGCGAGTAAGACTACATTTCCTGTCAATAGTAACCAGTGGAAAATATAGTTCATTGGTAGGTAAAGGGAGACGCTTTATTGTGAAGGGCCCTTCACGGTGCCCGCTGGAAAGAGAGTGTTTAAACTGGGCTGCTTACTGGCTGGCTGCGCGTTACAGCTAGACGTACGTATAGGCTCCGATGTTGCTGACTGTGAACCGAGCTGCAGACTCTACAGTCGCCTGGTAAAGTTGAGTTTTGAAAAGAACTAGAACCACAGACTCTTTCAAAAGAGCTGGGCAAGATATTATGTTTATGTTTATTCAACTTTCAGCATGATCCGCAGGTTTTAAAAGACAGAGGTGCCAATAAAAACACTGAATTATTTTGCCGATCACAAAACTAATCTAAAACAGCTTCCTGGCGAAGTCAAGGCATAGGTGGGCGCACCTCTCTGCTAGGGTGCACAACAATGTGAGGGTGCGGAGAGCTCCTGTGTATCCCGAGTACCTCCGGCCAAGAATGATTCTGCAAGCCCGTTTTTGGACTCTTTCCAGACTTTTAGTCTGGCTGGCAGTCAAGGAACTGTGCCAGACTGGGACTGCATATTCCAGCACCGGGCGCACGTAGCCTGTGTAGATTGAAACCAATTCAAGTTCTTGGACCCCAAATTTCTTCACAACGAGCTTTCTATTGGCTGAGGTCAACATATGGTCTACCTGGCTGTCCAATTCAGTCACACACTTCTAGTATGTTTTGGTCAATGGAGAGTGTTGGGAGGGCCGGTTTCTGTCTCATGCCAGTGACATGTATGACTTTGCATTTTCTTGGATTCAGTTTCATTTTGTGCTCGTTTACCCAGATGTCCAGACCATTCAGGGTCTTTTGGAGGGTGCAGGGAACCTTGGGCTTCCACGACTGTAATGTAATGAGTATTCCGAATAATGTTGTAAGTAGGAAAGGCATTTATACACCGTCTCCACACCTTAGCGCAAAACGGTCTTAAGCTGCGCACTTCTTAAGCTGCGCACTTCTTAAATTCTAAGTTTTTGGTGGATGGAAAAGAAGCTCCACCTCCGCTGACTTTTTGCGCGGAGGAGAGCGTTTCCGGGAATCTGGCCGTCGCGCAAAAAGTCCGCGGAGGTGGAGCTTCTTTTCCATCCAACAGCTGTCTAAAAACTCGGAATTTAAGCTGCGCGCAGCCGAGAACGTGCGCAGCTCTTTCGATAGTGTGGCAGCACCTCTAAGCTTTTAGCTTCTGCCTATTCCTTTTGATCATCTTCATATTTTGCTTTGTTTTTGTAACAGCTTCCATTCATTGTCTTTAAATATTTATATATATAATATATATAATATATTTATATATAATATATTTGAAACTGAAGGATGATCAAATAAACTAAACTAAACTAAACTGGGCCATGGTCATATCATCCACATATTTCCAGTGGTGTGTTCCATCCCGGAGGGCGCTGTTGATCAGTGCTAGGAAGATTATAGGCCCTAATACGGTCCCCTGTGCGACTCCACATGTGGGGTATTCCCAATCAGACAGGTGTCCTTGGTAGCGCACTTTTTGTTGCCGATCAGTCATGAAGCTGCAAATCCATGGAATCAGACCTGGTCTCAGCCCTAAATCAAGGAGACACTGCACTGCCACTGTGTGGTCACTACAGCATCGAAGGCCTTGACAAAGTCTGTTGTAATTACCGTAGATAGATGGAGTAAAGGTGGCATTGGAAATGGAACCACAACAATCACAACAGCTCCATCCACAATAAGTGGAGGTGAGTGAAGTGAAAGCCAGTGAAAGACAACAACAGTAATCATAAAGATGAACACATATGCCCACGTTAACTTTCCACTTGAACTGAAAAATAAAGAGACTATACCGGTAATTAACAACTTTCCCGAATCCCAATGCTGTCCCATTCATTGTCACAGCCACGGACGGCAGGCACAATTAAGTAGGAGCCCAAACACTAGCTCCGTTTGTAATGGTTACCGAGCTATATTTCGATATGTAACGTGTATTTCGATATGCTGCGTCGAGATACACATGCATATTATTTATGAATCTTGATTAAAAAAACAAAAAACAGGTGGTTTTGATTACAGAAATACTCTGTTTTAATCTCATTCAAGATGACATACAGACAGTGTATCACTCGTTTTATCATCATGCTAAAATATGTTATCTGAAAACATTATAGGTTAGAATTAATCCATGAGCTTTGCTGCCTGTCTCTCTCTGACTTTGTTTACAATCAATCACGCATGTGTGTGTACGCATCGCGCACGTAGCAGAGAAACGTCTCATAGCCTGGAGGGATGTGACGTTCTGATTGGTTCAAAAACACACATCTTTCCGTTTGAGAGTGAAACTACAAAATAAAATGCTCCAAATAGCCATTTCACCCCTTCTTTAAGTAAAACACTGATAGTATTACCATGGAAATGTTACATCAAGGCCCATTATTTATTTGGCATTTGAGCCACGGACCACCATTTGATGAGATTTAGCCTCGCAGACCCAAAAAAGAATATTGTTATCCTTGGATAAGATTGTATCCACATTTCCATGCTGTATTGATGTTGGTACCATATAGACGACAGGCAAACGTTGATCAAAAAAACGATTCTTCTACATTCTCTAATTGTGTAAATTGTAAATTAAGTACCGGTAATGCAGATGTTTAACAAAAATGTAACTCTTGAGAGTGAAACATTGAATCATTTTACGCAAGAGTTAAAGATCTAATAAGGGTCCATTTGGTTACCAACTCTCCATCATTTAGCTGGGGACCACCTGGAACCCCCTCAAGTAACCACTGGTATACAGTAAACAGTATGTCTGGTCTTATCCCTGTGTTTAGCAGAGAACTACTAACCAACTCTTCTATCATTTAGCTGGGGACCACCTGGAACCCCCTCAAGTAACCACTGGTATACAGTAAACAGTATGTCTGGTCTTATCTCTGTGTTTAGCAGAGAACTACTAACCAACTCTCCATCATTTAGCTGGGGACCACCTGGAACCCCCTCAAGTAACCACTGGTATACAGTAAACAGTATGTCTGGTCTTATCTCTGTGTTTAGCAGAGAACTACTAACCAACTCTCCATCATTTAGCTGGGGACCACCTGGAACCCCCTCAAGTAATCACTCATCACTGGTATACAGTAAACAATGTCTGGTCTTATCCCTGTGTTTAGCAGAGAACTACTAACCAACTCTCCATCATTTAGCTGGGGACCATCTGGAACCCCCTCAAGTAACCACTGGTATACAGTAAACAGTGTCTGGTCTTATCCCTGTGTTTAGCAGAGAACTACTTCACCACCAACATGTTAGTTTACTTCTTCCATGCTGCTGCATCAACATCATCATTGATCCAGAACGCCTCTAAACTGGAAAAGGACTGTGAAAACAACCAAGCCAACAATCCCTCCTGTTCCTCATTGGAATTGATAATCACATTAATTCAATATAGTCTTTTGTTGGATCCATTCATAAGCCAGTGTAATGAGATAGATAAAGGGGACTTAGCTATAGCTATAGCTACCTGGCCAGGAGAGAATAACTAATTAAGTTTTGTAATGGAGCTACTTAATCAAGGCATTGGAATACAATCGGGCTGAGATAGAAAAAACAAATGGGCCTTAGAGAAAAAGGGAACGATTTAAGGTGATCATACTGCGCGATATCTTCAGAAGAAAAATAGATTCACACATCATGGCAAAATCGTTAGGTGTAATCAACCTGGGGCGTGAAGTCTGACAAGTAAATTGATGACCGCCATTTATAGTCTGACAGCCCACGTACGTGCTGTTTGTCATGTTTATCATTTTCACCCAATAAAACTGGCTGATTATTACAGAAACGCCTATGAAAAGACTTGAACCGACACGTGTGTGTGTGTGTGTGTGTGTGTGTGTGTGTGTGTGTGTGTGTGTGTGTGTGTGTGTGTGTGTGTGTGTGTGTGTGTGTGTGTGTGTGTGTGCGCGCGCGTGCATACTCAGGGTGTGCGTGTGTCTACGATGTGTAGCCATCCGATACTACATGATGTGAAGGGCACAATACTGGGTTTAAAAACACCGCGGCAACATGAAGTGGAGGCTGTCACATCCTGCAATTTCCTTCTTCCCATTGCACTGCAACGTAGCTAGGATGAGCTGCCCGAAGGGCGTCAAATTCTAGTGTGTTACAAATGTGAACTCTCTCGGCAACAACAAGAGGAGCCTCTGCTATTGTTCACATTATTTCAGCATTATGGTTTTCTTCCTGACTGATTGGATCTTGGCTCATGGGTTCATGTCGACCAATATGACAAAAAACAAAACTCTTTTCGTAAGCCACATCTTTGTACGATGAATAGCAAAAATCTATAAGCTCACAGTGCATCACATAACGAGCAATATGTAAGAAGTGTGTGGAGATGGAGTAATTCGCATTCATCATTATTCATAAAGTGATAGTGCCAGCAGCCAGCATAATGGACTATGGATGAATAAAGACCAACATATACATAATATTATGTGCAGTACTATTATTTTTCTGCTCACTACAGACACAGTCAACTTTTAGAATGAATGTATCACACAGTATTTAAATGGGCTTCACTGCTGAATTGAATTCCCTCAGGGCTCGAGTCTCAGTAGTTTGAATGAATGTTCCCCCTGGATCTAGTTTGTAAGTTCTATATGCTTCCAGATCACCCCTGGAACAAATGGCAATCTGCAGTCACAACAATAAACAAACAAAACAAAGTATCTATTTGCATCTATTCACATCTATGCGTCCTCTGGTAAATTGTTTCAATCCCAGATGTTCCGTTTTTTGACACTCTTGAAGAGCAATTAACTAACCCTAACACTAAGCCACTCACCGACGGAGGTGTTGTTTTCCAATGATTCACCAGGGGCCCTTCACCAAAGCAGAATTAAGTCATCCAGGATTTAAGAAAAAGCGAGGCTTGACCATGTCTAGACAGTGCAACTAATGTATTAATTCACGGCTTTCTTCTAAACGAGGTCGACATCCAGGATTTAAGAAAAAGCGAGGCTTGACAATGTCTAGACAGTGCAACTAATTTATTAATTCACGGCTTCCTTCTAAACAAAGTCGACATCAGTAACGGCACAGTAAGACCCTCTGAACTTCATATTTATAGCCTTTAATTGTAGTTCAAATGACAAACAGAGAATGAGACAGAGACCCTCACTTCATATTTACATACAGTATCGGGTGTGTGTCAGGATGGTTTAAACAGACAAACAGTGATACCATCATAGTGGTTGTTTAAAAAAAATATATATCATTGCCTAAGCAGCATATGAAGGAACAAATGTGTGCACGTGCGTGCGTGCATATATCTGTATATCCAGATACGAGTCGTACAAATCACAAAATGAAACACTTTGTCCGCCTCCTGTGTGTGTTCTGATATGGGACAGATACTGTAGAATGTACAGTACTCTGTTCTGTAGCATAGCAGTAGAATATAGTAACAGTGTGTCCTTCTAGCAAGGTCTACTGGGGTACAGGCTAATTGTGAAATGGAGGAGCTGAGGGGATGGATTGTTTGTCCTTATCTCCTTCACTTTATTCTAATGGAACAGCCAGTGCCTAGAACACACTATAGGAATAAACACGGTACGCACACAGACCACACACACGCACGTGCACACTCTACTTCAATTTACATAAAACTATTCTAGTTGTGGAGCTCTTATTTACACAAGACATCCGACGGTTAAAGGGATGTGCTCTCTCTCTCTCTCCCCCCCCCCCCTCTCTCTCTCTCCTCTCCCTTCCCGCTTTCTTTCTCTCGCTCTCCCTCTGTCCTATTTGATTTACTTATCTCCTGTCAGCTGCATACATACGTTTATTATGGCAATCTGCCTTTTTCTTCCACCGTACTTTTTTTTTTATCAGCCCCTCTCACAGAGAACACTATTACTGAAGCAGTACAGTCCAACCCCCACCCCTCCCCCTGCTGCTGCTTGCAGAGGAACTCGATTCAATTTCCCAGTGTGAAGGAGGACGGCTTGCGAGAGGGAGAGAGAGAGATTGTTTTCTGTTGAGAAAGGGTACTTGGCTAGGGATGTGAATGTAGCCCAGACTTCATTGCTGCTGCTGTAAACGAACAGGGAACCTCATAGATGCGGGAGCTATAGGCCACTTTCATTTCACTAAATTCGGAAGTGAAGATTCATGCCAAGGTTCTTGCTCGCCAGTTACAAATTCACATGCTTAAATTGGTTCACCGCGACCAAATGGTTTTAATCATTAGGACTGCGATAGCGTCAGATAATAATTATGAGGAGTTTGCTGCAAATTATAGATGGCACACTCCATTTGGCCTAAACTGCGGCGCTGTCGCTAGATCTAACGAAAGCCATTGATGGCTCGGAATGGTCTTGTTTAAGGATGGTATTGGAGAAAATGGGTTTTGGTTCGATATTAACATGATTATGGTGATTTACTCCAACCCTTCAGTGACTGTTGTTACTGGGAGAAATTGTTCATTACCATTTGGGGTAGAAGAGGTTCACTTCAGACAAAGTGTGTCCTGTTAGCCCTTTTATTACATGCTCTTTCACTTGAACCGCTGCTCAGTGGGTTCGCCAGCTCACCGCCCAGTGCCGAATCAACCCCTCCGAGGGCTCTGGAGCTATTCGTGATTCGTGTGCGCATAACACAATCAAGAACAACACTTTCCCATCCAGTGAATGAACACACGTGGGTTCAGCGCACCGCCAGCACTATTGCCGCTGCTCCCATAGAGTTATAAGGCTGCTCCCCGCCGATGGATCTTGAGTCTCCTCCCACCGAGTGGTTAAGAAACTGTTGGACGGTCGTCCAACAGTTTCTTTAAAAAAAAATACCTGGGGTTCCTGTGTTGCTTTAAAATTTTCAACGGAAGCAACAGCTGTACATATTTGAAATAGTCTCACACAGGGCCCTGCAAACTGCAGTCCCTGGAGCTTAAGCTCCACTAAATTCTATTAAATCCGGGCCTGCCACTGCAGTCACACCTACCATTATTTCCGTCCCTCGACATCATATATATTCTGACGGATATGCTCCACAATCCATTCCCCATATCTTTTTTCCATTTTCCATTGGATAATTTTAGTGCCAATTAATGATCCATCCATCCATCCATCCATCCATCTTCAACCGCTTATCCGTAGTCGGGTCGCGGGGGCAACAGCTCCACCAGAGAGCTCCAGACATTCTTAACTTCCTCCTGGGGGATCCCGAGGTGTTCCAAGGCCAGTCGATGTAATCCCTCCATCTACGCCTTGGTCTGCCCCGAGGTCTCCTTCCAGTGGGACGTGCATCGAGGACCTCCCTAGGGAGACGCTCTCTCTCTCTCTCTCTCTCCCCCCCCCCCCCCTCTCTGAGCGGCTCTACTCCGAGTCTCCCTCGCGTGACTGAACTTCTCACCCTATCTCTAAGGGAGATGCCAGCCACCCGTCGGAGAAAACTAATTTCGGCCGCTTGTATTCGTGACCTTATTCTTTCGGTCATGACCCACACTTCATGACCATATAGGTGAGAGTAGGAACGAAGATTGCTCGGTAGACAGAGAGCTTTGCCTTCTGGCTCAACTCTCTTTTCGTCACGACAGTGCAGTATACAGCGACTGCAATACCGCCCCTGCTGCTCCGATTCTCCGGCTGATCTCCGTCCTCCCCTCACTCGCGAACAAGACCCCGAGATACTTACGTAAACTCCTTCACCTGGAGTAATGCCTCATTCCCTACTTGGACTGCACAATCCACCGGTTTCCTGCTGAGAACCATGGCCTCAGATTTGGAGACGCTGATCCTCATCCCAGCCACCGTACACTCTGGCTGCGAACCGGTCCAGTGAGATCTGAAGGTCTTGGACCGATGGTGCCATCAGGACCACATCATCTGCAAAACGCAGTGATGTAACCCTTAAGCTCAACGAGCCGTATAGCCTCTCCACCACGACTTCACCTACAGAATTAATTTGCCCAAATTTGATCTTGCCCCTAAATGAGAAATTTGGTTGTGTCCCTCAAATTCTGGTTGTTACTCATTTTAAGTATATGGGCCCCGACATTTATTATTTTGCTGCCGATTTTTCAGAATTCCTTTAATAATATCACAAAGGACTTGGATAAATGGGCTGCACTGCCGAATTGCCTCAGGACTCGAGTCTCGATAGTTCAAATGAATGTGCCCCCCCTGAATCTACTTTGTTTCTAGGGTACCCCATGCCCATTACTGGAACAAATTGCAATCTTCGGTCACAACACATGAAACTAAATTATCTAGCCACATCTATCCAGACACTGCATCCTCTGGTAAATAGGTTCATTCCCACAGCTGCAGTTTCTTGACGCTCTCTTGAAGAGCAATTTACTTTCTCACTCAGTGAAGGAGGTGTTGTTTTCCAATGTTTTACCTGCTCAACCTGCTCAATCTACGCCAATTGTTTTCACAGTGGGGGCCACCAGGGGGCACCAGGGTGGCCAACTGGAAAGGAGAGAGAGAAATAAATAATAAAACAATAATTGCTTTTTACCCCATTTTCTCCCCAATTTAGCCATTATGCCAATTCATTCCTCCCCACAAACATTTGTGTGTTGTCACTGCTGTTCTCACTGGCTCACTTGCCAGCAGTGTTGAGCAAGTTACTTTTAAAAAGTAACTAGCTTTTAGTACTTTACTTTACTTTAAAAAATAATAATAAAAGCTAAAATGTGTGTTTTTGTTCTGTGTCACAGTAAGAGAAAAGACAACTCCCTTATATTGTAGCTTACATTAGTAATCTGAAAGGAACAGACTCCACCGTTGAGATGAGAAGCATCTCCTCAACAACATACTGGCAATACCTGGCAATCAATCTGTTGAGTTGACTTCAAATCTATTTTTGTCTGTTTAGAATGGTGTTGGACCATCACTAGTGGTGGTGGTGGTAGAGACTTGGGGCCCTATAACGGGTTTAGAACCTTCCACTATCCGTAAACGGTATCTTGCAGTCACGCAACCCACTATACATTTTGCAGACTCCTATATTTGCGGGTGGAGGTGTTGATGCACTTTCCTTGAAATTGCTATCTTGCCCACACAGGTTTAGGACAGCGGAAAGCCGCGCCTCCTCAAACCACCTGAAATGTGAATTCCGTTTAATAGAAGAAGGCGCTCCTGGGGCTCCTCAAACCACCTGAAATGTGAATTCCGTTTAATAGAAGAAGGCGCTCCTGGGGCTCCTCAAATGCTTCACATTTGACCAAGTTATGGCTCAATGAAATGACGAGTTCTGTGCAGCGATGCGCGTGGCTCTTCCATGGGCGATGGGCTAAAAAGACAACATTGCCCGGGGGATAATAGGTAATTCATGGGCTGGGGTACAAGATAGCAATTTTTATGGGGGAACGCCTCTTACGCAATGCTAGATCCCCAAATTACGGATTTAGTGTCTCTGACGAATGGGGCCCATAGGGTCTTTGGCCACTAGTTTGGTAGCCCCATAGATTTTTGTAAGGTGATTGACATTGCTCTTTATTGCTGTGGACAATGCTTTCTGTAACTGTCTTTCTGTGACTGTGACTGTTAGGACGACCGTTGAGCCGATTCTACTCTATGGCTCCGACTCCGAGACATGGACACTTTCAAAGAAATTAGAGAAACGGTTGGATGGCACTTACACTTGCCTTCTAATGAGAGCACAACATCTGTCTTGGAAGAGCCACCTATCGACTAATCTAATATACGGCAACCTTCCCCGTGCTTCTTCACTAGTCCGATCCAGAAGAACACAGTTTGCCGGCCACTGCTATAGAGCTGACAATGAGGTTATATCTTCCCTTCTTCTCTGGAGTCCTGCCTCAAAGCAGACCAGAGGTAGAAAACTGTCGTTCCCTGATGTCATCGCTAGGGACACATGCATCAGTAAGCAGGAACTGGGGATGGCAATGAAGGACTGGAAAGTCCTGCGTGGCATTGTGAAATCCATGATCTCGACTGTGGTAGAAAAATGATGATGATGATGATGTGACTGTCTATGTTTGTGTCTGCACAAATTCAAAATAATGTTAGTATTTCTGAGCTGAAAAGTTCCCGCTGTCATCTGTATTTGTGATTGTACCGGTATGTGTGGTGCGTGTGCTGTGCTGCCTGCTGGCTAAAATGGGGGGGAACATTTTCGATGACGTCCCACCGGAAAATAACATTGAATGTTGCGCAACAGACGCTCCCAGCCTGTGGAGCGATGTGATCGGTTTTGATATCAATAATCTCTATCCTTTTTATCAATCTCCGTCCTGAGCGCTGGGCGTTACTAATTGAACAGAGAACTCCGTCCTTGCCGCTCAGGGTGTTAACCAATCATCACCTCTTCTGCAACGTGCCTTTGCTCAAGTTAGTGTGAGAGCTCACAGAACGTTACAGGAGGCAGGAGCAGGTCGCCTGTTAGATGACAGAGACTCTGCACTCTGCAGGGGGAAACAATGGTTCACTTCACTTCGTCTTGGATCACATAACATAATGCGGGTAACATACTCATTTAAATTACTGAATGGCGAAAGGTAACTAGTTACCCTTAATAGTTACTGCAAAAAGTAGTTGTGTTACGTAATACACTACGTTAGTAACGTGTTAGTCCCTTCACTGCCTGCCAGTGAGGAGCCCCCACCGGAAGGACGTAAAGCCTCCGTCCTACTTATGCATATAGTTTAGCCTCGATCCAATATTTTTTTTTCCTTTTTTTTTTCATACGATTATTGTCAATGTCCACTTTCAACCTGGAATCCCTAAAAAAGTGAAAATAACAGACGCATTTATAAAATTCACACTCGTGTGAAGTGAGGGGTGCTCTTATCATCATGCATCATCATACATCATACATCACTTTCCGTGCTCAGCCAATAAAATCATCACAAATGTCATTCTGGCCAATCACTTTTGGCGTCTTCACTTTTCTGCCCTCACTTTTTATCCTCAATATGCATACTCTGCTCACCTGGGGTGATCAGCCAATCGTAGAAAATACACACCTTTGCATCGAAACTCTTTGTGACTCGTGATGAGCTTGTAATTTATTTATTTGTTGTCTTTTTTTTGTCTATTGTCACTATTTCTGCATTTTTAAAGCAGTTTTGTAACAGCTAGAGGCTATGGATATTTGAGGGTCCTTGGCGTGGAAATGCTTGGGAACCCCTGATTTAAGCAATGTTTCGGTCCAACAATTTTCTGTTAATTTGTGTCTTGGGAGCTCTGAGAAAAGCATGCAAATGGCCAACTAAATGGAACCCCTCCTCGACGATATTTAACAATAATTGACTGTTAATTGGAGGGCGTCCAATTCAATTTCATCAGTGGTCTGTCAGAGGTATCCATTCATTGGCAAATGTCTTTGGGGGAGATGGTCTTCGTTCCTTTAATTATAGTGGCACAGTTTAATTTGCTGCAGACTTCCTTTTGAATTTTACGTAACAATAAAGGACTGCCATGAAAATATACTGTATGGGGTTCTGTGGAAAGAGGTGCTTAATAAGCATCCAGTATATGCCAAGAACATTTAGCATTGTACAGACATGTTTCAATGTTGACTAGTGACTACCAATATAGCCTTTATTGAACAACAACGTTTTGGTTGTGGGGAAGGTCTCACAACCAACACGTTGTTGCTCAATAAGAACGTATCTTGAATGTGCAAGTGGCAGTGTGCGGTAGAGTCTGTCCTAGATTCATCTCACCTACGTACTATTGTTGCCTAGTACGCACCTACTTGTAAAGGAACAGGTGCAGAAGTCTTTTCACAACAGTGGTTCTCAACCAGTGGTCCGGGGACTACCAGTGGTCTTTGATTGGGTTCCAGGTCCCAGCTAAATGATGGAAAGTTGGTAACCAAATGGACCCTTAGAGATATATAACTCTTGAAAGTGAACCCTTACAGGTCCATTTGGTTTAATTTTACAATGAATTTACATGGAAGTGTACACAATTAGAGTTATAGACTGTAAAATAGCCACAGACGAAAAACAGTCTAAGTCCACACTATTGATCCATTGATTGATTGATTGATTGAAGAATTTATTAACAGTTTGCAGAATTACAGTACATTTCAAGCACCCATAATGTATAAATGATAGATAAGGGTTCAGGACAACGAGGCCTTTTCGTGGAGGGGTCAGAATGAAATTTGGACTTAGACTGTTTTTCGTCTGTGGTACTTTAATGGTCAGTGTGGTGTTAGCTGTGCTCTCTGCACGCCACACGGTCATATCAAGTGGTCAGTGGATGATAGGCATTCCTGTTCTTAATAGAGTTCAGACTCAGAGCATGGACATGACACAGCATCTCTCTCACAGATAGAAGTATTGAACCTAACCTAATGTACCTAATATGAATTATTTCATATCAATAACCACGGACTTACAATATAGAAAATTCATATTTGATCACAAAAGAGAGAGAGAGAGAGAAACTCAGAGGAGTCACATCGTCAGGTTAAACATTTCTCTCCCATTCCTTGCCTTTTCTCTCGTTCTGGGGAATTATCAAAGGGCATAGTAAGTGAACAGTAGCTTGGCTCAGCATGACTTGGCTTGGATCTTTCTCTGTGCCTTCAGGCTCCAGCAGAGATGAGTATTGTCGAGCAGAGCTAATAGTCTAGAGATGGTCTATAAGGACTGAAGCTTGGTATAAATCCACCAAGGTGAGACTTCTGATCCCCTATTCTCTGGTGTGTGTGTGTGTGTGTGTGTGTGTGTGTGTGTGTGTGTGTGTGTGTGTGTGTGTGTGTGTGTGTGTGTGTGTGTGTGTGTGTGTGTGTGTGTGTGTGTGTGTGTGTGCGTGCGTGCGTGCGTGCGTGCGTGCGTGCGTGCGTGCGTGCGTGCGTGCGTGCGTGCGTGCGTGCGCGATTGCATGTATAGGGTTTTGCAATAAATGTCACAATTCTTATAAATATAAGTTATTACAAATGGGTTTTCCAAATAGTAAGAGTCATCATCAGTTTTATTCAGAGGTTCCAGAAAATATGGTCCATATAGCGTCAAGGTACAGCCAGACTCGAGCCAAGGTCCAAACCTGCGACGGTGACACCAACGAATTTGAGATTCTAGCAGGCGGCATACCGGGTGACACTCTGGCCTCCTTCCTGTCCGTTGTAGCGATGGATCATGCACTGAGACTTGCAATCAATGGCAGAGAGGAGGCACTGGGGTTCACTCTGGTACTGAGGAAGTCAAGGCGAGTACACCCCATCATCATCATCATCACCTTTATTTATACTCGGAGATACAGTTGAGGGCAGTTCAATGCAGCCGAGGTTACAATACACAAAATACAGTCAAAAAACAATACATCAAACATTATAAATCAGGATAAATTACAAAGGAACTTTATACAGAACAACAAAATAGATCAATTGAAGCATTGGAGCAATCACGGTGAACTGACCAAAGGATGGCAGGGAGCTCAGTTTTAAAGAGTGTTGGAGTTCATCATGGTCACTGACCTCGACTATGCAGACGACATCGCCCTAATCTCGGATACAGTCGAGAAAGGATGGGAGCTACTACTGGCAGTAGAAAAGGAGTGCAGGACGATCGGCCTCAAGCTCAATGCCAAGAAAACAAAGGTAACTAGAAAAAGTGCCCTTCTGGGCACAGGTCTCCACCAGGAGGATAGGACTGTGTGAGATGTTTGGCAAAATGTTTAGTAGTAATATAAACATGTTTGCCTTGTATGGCAATTGGATGATTTGAGGCATTTTGTTCCAATCAACCTGTTTTGCAAAAATCAACCTGTTGGTGGCGCTATAACAGGCCAATGTGAAAAGGGTGGGATATATTCCTCAGCCTAGTAAGAAAATGTGTGAAAGATTTCACGTAAATTGCATGCTGTGTTCATGATTTGAGGCTTTTGTTCAAAACGGGGCAATCTTGCAAACTGTGAAAGGCAATTATAGCCAATTAGGGTGGAATATGAAATATCGGACAGATCCGACTTGAGCACATGACCATAGAGATACTGTGTAACGATTTGTGAGATTTTTGGACAGAATCTGGAGGAGTAATATCCAAAAATGTGTTTTACAAAAGTCGGCCTCCTGGTGGCGCTATAAAAGGCAGATGCGGAAAATGCAGGTCAAAGGTTTGTCCTTGGCCTCTAGGGAGTGTGCATGCAACGTTTCATGCAGATCGGTGCAGTTTTAGGTAACAAATGTGAAAAGCTGCCTCATGGTGGCGCTATAACAGGCCGTTCTGGAAAATGCGGGGCAGAGGTTCATCGTTGGCATCTAGGGAGTGTGTGTGCAAAGTTTGGCATCGACCGGGTTAACGGTGCCGGAGATTAGCTGGTAACGGACGGACGGAAGGACACACGGACACACGGACGGACACACACACACACGGACGGAGTGCAAAACATACTCTCTCACCATGCCTTCGGCCTGGTGGAGACAATGACAGTCAACACCAACACTGCAGACGACCATTGCCACTGCAGACGGTGCTCGAGCGAGTCGAGGACTTCAAGTATCTCGGGGCCTGGACTGCCTCAACTGAACAGGATCTGAAGGTTCGAAGAGCACTTGCCTGGAAAGCCTTGCATGGGATGCGGAGAGTGTGGAAATCAGACATGGGAGAAGACCTTAAGAGGCGGCTGTTCATATAGCTACTGTGGAGTCAGTACTGCTGTATGGGGCTGAGACATGGACCCTCAGTACAACAGGAAAAAGCCCTGGATGGAGTCTACACAAGAATGCTACGAATGGCACTAGGTGTCACTCACATGGATGGACCGCATCAGAAATGTGGACCTCTATGGGGACCTACCACGGGTCACGGACAAAGTCCGAGAGAGAAAGATGATGCTGGCAGGGCACTGTGTCAGGCACCCTGAACTTGAGACAAGTACATTGACTCTATGGGAGCCAACCCAGGGCAAAGCCAGGAGGGGAAAGAAGCATATCACCTATGTAGACGTGATGCGGCACAACAGCTTAGCTGACAACATTGCAAAACTCAAGAACCTGATTGGATAGGAAATTGTGGAGAGCAGCGATCCAGAAATCCCGAGTTGGCATTGGCTAGACCTCACTCTCGCAGTAACAAGAATCCCTGGCCCATATAGCATTTTTTGATTGCATTTCTATTCATATTTTATAGGAAATCTGGTGGACTGAAATAACAAATCATGTTGAGGTGAAAATAATTATTCATCCAATACAGCTCTACTGTAGCCTACGTGTTTGCGTGCGCATGCATTCTTTTGTGCGTGCTTGCTTGTGTTTATGTGTTTTTACACAACTTTGCGAAAGTCATCCTTAATGTGTCTCCCTTAATCCTTTACATGACTACATACTTTAACCGGCATCTAAAGTTTGTTTGGACAGGGTAGGCTATAACTACAAAATTACATAATTAATTCAGAACTTCGGTAATGCCTCTCAAAACTGTATTTCGCTTACTTGCACCTCCTGACTAGCCGACTAGTGTGATTGGCCAGAAGTTGATCAAGGTGGGCATTCTGCCCATGGCTTCATTCTGCTGCAAGCAGCGAAAGCAGCATTAGTTTAGAAGAGTGGTGGACCACTTTGATGATAGAGAGGGCCACTATTTCCACACTCACTCCAGAGGTCCACATTGCATCCATATTACATCCATATTTTAGTAGTGACTCATAGGACTAGACTATGTGACAACCAGGTATAGTCTGGTGACCACCGGAGAGACGGGTGACAGCCGGAATGTAGACGGCACCCCGGGAGCAGTATGGGTTAGCGCCCCAGCTAACAGCTCCAGCTAAGTTTTTGGGCTAGGAGGAAGCCCAAAAACCTTCGATGAGGCCTTTAGGAGGGCCATTCGTGGAGTCTGCAGTACTACCGTTGCCCAGCGGTGGAGCCTGCAGAACCATTGCGGCTCAAGAATCCACCACTCCTGAATGAAGTGTCTGGTGCTGGGAGTCTGGCACAGGTCCTGGCGGTACTCCTGGTGAGAGCAGGAGTGGACCTGGTGAGACGTAGGAGGGGCCTGGACAGGAGACAACCCACAGAGCCTAGTCCCTCCACATACCAGAATTGTGCCTCTCAGTCCCGGCACAGTAGTTCCGGAGTGGTTCCAACGGATTGTGCGGCCCTGTCTTTCCCTAGTGGGTCTGATCGAGGGTAGCTACTGGGACGTAAGTCGAGACTTGATCACCCCGGCTGGGTCACCCGAGTGAGGAGTATGATGTTCGAGAGACCCGAAACCCCGATGACCTTGGGATACATCACTGAGGATACATCCCAGTTGCATCCAGGCGATGTATTTTCGTTCTAACTTTGTCATTCTATGTCACACAAAAGTAGCAAACATAGCCCATCTACTGTGATGCATTTTGAGCTTGTAGACCTGCAAGTTTTGCTATATTTGAATTGGAATCCTGAAATATAAGATTTTTATTTAATTTCAAATGCATTTAGTTATACTTATGTTAACTTTATGATTTTATTAACTTGAATTCAAATACCGTAGACAAAAATGCCATAACATTTTAGTCATTAAGCTATAGTAATATCGACTGAAGCGGGTCATGTTTGCATGTTTGGAATTGTAACAGCTGAAATCAATAACATAATCAGTATTAACCTGCGGGCCACATTTAGTGAAGGTGGGTGACGCATGTGGCCCCCACGCCGCCAGTTGCCCATAAAAGAGACGTTGGCGGAGCCATGCCCGCGGGAAGATATTTACAGTAGGAGGTGCTGAACGTTCAGTAGCTAACGCGCGCGCCACAAAAATGCGCGAGCACACGCCTCGTGCACGAGCATTTTCACATGGAAAAGTGGCTTTTACTTTCCCTCTCCATGCGTATGAGCAAACTGACACAGGCAATTAACCAGGATAAAGCACCGATAATGTGATACAGCATATTTATAGGCCTATTTATAGGCCCTCGGACCTTCCTGTCCGAGGGCTGTGCGACGCTCTATAGAGGTGTTGTCATTCCTTGTGACAGATAATTGTTTATGCATGGCCAGAGAGGGAGTACAGAGGTGTTTGTACCTCGACTTACTCCTGAAGGTTGGATTGTGACTAGTACCTCCTACCCTCCTTAAAGCTAAAATGCAGCTAATGTGACTGGAGGTGAATAATCTTGCGTCAACAGGCTTTCCACCCCGGAGGAAAGCCTGGTCTGTGTTTCTAAATCACTGTGTGATTCGGTCTAGACCGGATAGAAAAAAAATAAAAACTCTTATTCCCGTTGTTATTGTTTTGGTCCCCCTGTTTGTTTTTAGTCTACGAGTTGGAATAAAATATATACCAAACAAACTACCTCAAGACGTAGGTCTAACTTGAAGAATCTTGTCGGATTCATACGCTGCATCAAGGCTTTTATTGGGTAGGCCCTAACATTACGATGCAAATCAGTGACAAATCAGTGACTACAACATGATGTAAGTTACCATCCGCTTCCGACCGGACCATAAACCCGAAAAGGAATGCTTCCCAGGCTAAGAGGCGAAGCAGTCACAGAAGGGGATGTTCGGTAGGCCAATCAGAGGCAGGCAGGGTCGTGTCTTTATGCAAACAAATCTCTTAAGCCAAATTACAATACCCAAAATCTCGGCCACTCGCTCACTCACAATCGATCACTCCATGTTATGGTGAAATTGGTGACCTGATGAAATGTGTGACCATCTTGTGGACTTCACACAACTTACATGGAGGTCTTTAAATACATGGCATGAATACCGCTAGGTTGAACTCTGCTAATAAACAAACTGCAACAATTTACATTACATATACTGACGTTATGTGATTGTCTACACGATTGTCACACATTTCAGCAGGTCACAAATTTCACCATAACACCACCATGCTGGAGTGACCAAGTGTGAGTGAGTGAGTGGCCGAGATTTGGGGTATTGGAATTTGGCTAAGCCAAATCCCAATACCCCACATCACATAATGTCAGTGTCCGAACGTAAATCATTGCAGTTTGTTCATTATCAGTATTTAAAGACGATTTCACCATAATTTGCCATGCTGGAGTGAGCGAGTGGCTGAGATTTTGGGTATTGGAATCACTTGAGCTCATAAAATCTCGCACTGGTTAATGCCATGTTTTTTTAATTGGTTTTGTTAAGAAAGAAATAAGAAAGGGTAAGAAAGAAGACAAACGAATCACATTTAGTCTCCTGAAGGTCATTGTGCCCTGACTACATTTCCTAATTAGAGTTGAGTTGGTTGTGTTCTCTATACTGTGCTCTGACCCACACAGAGGTGGGCTATCCTCTCTCTAAAGGCTAAATCTGTCTTTCAGTTGTCAGGAGGTTAAGAGTAATGAACAAAGAATAAAGGCTGTAATTGGGTTTTATTAGATTGCTCATTTAGTTTATTTGACTACAGTATGATGATTCAGGCACTGCAGAAGAAGTGGCTAGATATTTGTAACCGCTTCTGACCGAGGCTAAGTCATTGATTTTTGTTTTTTCATGTCATATGAAAGCAGGGAATCATAGCTTCAAATTATGAAAGCAGGGAATCATAGCTTCAAATTGACATATTGGTTGTTCAGTTTGACCCACCAGTTTTGGAATTGGAGATAGCGTAATGTCTTGCAGAAAACAGCGAGTTGAGAAAACAGACTTGAAAGGTTCACTTCTGTGAACATTACACCTAGCTACGTACATGTTTAAGCATTTATTTTATATTTACATGTCGATTTCAGCTCTGACATTTATTTCAGACATGCTCTAGTGTGTGAAGAGTCTACCTATAGCTGTGCTATTAAGTCCTTTTGCATTAAAGAAAAAAGAAAATCTCTCCTGAATAGTTAATCATGCCACCAATACTGTCTCTGTATGAAAAATGATGACCAGTTAGGACTATGGCATGCAGTACACACACATCAGTCAGTGTCAATAAACCAGTATATCTTTGTATGTGTAATTTGTTTTTCACACACATGCATGTCATATTGTATACTTGTAAACAAAATGTTTGCCTAAAGTCTGTGGGTTTTATTTATTTAAATGCTTGATGCAAAATGCAAAACGCACGCACGCACGCACGCACGCACGCACGCACGCACGCACGCACGCACGCACGCACGCACGCACGCACGCACACACACACACACACACACACACACACACACACACACACACACACACACACACGTGCATGCACACACACACATTGTCATACTGTCACTGAGTGTGAGTCAGCAGCTCTCTGGTTTAGACATACAGCAGTATCCTGTCCTCCTTTGTTTTCTTTGCTCTTTGCAGGCTGGAGATTGGGAATAGATCAAAAGCATGGATGAGCTGCTTGGCAACAACTGTAACGGATTTCAAGGCTGCATGTTGCGGTTGGGGTCGGGAATTGTGATGTGCGTGCGTGCGTGCGTGCGTGCGTGCGTGCGTGCGTGCGTGCGTGCGTGCGTGCGTTCACCAATGTATGTTGTGTGCTGTTAAATTCTAAAGGCCGTTTTCAGACGGGGAATTGATTGAGTGTTTGCACATGATGTAGTTGAGTACTTTTGACTTTTAACTACATCATGGCATAGTCCCTAAATGTCAGTTTCGATACATTTTCGGTTAATTTCCCAGCCCCACCCCTACATTGCCTACTTACATATACTCCACTCCACTTCCACTCAGACGGCAGACGATGTATTCACAGCAGAGAAGGATGTTCTCACCAGTAAGAGATTGATTGATTGACCTTGAGCAAGACACTGTACCCCGAATTGCTCCTGATGTGCTGGTTGGTGCCTTGCATGGTTTCTGCCGCCATGTATGGGTGAATGTAATGCCTTGGACAAAGGCACTATATAAATGTACCATTGATTGATTGAAAAAAATAGAACCAGAAAAGTACTAAGACCTGTTTACATCAGGGTCCTCGACCATTTTCTATTCATCAGAACATTTAAAGACAAGACCACTTCTATGGGAAAAAAAGGAAATCAAAAGAAAGTAAAAAAGGGAAAAACATGCACAGTATGGAATAAAGGTGGGGGGGACTTTGACTTTTTTACAGGGGCCAGTTTCAAATTGCAGCCGTCCATAGGGGCTCTTTGGGAGTGGTTATGAAGGAGTGTAGGGATTAATATTTCTTAATGGCTGTTGGTAGGGCGTTCCACATTTTAGTGGCATAGGAGCGAAATTAATTGTATCCCTTGTTTGAGCCGAATCTGGGTTAGTTGAACTCCCTCTGGTGTTGTGATTGTGGACTTCGTTCGTATCTTGGTGGTGTCGATGGCACCTAGATGACTGAAACCAGGGAGGACCTCTCACTCCCCTTGTTCCAGAAAAGAAGCAGGGTTGAGTAGAAGAGATTGCAGGAGTCGGAGAAGGAAGCACCAATAACAAAAACAAAAAAAGACTGACCCTCGTCAGCCTTGTGACTCTCCATGCACGGCCACTAGAGATGGAGCCATCTGAAGTGTTTGGGGTGTTTTCATTGATGCGTGTGCTGAGGAGGGACCGTGGCTGGGAGGACGTTCATTGTTTGCAGTGTGTTCCGAGGGGGATACGGTCCTTCTAGGGCGACAACAACAACACTGCTTTGAAGTAGCATCATTCAACCTGCTCAAAGGCCCTATCTCTTCAGCCACAAGGTTGTGTCTCATTAAGGCTGAATAAAAGTGACCCCATATGCATAATTAATTGCGTTGACACAAAACTGGCTTTGGACTAGAAAAAAAAGTGTGGGGCGCTCTTATCATCGTACATCATCTCATTCTGGCCAATCAGATATTTGCGTCCTCATCTTCATCATCAATGTTAGTGTTTATGCAATGTTACACTCAAAACTGGCCATTCATTGTCAATGGCATGCAATGTTTGTGTTTACACACACCCTCAAAGCTGGACATAATCGGACTGGACTGAATCGTGAAATAATAAATAACTGTTTGTACAGAATGCATGTGTATAATAACTATGTGTTGTTTCTCAGTCAAATACTACATGGTATATTTAGTTGACAGGACTCCCACAGGGGTCTACTATAGGCCCCTTCCTTTTTTTGCCCTTATTCATTTTTCGCCGAATAGGAGTTCATGTTGTTAAAACAACAGAACTTGAAAGCACACTTTCATCTTTCACATGACCAGTAGGGAAACAAATTTTGAACAAAGGAGTAAAGACCTTATTTCTTGCAACACTGTTCTGTGAATTCTCTTCATTGTTCACCAACAACTGATACAACAAATCAGCCATCTGTCAAGCTTCTGATGTTTTCGCACACAATCCCACAACACTGATTGTGTTTCATCTCAGATAATCACAAGTCCATCTACCAGATGGATGTTTTCACCCAGGGTGGACCAATTTCAGAGTACCACTCGTCTTTCTGCAAAGACAAAAAACAATGCTACTATATAGCCACATACACAAGCATGTGAAAGTTGTCTATGAACGATAGCCCATCCTATGTCCAGATTTTGGTGTGTGTAAGTTGTAACCCAAATTTTGCCCTAACACAAATATTGCATGCCATTGACAATGAATGGACAATTTTGAGTAGTTTGTGTAAACACAAAAATTGCGTAACAAAACATTGAAGACGAAGGTGTGGACGCAAATTCTGATTGGCCAGAATGAGATGATGCATGATAAGAGCGCTCCTCACTTCACACGGGTGTGATTTTATCATTTTCTTTGAGGGCCGCTAGCCCCTCCAATGCATGGCTTTCCGAAATGACGTCATAACCCAGCCTATGGAATTTGAATGTTTGTTTAAAGCCTAATTATTAATTCCCCAAGTCTATGGACTGTTTATTTTGGTTAAATGATAATGTAATTCATGCCAGCCAAGTCTATGGACTTTTGTGTGTGTGTGCGTATGTGCGTGCGTGCGTGCGTGCGTGCGTGCGTGCGTGCGTGCGCATGAGAGCAAACATGCCCCCCAAGAATCTTGGCGCCCCTCACTTTTTACAATGCATGCACACTCACAGACACACGGATAGGCTTTGTACTACAGAATGCTTTGCTGATCATTGCAAATGTGTGTTATTTAGTCAATGTGTTCAAACAGGTGCTCTAGCTGCTGATTCACCAGTGATGTCCGCTGATGGGGAGGAAACTGCATCTGTTTCAGCAGCATTTTGACTGGGCTGAGAAAGAGCTGATCTCAGAGCAAATCAAAGCCATCAGATGCCAAAGAGAAAGAAATTACCTCTGCAATATGTGAGAAATTGCCTTCCCTTACTGACTTCCAATTGCTACCCGCACCCAATTCAGAACACTGGTGATGTGCGCAATGCTATCAAGGGCATATAATTTATGTCCTTGATAGCTCCTTACCTTCGGGACATGATTCACCCCCATTCCCCACACCTTCCTGCTTACTTAGATCAGCTAATTTGCTGTTTGTCCCTTCCCTAAAACTCCCCGGCCAATGCTCCATGGCAAGCGTCCTATCTACACACTTCTCCCTCCTGGCTCTCAAGCTGTGGAATGACCTCTCCTCCTCAGTCAGTACTGCAGACTCAGGGTATGTTCACAGAACTTCACACTGCCCAGTTTTTATGAAGAAAAAGCGCTGCCTAGAGTGTGTTTTTTTTCTGCTGACAATCAAACACACGACATCCTCCTGCCCCGATGGTGGAACGGGGCATATCGCAACCTCATCCAGGAGCTCCATCTGGACAAAGACCATTATAAAACTTACTTCAGGCTAACCAAGAGGTAATGTGAAGACAGAGGGTTGAACTTGAGCCAGCAAACAATTTCATCTACAGCGGCCAACATGATTTACACTTTTTTGTTTTGTTTTCTTCAATTTTGGAAAGCTTCCACTCTTCCCAAAACACACCAGTGCCTTTTATGGGTGCTTTTGCCTTTTGGTCATGTACAAAAGGTCCCTATAAAGGAGAACTGTGTGAATATGTATGTTTAAGCCAATGTCAACCATGCAGGGCCCAGCTGTTGTACTGCAGCATGCAGTACAACTGTGATGCCCTCTAGTCTGTGATGCACACTGTGATGCCCTCTAGTCTGTGATGCACACTGTGATGCCCTCTAGTCTGTGATGCACACTGTGATGCACTATAGTCTGTGATGCACACTGTGATGCCCTCTAGTCTGTGATGCACACTGTGATGCCCTCTAGTCTGTGATGCACACTGTGATGCACTATTGTCATCAAGTGAATGACCAAACCCATTGCATTGAAATTAGATTTGCTGTACCTTCTTCGGTATATAACGTAACTTAAAGGGCCACTGGATCTGGTTGCACTTTTGCAACCAGATCTTATTTTAATGATGTTTAGGACACTTTCATGTTTTTTGAGTGGTGCAACCACTCCAAGGAACAGCAATGTCCCTATGGGACTATGTCACTATGGGACTATGTCCCAATGTGCCAGTAGGGGCAAAAGTTGCGCTGTTGTGCCAGAAACAGAGAGAGAGAGATATTGTTGCACTGTTGCCTGCTAATGAGAGAGAGAGAGAGAGAGAGAGAAAAGTTGCACCACTCAGTTCTTTTTTAATGTGTGTAATATGTGTTTTTAGATATTTTAGTCATGACCAAATTTTGTCATGAAAATGTAGTCTCACTTCCTATACCTGGACTACAAGTCCCACCTCCACACAGCCTCCCCCCTCTACACAAGGAGGTGTAGTGCATTATGGTCATTGTGGGAATTCAGCAATCCAGTCAAACCCCAGTCAAACACACAGACCTCATTCTTTTTCTGGCCATATGGGTGCAAATTTCAAATTGTGCTACTGTTATCTACTACAAATTCTATGAATATTGAGTGAATGCAGTTTCTTCCAGCGGTGAAATGTCCCTTTAATTGTGTAGCAGCCTAGCTACACCATTTCCTACAGGAGAATTAACCAATCCAGACGTGTTGAGGAGCAGCGACACCCTAATCTTCTTTTGGTGTAATTCTAGGTGCCAGAGTGAACTCTGGGTAATCCCTCAAACAACGCATGATTGCACTCATTCTATAGCATTCCTCTGCTTCTCTCCTGTTTTTTCTTTCTTTCTTTCTTTCTTTCTTTCTTTCTTTCTTTCTTTCTTTCTTTCTTTCTATATACTCATAATAACATTGCTATTTATTGTTATGTGACGTTGGTACATGCTAGATTCACAGCGACACTGAGAAACATTCATGTTCAGTCTTGGCAGTGTAGCAACACACTGCCTTCTCTCATGATGATAAATGTTTAAGCAACTCACAATACATCTTCATGTTCTGCAGCAGTGCGTATAGCTTGGGCGTGTGTGATTGGTGCTGTTCCTTCACTGGGATTTATGTGATAGCTCACATTACCACCGCCTTTGGAAATGTTCTTACAATACAACATACAACATTTTGGAGCCTTGTCTAGAAACTTAACCGTCTTGTTGATCGAGTGGCGGCCGCGCTGCTCCACATGCACCGAACGAGATGCCTGTGCTCAATGTTTGATACTTGTGGGTCTGTCACTCCAACCCTCACATTGATGAGTGGCGTTCCTCTCCCAAATCTTTTACTCGACCCAACCAGGGCTGCTGGACACTGGGAGCTTTGAAAAGCAGCACTCCACTTTATAGAAATGCAAGGCAGAAAAGGCTCTGAAAGGTTACTACAGAACATAGAGAAATACTGTACATTGCTTTTTACAACAACGTTTGAATGAAATGACCTTGACTGCAGTATTACTGGGCCCTATTGAATCATTCTTCGACCTTAAAGGGGAATACCACTCATTTTCAACATTTTAGTATTTCATTAATATACCTTAGATGATGATGAATGATGATGAATGCCTTTATTGCAGACTCAGGGTCCATAGAGAAACATACAAAACACAAAATACAATATACATCCAATAAAAAACAGTCCAAATGTACATGTTAGACAGGCATTTGTGACAGTTATAAATAAAGGCTTTTAAGCCAATGTCTTCTAAGGCTAGAGGAGTATCTAGTGCAACTTTTGACAGGGTTATTTATACTGACGATGATGCTATTAGATGCTAATAGAGTTGTTGTGGGGAAATAATTCTGTGTTGCCTAGAACTGGAGGTCTGAAAATAATCTAACATGAAGTACATCTTTTTTGACATCATCAAGATGTACTTCATAATGTTACTGATTCTTTTGCACCTGAATGGCTGGAAAATGGAAATGAGTTTACATATGATAGTACACATAGTACATGCATAAACTGATAATGATTATATCTGGTTTCAGTATTTATTTTTGATATATTTTCTCTATTAAGGTTATTTTTGCAGTCAGTTTGTATTTGGGGTGGGGAGGGGGACGGGGGGCGTGAGACATGGCCAAAGCATTTCCGGGGTTCCCCAGCCAAAAACGTTGAGAACCCCTGCTGTACTGTACTGTACTGTACTGTACTGTACTGTACTGTACTGTACTGTACTGTACTGTACAGCAGGGGAAATCATCCGCAAGGAATTTCTTGACAGGAAGTAGCTCAAGTCATGACATATCTACAGTGGCTTTTTATGAAACAAACACTTTGCAGATAGAAAGAGGACAGTTCAAGCTTTTCGTACAGCTGCAATGTTGGTGAGTTTGACGTTGTTTAATACAATAAGATAGGACTTTTCAATTTGGGTGAATGGTCTGTCAATGGGAAGTTGCACCTAGTTAGCACCTTGCTGGCAAGATGGCAGCGGTGTGCATAAGGTCAATTCAAAGGCTTATAGTGTTTAACTGATATAGAATGTCAGAGTGTATTTAGGATGAACATTTTGTGCTTGTGTATACTGTGCTCATATGTTTCTTCCTGTTATTTGGACTGGAGTGAGTCTCTGTATTCTCCTCGTGGCTCAAAGAGAGTTGATAACTGGGTCGACTGTCTGGCCACTTCCTCCCCCGCTGGCGGAAGCTTCCTCGCTCTTCCTGCATGCTGACAAGTCCCTCATCTCCTCCTCTCCTCTGCTCATCTCCTGTCCATGGGCGATAGCAGCTGGGCTTCACATCCTAAAGGCTGCTTTACACTCCTGCATGACGCAGGAGTGTAAATCAGGCTGCGTCACTGCACATCTTTGTAGAACTGTGCCTGTGTGTTTGTTTTTGTTTTTGTTTTGCACCACTGAACTCACAAATGCGCATTCATCTTTGTAATGTGGGGTTTTATGCGCTATATCATCCCTCTTTATGTCATTTTTACCAGGCTGTTCTTGCTGACACAGTTTGAGTATTGAGTATTGATTGCTGAGGAAGAGTTGCTGTTGTTTTTGAGCGGTGCCTCCGCTCCATTATGGAGCTGTGTCTGTCTGTCTGTCTGTCTGTCTGTCTGTCTGTCTGTATGAATGAATGAGCACGGAAAGCTGCAACACCTAAAGTGGCCAGTAGAGTACAGCACAGAGTAAAGTGGCACAGAGAGTACACTACAGTACGAGGCTACGAGCCCTGGGCCATTCCTCAGGCTCTGGATGTTCCGGGGAACTATAACAATAAATGTATAGTTGCACCGCTCAGTTCAAACAGGTGTGATTTTTTTCCTTACACACTGTAGCAAGTGTAAAAGTAGGATACTGCAATGTAGAACTACTCCATTACAAGTAAAAGTCTGGAATTCAAAATAGTAGGCCCTACTTATACAGTATGCAGAATTGCACGTTTTCAAATGTAGCCTACCTATAATTTTTTTGAAAATAGCCGAAATGTAGCCTATATTGCGCTGAAGTGGTTACTGTATGTTTTGTAAAAAATAATCTAAATCTATAAAGTAACTAGTTTTCAAATTCGAAGTAAAAGTACAATATTTGCCTCGGAGATGTAGTGGAGTAGAAGTAAAAGTAGGCATGGAAATTGGAAATACTCAAATAAAGTACAAATACCTCAAAATTGTACTTAGCACTTAAGTAAAAGTAGTTAGTTACTTTCCACCACTGGACAGCACCCGCCACCCTGTGCGACATGCTCCAACACTGGACTCTTTTAAGGCGTCCGTGCAAAGACACCTATTCTCAGGCTTATGGCAATTGGCAAATAGATGTTTGTTTTGTTTGTTTGTTGGTTGGTTGTTCATTGTTTTGACCTGTCCTTGCGTTCATGAAAGCTGGCGCTATGTTGCAGATGAAACACTAACCAGTTCAGAAGTCTTTGAAGCTCCTGCCAGCATGACCATGCCCCATACTGAACTTGAAATAATTAACTTGATATCTTTTTCTTTTGCCATCTTGATACAACATGGATGCCTGATGCAGTTTTATAGAGGTCACAGAACATGGTAGAATGTTCGTATTGCTTAATTCTTATGCAGACCACCTTTCTCCACTCAGGTGAGATTAAAATCTCTTTCAAGAGTGACCTTGATTGAAGAAGCATATAAACATTGTTCCAGCAATAAATACCAACTGTGTCATACACTATAAGAGTGAAACTAATATGCAATAAGGACAAATTCATAGTCTTTTGATAATTAAATATATAGGCCTAACACAATTTGTGTTGTTGTGTAAACATTATTTGCAGCCACAAACTGCAATTTGCGCATGCTTACACTATATGTTCTTCACATGCTGAAAAACGTGTGGCCTGTCTAGTCTAGACTCTAGTCTATAGCCTACTAGTTTCGGCTTAGCTTTGTAAATATCTAGCTTAATGGATGCAACACTGACACCTAGTGTACATTGCAAGTATGAAAGGCAACACACCTGCGAACATTGTGTGCAGACAGAGTGAGTGCTAGAAATACCTGCTGCTGTATTCATTGATGTGCTAGACCTTCTTGTCTGTCTGTCTGTCTGTCTGTCTGTCTGTCTGTCTGTCTGTCTGTCTGTCTGTCTGTCTCATCTTCATCTCTCACGCACGCACACGCGCACGCACGCACGCACGCACGCACGCACGTACGCACGCACGCACACACACACACACACACACTGATCCCAGCAGAGGAAATGGAAGGCGAGATATTTTTGATCGTTCTCTCAGAGGAAGTCTTTGATTCTGGGAGTTCTCTTCTTCCTGATGTTTATCAGAAGTTCAGGAGACAACTGTAAACAGATTTCAAATGTATGAGCACTGATGATAACTTCAATGTGCAGGAGTCTCTTGAGAATTTACGTGAAAGACTTGAATCAAACAGTTGGGAACTTTCCTTGACCACGCTGGGAATGTATTTTTATTTCTTAATGATACTTCAGAAACCTTATCAAACAGAACCACTAGACATATATTCCCTAATGCTTTAATAAGCATCTGTTGACTGCTGAGACAACTAATTTAAATTCAAATTTTGGGTACATAAAATGTTTACGTCCTCTGAGGCAATTTGTGCTACAGCACAGGATAAATAAAAAAACACATTTATAGCACATCAGATTAAAGAAATATAATATCCCACTCGGTGTGAAGTGAGGGGCACCCACTGTGGCTGCCAATGACGTCACTACCTAAAGCAAACATTAAAAGTCCATAGACTTGGTTGCCACATGATGTCACGTCTGAAAGGCAGACGTTGGTGGGGCTAGCGCCCCTTTAAAATGACAATAATTTAGCAGTAGAAGCCATCAAAAATATAATCACAGAGTATATATAGGCGAGGCCCATGTCAACTGTATACTAACTGTAATAATAAAAATCACACCTGTGTGAAGTGAGGGGCGCTCTTATCATCATACATCATCATACATCATCTCATTCCGGCCAATCACAATTTGCGTCCTCACCTTCGTCATCAATGTTTGTGTTACGCAATGTTTGTGTTCACACAAACACTCAAAATTGTCCATTCATTGTCAATGGCATGTAATGTAGGACAAAATTTGGGTTACACACACCAAAAGATGGACATATAGGAAGGGCTATCACGGTATCACCACTCAAAAATCACACCCGTGTGAAGTGAGGGGCGCTATTATCATCATAATTATACATCATCACATTCCGGCCAATCACAATTCACTTTTCTGTCCTCACTTTTTATCCTCAATCTCTGTATTTAACCTGCATGCATTTCCAAGGGGCGGATAAAAAAAAGCCTTCCTGGTAATAATCCCACCCCATATTTGTATACTGGGCCCTGATTGGTGCCCCACAACAGGGACATCCAATCACAACCGAGCGGGGCCAGACTAAAGGCTCATTCATAGTCTGGATTTTCGGGGGTGAGGTGACCACCACTCCGGTGATGAGGTGACCACCAGAGCTGAAATAACATTGAGCGGTGGTGAGTAAAAACAGAGAGAAGGGCTGGAGTGGTGGCGGTGGTTTGCTCTTCACCGCTGCTCGTGACGTCATGTTGTAGTTCGGTGGTCACCTCACCACCGAAAATCCAGACTTCAATCTGCAGAGGGCCTTCCACCTCCCTTATAGTCCATATTTCACATCCCTCATTACTAGAGCTGATGCCATGTGTTCCACATCCCCCAGTCCATGTATTCTATGTTCCCTAGTCAATCTCCTATATAGGGCCTATGTATTTCACATTAAGGTTTTCAGGAAAGAAATCAAATGAGAAAACTCATTTTACAGAGGTCATGTTTATCTGCCATTATTTATGTCTGCCTAACTCTACTCTCCTAACACTGCTGATTCACCCTGACGTATTGCCTATGTCCTCAGCCTATCAGAATGCTTGTCACATGCTTGTTACATTCTTAAATGACTTCTGAATTCTGATATCAGATTAGCACAATGATCAAGCACCAAATGTAAATTCTGCTGAGGCTGACGATAATCTAGTCCATGCTATTCCACATCCCCTATAGTTGTGGATTACTATAGGGAAAGAGCGAGGTGACGAGAGGGTTAACATTAACTGACTAGATGATTTGAAATACATGGAATATAATAGGCCCTATATAGATTTCACATCCTCTATTAGTAGATTTGTGCAGTTTACCGTATATTTGCACAGGCACCATGGCAATCAAGCAGTCCATGGGTGTCCCCTAGGACTAAAGGTGTCCTTTTTCCCAGCAGAAGACCGGCAGATTGTGGGTGCAGTGTGGCTGGTACGCCTCATTGGAGCTCTAATGAGAATGACATGCGTCTGCCTCATGACATTGACCAGTTAATTGTCATAACAAATGCATAGCGTTGACTCTGATTGAACACATGCTCGGCTGTCGCTCATCAAGGAGACAAGCGCTTGTTTGTCTCATCTCATTTGTCTCTCAACTTTTTACTCTCACACTTTGCTTCACCAACACTTACTTGGTGCTCTATATTCCTGTATCCCCATCTAACCCCTAGCTCTCTCTCTCTCTCTCTCTCTCTCTCTCTCTCTCTCTCTCTCTCTCTCTCTCTGTATCTCTCTATCATTGTTGCACCTAGTGAAGGTCACGTTAATTCCTCTCTTAGGAGGATAGCGAAAGGCGAGATTGTCCCTATTGGCTTTTCCCAAGCTTAATAACTGATCAGTGTGTGTGTGTGTGTGTGTGAGTGTGTGAGTATGTGAGTGTGTGAGTGTTTGAGTGTGTGCACGTGTGCGTGTGTGCGCGTGCACGTGTGTGTGCCTTTGTAGATTGGCCAGTGGCACTCTGAAGACTGACTATATCCATGGAGAAAAAGCTTCCATCAATCAATGTGTCAGACACTCTCTTTAATACCACACTTACTATAACAATATTCGTGAGTACAACACACACACACACACATCCACACACGCACTCACGCACACATGCACGCACGTGCCAGTGATTATGAACATAAATTCTCCGCTTGTTCATCCCGTTCATCCTTGTACTCGTAAAGCCAAACAAAAATTTGACTTAGCATGCATGCAGACGCAGTACATCAGAGTGCTGCTCTGAAGTCAGGTCAAAGTCTCACAACAGCCACTCAGTTTGTCACCATTAAAGTGCTGTTGAGAGATGAACAGAACATTAATTAATAGTGTTCTTGCACTCATATCACACATCATGCATGGCCTCACCAGTCATCAGCAGTGGTGTAAATTAACTGTACATTTAGACAACTTAAGTACTGTACAATTTTGAGATATTTGTCTCCACCAGGCCGAAGGCATGGGCAGAGAGCATGTTTTGCACTTTGTCCGTCCGTCTGTCTGTCCGTCCGTCTGTGAACAGCTAATCTCCGGCACCATTAACCCGGTCGATGCCAAATTTTGCACACACACTCCCTAGATGCCAACGATGATGAATGAATGATGAATTTCCAGAACGGCTTGTTATAGTGCCACCAAGAGGCAGACGTTTTGAAAAACATTTTTTTTTATATTACTCCTCCAGATTCTGTCCAAAGATCCCGCAAATCGTTACACACCATCTCTATAGTCATGTGTTCAAGACGGATCTGTCCAATATTTCATATTCGATCCTAATTGGCTAACATTGGCTTTCAAAGTTTGCAGCCCTTTTGAAACAAAAAGCCTCAAATCATGAACACAGCATGCAATTTACGTGAAATCTTTCACAGACTTTCCTACTTATATCCCACCCTTTTCACATTGGCCTGTTATAGCGCCACCAACAGGTGGATCTTTGCAAAACACATTTTGGAACAAAACGCCTCAAATCATCCAATTGCCATCCAAGGTGTAAGAAGAAATGGCACCCTTTTCACATTGGCCTATTATAGCGCCACCAGGAGGCCACAACCTGACCTGACCTGGTGGAGACCTGTGCCCCGAGGGGCACTTTTTCTAGTTGTACATGTACTTTACTTGAGTATTTCCAATTTCCAATACGTTTACATCTACTCCACTACATCTCAGATCCAAATATTGTACCTTTACGACAGCTTTACTTTAAGGAGGGTGTCCCTAGGGGTCTGCCAGAGTTACTACAAGGGGGCCACACAATCTTTGTGTTAAAGGGAGTTTCCTGTTTTACTTTACAGTCTAAACCTCCGATCAAATGCCTGGCTACGGTGTGTCTTGCTTTCTTTGGCCCCTGGTCGTGGAACGACCTGCAGTCCAGAATAAAATTGGCCTTGAAAGTTCCATTGAGAAGTTTCAAAAGGAGATGTACAGTCCAACATCTGCACATGTTCGGATGTGTATTAGCCATTGTATAGGCCTACATATTTATTATTTCTGTTTATTTTGTACATTGTGTATTTTCTCAGTGCACAATTTTGCGCCCTGTTACTTAAAGTGTCACTTTGGAGATTTTTGTATTATATTTTATGGTACTTTGAGGTGTATCGTGGATGTAATATGGCTGTTCTGTAATTTGACATGTACGATGTAGCATTGAATTGTAATTTTATTTCTGCCAGCCCAGTTCCCCCTTGAAAAAGAGTCTCAATGTGTTTTTACTGATTAAATAAAGGTAAAAAAATAAATTAAAAAAACATATTCATGAACCACTTCAACCCTCGCATGCCTCTTCCGGGGGGAACATTAGTATAAAATTGCAGATCGTGCATCATTGTCTATTTTCGGCAAAGAGGTTTCGTGTGCAGGGGAAGCAGTGGACATGGTACAGACCCCTGGGGAACCCCGGTCAACTATAAGTGTATGGTTTAAGTGGTTATAAGCTGAATCGGAAACTAAACTGTTACATGAGTATCAGACTCATGAGCTGCACATGGAAGCGAGGGGAGTGCACACAATGGCTCATTTCCCCCGGTGACCTGCCCACTGGGCAGCCCTCTGAGATGCAGAGGGAATGGCTCATTTCCCCCATTGACCTGCCCACTGGGCAGCCCTCTGAGATGCAGAGGGAATGGCTCATTACACCCGGGAGCACAGGAGGCAGAATAGAGGGTGGAGAGGGGTTGTAGAGAAGGTGACAAGCTTATACGAACGACACAATATGTCTCACAACAGAAGCAAGCGAGTACTGCATTTTGATTTCCGTTTTAAGATAGAGAATCCCTTTGCTCTGAATTTTGGGAGCCACAAAGAAGCAATATTTTCAGTGCCTATCATGGATCATTCATCACGCTGTGATTGCTGCGCTGTTATCTCAGCCATGGGAGGAACAGCATGTGCTACAAGTGAGAAGTTAAATAAAATAAGTATACTGTGTGTGTTTGTGGAACCTGGCCTTTACAGATTACGGTAGTTTGATTACACCTGCACAAGGCCGTCACCTTACTCCTTCAATTTCACGTTCAGCCAAAAGATAACTGCACTCACATAATTCATTATCACTTGACTGTGGGGCCAGGAATTCTCATTTTGTAAGTCAGTCAGTTTTTCAGTTTTTGCCTGCGTGCGTGCGTGTGTGTAGGCTACGTGTGTGTGTGCGTGCGTGCGTGCGTGCGTACTGTGTATATGTATACTGTATATTACCCAGGATGCATCTTGGTATCTAAAGTGCAAAGCATGAGGTCTTTAGACGTGATGAAAGGGAAACCATCAGCCACAATGTCTTGTTTTGCCTCGACCATTGCGGCTCATATTATAGAAATAGACATTCCATTAGATGGTGAGACATACACTGGGCCTATTCATCACCGGCTCAAGGTGAAACGGTCAAAGATGTAATGTAGAGGATGGAGGAAAAGTCCTTTTCTATTGATCAATTGATCAAATTCAAACTATTCTTCACAGACTGCTATAAGCTCTGTGAGACACTAACAGAGTGCAGTACATCTGTGCAGTACATCTGAACTGAGCAAGAGACACCTTGAACATCTGTGTGTGTGTGTGTGTGTGTGTGTGTGTGTGTGTGTGTGTGTGTGTGTGTGTGTGTGTGTGTGTGTGTGTGTGTGTGTGTGTGTGTGTGCGTGCGTGCGTGCGTGCGTGCGTGCGTGCGTGCGTGCGTGCGTGCGTGCGTGCGTGCGTGCGTGCGTGCGTGAGCGGTCAGCGGGCGCACATGGGGTCCGTGTTCACACTAGAGTATGATATGTGCTAGCACCTTAGAGTATATATGAAGGCTAGCACCACAAAGGTTATCTTCCCCAGCCCAGACAGACCACATGCGGCTATGGGAATAAGAAAACTCTGCATTTCTTTGTAGCTTCAAACTATAAGAGCCGACAGTAGATGTAATTTCTCTTTCATGGAAGATTTTCTACTTTGAGGGGAAAAAAAGATGAAAATCATGCATTTCCAAAAAGGAATATTTCAATGCTTAATTTAAGCACTTTCTAAAGGTCAGCAAATATCGAGAACTACACCATTTGATTTGGCGTACACCAAATAGTGGAAAGAAAAAAAGATGAACATGAAAAACAACATACTATGTCGTCGAAAAGCATGCTTTTCATCATTTATTCATTTGTAACCCTCCCACTATATCAGGACCACGCCATATAGTTTTATATATATTCTTTTTCGTTTTTCATGTTTTTTGACGATAAAAAAATGATGACAATGGTTTTCCATGAAAATATAGGTAGCCTAATATATTATGTTGAAAAACGACATGATTTAAAAAAAAATTAATCATCGAAAACCTTAAAAAAACTAAAAGAAAGCGAAAATTGATGGCATGATTTTCATTTTTGTAGCCTATTTTTGAGTGGTGCAACCACTCCAAGGAACCTATGTCCCAATGTCCCTATGTCCCAACCTGTGTGACTATGTCCCTGTGTCCCGATGTTTAGAGTACCAATAGGGGGTGCTGTTGCGCCACTCGCTTCAGACTGGTCTGGTTTATTTTATTTTATTTGTACCCCTCCCTCCCACTATTCGGAGAACGCCGAATCGAATGATGTAGGTCTCGACTTTTTCTGACCTTTAGAAAGTGGAAAAATCAAGTGTCATTTTATCATCGAAAAAAAAGAAGAAACTATAGTAGTAACTATAGTATGTCGTCCAAAAGCATTATTCAGCAGCATGGGGGTGTGCCACCCCCTGTACCTTTGTCCCTGTTGGCTTTGGTGAATATTTAAATGGATTTATGCCTGATTCAAACTTACTTTAGGCCTATACTTAGTAGCCTGACAATGGGCTACTACGTGTAGTTCAACAATTTCTACAACATCAATATCCTTGTAGGCTATGTACTGTATAGTTCTAGGCCAGCTGTTGGTGTAGCTTGGCTTTGCTGGCCATTCCAGCCAGCCAGCTGGCCGACCAGCTTGACCAGCACAATCTAGCTTTAGCTTGACTGCATGGGTGACCAGCTGACCAATACTGACAAACCAGCAAGACCAGCCTGACCAGTTTGACCACTGATCAGCCTGGTAAACCAGCTAAACCAGCCTAAATCCAGTTATGACCAACTAAAACCAGCAACCATCATAAGCTGTTTATTTTTATTTTTTTTATTTTTATTCAGGAGGGGACATGGGGACAAACAGGTGAGGTGCACTGTTGTGTATACACTGTAGATAGCAGCCAATCAGTCCCTGTGTTATTGATCGCCTCTGGGTTTTTATTTTTATGGGTGTGATTGATAGGTTGGTGCCAGGTGTAATTTTATTAGTTTGTACTTTACATGGAGGAGGAAGAGAATGATGGAGAGAGAAAGCAGGCTGTATTTCTCAGTGCACTCTGAGAGCGAGGGTTATAGACTCCTGATGGCATGGCCACTTTGAGATAAATATAGAATGCTTTTTACTCCATCAATCATCAAGTGAAGCTACAGTAGAAACTAGAAAGAGAATTAGTCGTCCTTTAGATAAGTAGTGGGACATGCACACGCATTCCTGACCCAGTGGGTGTGAAGACCCATTAACTGAAAGCTTGTTTGTTTGTTTGTTTGTTTGTTTGTTTGTTTGTCTGTCTCTTGCCTCTCTCTACAGCCATGGCCGGGGTGCAAACTGGCCAATTAAATATCACCTCTGCTATTTTCCCATTGAACAGAAGGAAGGCGAAGGCGTTCAGGCTGGGCTGCTTTGCTTGAGGAGTTATGACAGTCAGTGAGCTATGAAATTAGCATTTATATTGTACTTTGCTAACTCTGGAACCTAAGCACTGCAGATTTTTCACAATAGGCCAGCAAGGTGACATGCATGGCTGCTTTAATGAGTTAATAAACAGACAGACAGATTGGACAGGCTGGATGAACAGTTGACAGGCCAGTTCAGTGGCTCGCTGTAAAATTCTCTGTTTATATCGTTGCCTTAGTGCAGATTCTCAAACCTTTTCATTTCAAGGCACCACTATAGGCATCACAGCCATGGACCCCCATAACCTTTTTCTTATAATTTTTATCCCACGATTTTGTAACCCATTTTTCACCCCTTTGTCAATTATCTAATGTGATCCTGGGCTCTACACACCCTCCACCAACCTAGACCCAGCAATGGACTTGAACTCATGCTTCCTTCATGCCTGATTGTCCAAGTTGCTCCTTTACACCTGACAGGGGGGAGTTTCCCTGGTTGGACGTAGCGCGTGGAAGGAACACGTTATTCCAACCAGTTCCTTTCCCCTCCATCAGGCGCCCCGGCTGGCCAGGGGGAGGCAGTTTAGAGACCAGGATTACTGCATGTTTTTTGTGAGGGTACCTACCCTAAGGGACACGGGGAGAACATGTAAACTCCACACATCCCCCCCCATAACTCTTGAGAGTTACCTGCTGGAACCCCCTGAAGGACCCCTGAGGGTACTCACAACCCACTTTGAGAACTATAGATAAACTAGAGGTTCACAGGCCTTTGGCCCGCTCACATCTAGCTTTAAAAAAAAAAGTAAAACATATAAAAAAGGAACTCTGCTTCCCATCATGCACCTGTAACCCAGCATGCGTGTCACGTGATCGGCCGTAGCCAATCAGAAGAAGGAAACACGGAAAGACGGGCATCCGGTTTATGGCGTTTTAAGAGGCTGTTTGCTCGCAATCTAGGCTGCATCCATGTGAGTGAACAGAGCACGGACATTGGGATCATTTAGGATGTTATGCTGTGTCGAGGTTACATTAACGCTTCTGAAGATAAGTAGATGTTTAAGACGGAGGGAGTGAGTATAATGGCCGCTTTCACAAACGGAAGCAGCCACGACCGGAAACGGAAACTGCAGAAGCTTGGTTGAAAACGCAGAGGTAAAGTGAGTGACGGACCTGTCCTCTTCTGTCGCCAACTCTCCCAATTGTAAATATAGATACTACCATTCAATATTGTGGGTCTCTCTCTGTCTGGCCTCCCTCTGTTTTTGTCTCTCTCATTGTTAAAGAGAGAAATAGCTAGCACTCCAAAGTCCATTAATGGTACATTTATTGCATATCGTGCAGCACGGACAATCACAACACGGACGCGTTTCGGCGAAAAGCCTTCCTCAGCGTGTATCACGCTGAGATACACGCTGAGGAAGGCTTTACTCTCTCTCTTTAACAGTGATTCTTCGTGAGCCGGGCACGGTGCACCCGGTAATCTGCATTTTTGTATTGAGAGTGCTCGTTTTTTCCCCTTTCTCAATCTGGAAAATCCATGTGAACGGGGGAAAAGAAGCTCCACAAACAGAGCTGATTAATGCTTCCACACAGAATAATAGATTGATTCTGGTATGATCTTATCAAACTGAACAGTTTGTCCAGCTTTGCAGTGAGGAAGTGACTGTCGGAACAGGAACCCCTTCCAGCCTGTTGGACCCACACTGTTGCTATGAAACCACATGTAATCACCGGCGGTTTACTGACTGTGCACCGAATTCTTCCCCGTTCCAAATCGGGGCACAAGGACAATGTAAAAGCAAAGTGGCACGGATTGCTGTCCTGTTTATGATGTAGTGCAGCCTGTGAACACTCACTTGACAGTTGCATTATTTGAAAAATAACACGAGAGGAAAATGTTCACCCTGTGGTTCCTTAAATCACCCTACTAGATCAACATGACAACATAAACCATATATTAGGAGACTCGCTCAGAGACAGAGGCAGTAAATAAGGTGGGGGTGCAGGTTGTTGTGCATAAAATTCAGCATGAAAGTGACAATATTTAAATGCTTTTGTTTTGAGGCCAAGTTTTGCTGGCCATAACGGATTTGGCCAGCAGTATTTACATGTCTGTGTAGATTTACAAAACCAACCAACTTTTAATAGCAGGCAGTGAATAATTGTTGTAATGAACTATGATGCGTCCCAAACATGAATAGAATATTCCCAATCCCACTCAAGTATCAAACAGCATTTCTTATAGAGTAAGGAACAGAACCAGAGGCATAATTTGCATAGGGTTGGTGGGTTTTGTCAACCCACGGGCCCCCCACTAGGGGGCCCCCGACGGCCGTCTGTCGTTTCCTCCTCCCGTCAGTGATGGGAGAAAGAAGCGACGGCCGGCCGTCGGGAGCCCCCTCAAACTCAACTTCATATTTACCCTCTCTGTAACCAACAAAAGTATGTTCTTACATCCTCCATTTCAGCACTGGGTGAGTTGCTGATATGAAAGTTATTTCATATTCTGCACTGCAGAACATGTGATGCTGCTGATGAATGAGCTTGTAGTAGGTAAATATTTGGCCAAAGTAACTATAGAACCGTGCCAGAACCGCCCCAAATGGTCCAAATTACCCGACAAATAACCGATTTCCATGTACAAGGGACCCTTTCATTCTAAGAACCCATGGCTGATGAAGCCTATAATTACGCCACTGAACAGAACATCACCTATAACATCACCTATTAACAGCTGGTCGGAACAGAACGAAACAGAACAGCATCTTTTAACATGGTGGTATAAATAAAGCATTGACACTCGCATCAGCATTACTTTTCATGTTTGGTGAAAATACACTGTAAGAGGGAGATCAAATCACACTGAAACATAAATACATTCACAGATACATGCACGAAATGATATATTATGCTGTAATACAACTGTGCATGATTTATACAACATATCCATCACAGATGCAATTTTCCCAAACAGGCTCCCTCTGTCTTATAGCAACAGCACCTCTCTCTCTCTCTCTCTCTCTCTCTCTCTTTGACAGCGATGGAGGCGTGGCTAGTTCACTAGTACGAAAGTGCTACTTCACCTTGGCTGGGTCGGGCTGGGTAAGTTCGGGTTTGACATTATTTACTATTCTGTCCATATCGGGTTACAACTCGGACGGGGCTGAGTTGGCTCTACCGAACTTTGCAACGCTCGACAGGGCAACTCGCGGCCCTTTGGGGCCCCTCGGTGGTGTCTCCCATGGCTCAAGTTCGGTAGAGACGATGCTCCTCCGTCATTGTCTATGGGGAGGATTTCAATGTCCGTGCAATTCCGTGCTATTTCACCGTGTTTGAGTGAGACTGGGTAGCAGGAGACAGAACTGCAGTACCAGTATTGCAATGCTCACACAGTCAAACAGAAAGCCATATATTTTCCTCCACGCCATAGGCCTATACAATTATTTTCACTGAGCAGTTGCCCTTCTCAGGTTATAAGTGTTTTTTGATGGCCTGTTGATGGCTTGTTTAGCTGTCAGCTTCTTTAAGCCAGCAGGACTGACCTTAACAGGGTTTGATTTCTGAATCAGAACCGCTACTGAGTGAGGTTTTACTGCCTTCCAGCCATGCTGCTTGTAGCTGTTAACAGGCAGGGGTAGATGAGGCAGTTGACATGAGAGCATGAGAGGATGAGTACTGGAGTGAGGAAGGGGGAGAGAGAGAGAGAGAGAGAGAGAGAGAGAGAGAGAGAGAGACAGATTAAATTAAATGGATTAAGTCATCTGTCTTAATGCTATGGACTAATGGAGGGTAAAACCATTAAGGAAATAAAGCAAGAAGTGCCTGATCTTGTTATTTTCACAGCTTGTCCCCCCCTGAAGTTATCTCTGGTTGGCGGGCTGACCTTCAAAATTGACGTGCTGAAAGGTCCACCTTTTTCAGGCAGCCACAGGGAGAGGAAGAGCGGGGTACTTGAGAGATACTTGTCCTGGGTTGGGAAATATCTACAGGAGAGGCCATCAGGTTTAGAGAAATGTTTGGTTGAGGGGTCAGAGATGAATGGAAAAGAGAGACAAAAAATGGAAAAAACACAGTAAACATAAGAAGCGTAATGAAGGCTGGTTAGTTAGGGACTTGTCAGGACAATGAACTTGATTAGATAACGAAGGAAATTTAAGTGCTGAAGCAAAGATTAGTTGTAGATTAGAGCAGCATCTGCCACTGTCACAGGGAACACTAAACTGGAGACATTTCCTCCATGTGAGGCTGATTAGTGAGACAAGACATGTCAGAAAAGTTTACCCAAAAGTGACAAAGGCTATATGGGTGCAATTGGGACTTACATTCCTAAAAAGGGGGTAATCCGGCGATCTGATTAGCTAATATTCTGATGATGTCACGACACGCCTGGGGTGCATTATACTTTATACCCCTCCATTATAATGTATTATCTACTGTATTTACTGTCCCTATGTAATCCCCTATGGTCTCCCCTCGGCCTCCCTCGCACTAAACCATGTGGGAAATGGGATGACAATAAAAAATGTATTAGTACATCTGTGTAGGCCTATATAAAATATATATTTCCAAATATCTTTGTTGTAGCAACATTGTTCATGTGCAGTAGTTTGTTTATTCTTATTTTTTGAAATTATAAAATTTGTTGAAATTACAAAAGTAATTTGTCGCTCGGTTACCATAAACTTTCGACGGGGTTTAGAGCATCTTTAAAAATAATTCTTCTTTAAAAATTATTTTATTACAGCATCGTAATGTTTTAGCGAATATGGAAAGCAACGTGGGACGACGGACAGAGAATAATGATGCATTATTGAATAGCTGATTTTCCACATTGTGTTTTCTGAGTTGTAGAAGCTGGCATAACAGCAGGCAGCCAGAGTAGTCCAGTAATAATACATATGAATATTCAACAGGCACATTCATATTCCAGCAGTTGTTATGACTCTGTATTCATTTTCCCTTTGTTGAAATTGCCCAGATGGTTGTACTGAACATGAACTGCCTTCACGGGAATATTATCACAGCGGAGTCAAGATGAGTTCAGTAGAGCCAGATCTGCACTGTGAACTAAATTAAAAAAACAAATTCAAGTAGGCGTATTATATACACAACAGCATATGGGCAGGTCAACAAGGAACAAGCACTATTGCAATGAGGGAAATCAAGCAAGACACACCCACCGCATCTGAAAGGATATGGCTGATTTTAGCATAGGATTGCTACTTGGTGTTTTCTACTCATACCTGACGAAGACGGAAGACCCGTAAGGGTTGAAACGTTGTATTCAATAACGTTTTCCTGGGAGCAGAGAGACAGTGTGCGGACATCCCTTCCTTTTCATTGTACATATATATATATATATATTCCAGCCTCTGCCTCAGCCAATTGATTGCCATGGCAACCCCACACCTGACAATTGATTAGCCTACTTAACCAGTCCACTTTTCACAGTCAGTCAGTTTGCCCTCTTCAGACACAGGCAGATACAGAGATCTCCATTTGGGACACAGACAGTTAAAACAGGTGCTATGACAAGTTGACGGGTGTTATTAGGTTCCCAAGTTGCATCGTTCTCAAGTAGGCCAGTAGCCGACGGGCACATACAGGTCTAGTTCAATGAAATTAAATGATTTCAAGAGGGAGTGGTTAACCTGCAGGCTAGTCTGACGAGGTCTTCATGTTGAAGTAGCCTTGGATGAGGACTGTCATAGGTCTTTTTTTTTATCGATTCTGATATTTGTGTATATCTATACTGTATGTTACTCGACCATATGGGCCCTTTGTGTTCCGTAATATTCTGTGTTGTTGTTTGATAAAATGTGTTTTAATCCCGTCCGTGTCGGAAGTTCACTGTATTCCTCAATGGGTGTAGTGACAGGGGGCAACATGTTGAAGGTTCTGGAGAGGTCGAGGAACATGACTTTCACTGTGCTTTGGTTATACCATTCTAGTGTTGTAGTACTCATAGTTGTCATTGTCTCGAGTCCGGTCTCGAGTCCACATTTTCATTTACTCTGTCTTGTCTCAGTCTCGCCAGGAATTTGGACCAAGGGACTCAGGACTCTCCCTGCAATGAAATATATATATTTTATTTTATAATTATACCCATATTAGGAGGAGCACATTAACATTAACACATTAACATAAGACAGCTATCTTGTTAAAAGGATCACAGCTGACGCGCCTGCTTGCTCTCGCAGTGTTGTCTGTACCTGAGATTTTTTAAATAAAATCTGGTCTCGACTCGGTCTCGCCTCCCGTTGGTCTTGGTCTTGACTCGGACTCGACCCCCTCCCAAACTCGGTCTTGACTTGGAATCGACACTAGTATGCTAGGCCTATACTACATTATGGAACTCCTCTAAGATCTAGTGGTACCCTGATCACCCTTTCAATGTGACTCACAACCTTTTGATTTCAAGGATTTATGGATGACTTGTGTTAACTTGCAGTGAAATAGGTTATTCTCATAGGTATTAAATAATGTATAGCCTATAAGCCTATACTTCATGCATCCCACCAGCATGCATTCACCAACAGTTACTTTGCTGGGGGCATAACGATGTTTATTGCTATGGAAACCATACTGTGCAGAAACACCTTCATGGATTGATGACTGAACCTCCTCTTCCATTATTTGACTTCCTTCACTGTCAGTCTCTCAATTCAATTCAATTAGCTTTATTGGCATGAATGTAATAACTACAGTATTGCCAAAGCATACAATGCACCAAAAAATAAAATAAAAAAATATAACAGAAAACAATATCAAACATACAAATAGAACATTAACTTACTCAATACAATATGCAAATGATCTCAGTCAGTCAGTCAGTCAGTCAGTCAGTCAGTCAGTCAGTCTCTCTCTCTCTCTCTCTCTCTCTCTCTCTCTCTCTCTGCCTCTGTCTCTTTCTCTCTCTCGTAGAAGAAGAAGAAGCAACAAATAGTGAATAAACCTCCATGATGGTGGAGATTCAATACGAGGGCCAGCTAGTGTTTCCTGAGACCCATTAGGCTCATTAATCACCAGCCCCGAGTGAGATAACTTGTGTGCAAACTTTGTGGAAATCAATCTATGAGATCTATGAAAATGTTTATACAGTATATAGTGGGGCCTTGGGATCCCTGCTTCATCCCTACTTCATACACATTTTATCTTCAGTAGTGTATAATTATTCCCTGCGTGACATCATGCGCATGTATCGGCTATACCCTCCCGCGTGGTCAATGGATTAAACGGTTAGCAGGTGGTACTGTATAATACGCTTTTTTCCAAAACCTTTGGCAAGGCATACTACAGTACGTTTATATAACGGTAGAACACTGGGTCCCTGACACAAAATCTTGCAGGTCTGTGGCCAAATCCATATTAATTGTGGGGCCCTTAACCCGGGAAAGCATCTGGTGTCATTTAAGTGTTTGAACATTTTTTAACACTAATTGTTTCTTCTGGGGGTGCCTATAGCTGGCACACAACAATCTACTGATTTGTTTTTTGTAGGATCAGCCTCGGGTCTTAATGGATGGAGAAAAAACTTCAACATTATCTCTTTGCCTCCTGGCAGTTTCTCAGGTCTGCTCAGGGATGGATCCAGCAGTCCCTCAGCATGACTGCAATTCTTTAGGCCTAATCCAATAAGTATTGATTGGTTCTCTCTGGTTTCCAACCAGTCCAGAACGCCTGCTGCTTATTTCAAACTTTAAATGAAAATTCCAGTCAGATCAATATCAGTGGTAAATGCAATAAAGTAGAGGAGCATGTGTGCAGGTATGTGTGCAGGTCTGAGGCCTGCACACATAAGTTAAGTTATAGGCCTACCTGGTCGGATTTTGGACAATAATGCCCTTCGTTGAGATTGGATATGGTGGATAATATAAATAAAATAAATACAATATTTACTTTATTTTTTTTCAACCAAGGTTCATATTTTAGGTTATTAGAGAAAGTAAAAGATGAGTGTTGACACGATGGAGAACACAGGCTGTGTTTTTAAAGAGGGAGAGTGGTTATTCCTTAATTTCTTCAATTTGATTCAGACAGAAAGCTGAGAGGGAAGGCGTATAGCAATTTGTTAATTGTTGCCCAGCACACAAATTGCTTTTGTTATTATTTCCATAGCCAACTCTTTCTACTTCACTTTCTATATTGAAGTGATTGCTTTGAGCTTTTCAAAGCATTAAAGACAATGAGAGACAGCGGAAATAATTCACATTGACATCATCCACCGAATGCCTGTCTGGCAGTGTCCTAGCATACAACAATGGACAGCAGGCATCTTGTCTTGATGAGAGTGCCTGTTGTGAATATGAACAGTGTGGGTATGGTAATAATCCAATATCATGATGATCAGTGACTTGCAATGATATTCTGGTTTGATTTCAGTAACGAGGTGTCCAACAATAATGTAGTAGAATAAAATCATATTTTTCTCATTTCTCATTGAGTAAGGTATAAACTCAAGTAAAGTATATTGCCCTACAAAGCCAAAGTGCAGAAACTGTGTTTTTGAACACACAGACTTATTTGTGTATCCCAATAGGTCAAATTAGCCTTTGTGGTTTTGTGGGATAAGAACAGATAGAAAAAAAATGTGAAAATCTGCCTCATGGTGGCACTATAACAGGCCATTCTGGAAAATTTGGGGCAGAGGTGCAAACAAAGTTTGGCATCGACCAGGTTAACGGTGCCGGAGATTGGCCTTCGGCCTGGTGGAGACAATTAGGGCTCCATCTTGCACCACCCCTTACCCCTTATCCCTAAACTTATTTGCCATTTTTTACTATTTTAAAACATTTAAAAATAGTTCAACTAGCCAATCTACATCGACACGTTGTTAGCTTGCGGATCGGCTATTTGTACTACATGCATTCATAGGAATGCATGTAGCACTCCTATCACACACGCACCAACAGATGCAGGAAAAGTCATTCAAGCTTGAGAAAGCAGCTGCTTCGCTTGGGCTCAAAATCAACGCATCAAAAACAAAAGTAATGAGAATCAACAATAAAAACAACTCCCCAATAACGATGGACCAAAATCAACTAGAAGAGGTAGACAGCTTTACGTATCTAGGAAGCATAATTGCTGTGGACGGAGGAGGATGTCAGTGCCAGAATCGGAAAAGCAAGGATCACATTCAACATCTTAAATAAAATCGGTAAAGCAAAAAACACATCACACGAGACCAAACTGCAAATCTTCAACTCAAATGTCAAATCCACCCTACTATACAGTTCTGAAACATGGAAGATAACTACCAACATACTCAACAAAATACAACCGCTGCCTCCGACGCCTCCTAGGAGTCTACTGGCCCAACACAATCTCCAATGCCAACCTGTGGGACCTCACTTCACAAGACACAATAGAAACACAAATCAGGAGGAGGAAATGGACATGGATAGGACACACACTGCGTAGACACAACAGATCAATCACAAAACATGCATTAACATGGAACCCGCAAGGCAAGAGGAAGAGAGGAAGGCCTAGAGCCACCTGGAGAAGAACCACGGAGCAGGAGATGAAGCTGCAAGGGCTGTCATGGCAACAACTGGAGCGGAGGGCACAAGACCGAAGGGGATGGAGACTCATCAATGGCCTATGTTCCTCAGGGAATTTAAAGGCCTAAGTAAGTAAGTAAATAAGTACGTAATTCATAGGAATACAATGATACAACCACCCACACACACAAAACATTTAGACTCCGGGTTTTTTTCGACCAATGACTCACAAGCTTCTAGGAACATCTTTGAATGCTGATTGTGGCCCCTAGTTGTGTCACAGAGACTAAATCTTTTTTGGGAGCGTTTTACTCATTGATGGCTGTCTGAATACCAAAAAGAAAGAAAAAAAAGGTCATTCAAATTTTTGACATATTGTTTATAGAATGTTCTTTTTATTTTCAATCTTACCATTTATCATGCCAACCATTCCTTTTTTATAATTGTAAAAGAAAAAAAAAAAAAAAAAAGGTCTTGCTAGTGTCACTGGCTCTCATTTTTGACAATGTTTTTGATATTACCATTATTATTTAATTTAATATGCAACTATATATTGTCCATGCAGCCAAAGAGACAACTATTATTATTAATATGTTTGGCAAATGAACGCCCTACTTTGACGTACAAGAGTGTCACTTGAAAATAGCAAAAATAGGAGATCTATAGGAGAGCACATTGTGATGCAATGTGTTGTGAGCTTGTAGATCTGCTATTGTCAAAATATTAGATCTGCTAATTTCACTATATTTGAAATAGGACTTAAAGGGATAGTTCAGATTTTTTTAACTTAAGTTGTATGAAATACTTGCCATTAATATAGTGGTTGCAACTGTATTAATTGATTGCCCGAGTCCCATGGTTGGAGTTCTGCTCTGGTTTTGGTCAATATTAAGTAGTTCAACTTTGACCCCTCTATCACATGGAACTATTTTTTGGGCGTAGTGATATGGACACAAAAAACATAGTTCTGTGTGATAGAGGGGTAAAAAAAAGAACGGAAGTTGCACTAATATTTTAGAAATAGGTCAACAATACAAATTACGTTAGTTTTGTGGATTCATTTACTTTTACTGCGTGGCCCCCAGTGCCCCCCACAAAATGACCGGAACTACTTGATATTTCACCAAAACCAGAGCAGAACTCCCACCACAAGACTCGGGCAATCAATTAATACAGTTGCAACCACTATATTAATGGCAAGTATTTCATACAACTTAAGTTAAAAAAATCTGAACTATCCCTTTAAGTGGAATGCATAATTCATAGAAATATAGTGGTGTCAAAAGTACAATATTTGTCTTTGAAATGTAGTGCAGTCAAAAGTACTGTACAACTAGAAAAAGTGCCGTTCTGGGCACAGGTCTCCACCAGGAGGATAGGGGTGTGTGTGTGTGTGTGTGTGTGTGTGTGTGTGTGTGTGTGTGTGTGTGTGTGTGTGTGTGTGTGTGTGTGTGTGTGTGTGTGTGTGTGTGTGTGTGTGTGTGTGTGTGTGTGTGTGTGTGTGTGTGTGTGTGTGTGACGCGGCTTGGCCTGTTGTAGCGCCACCATGAGGCTGATTTGAAAACTGTCAAGTGGCATTTCTCCCAAAGCCTAGTGGGAATATGAATTGTGGTTTCACCACAATCGGACGCTGTGTTGAGTAGTTTTGGCGATTTGTACAAAACGAGTACAAAGCGGGCTACTCCTGAAAAGTTTAGAAGCCAACCAATTGTAGCCAATGAGGGTGGATTATGAGAAATCAAACCAACCCGTCTTGATAACATGACTATGGAGAGCATGTGTACCGATTTTGGATAAAATCTGAAGGAGTAATATTAGAAAATGTGTTTTACATATGTTGGCCTCCTGGTGGCGCTATAAAGAGCAGATGTGAAAAATTCCAGGCAAAGGTTTTTCCTTGGCCTCTAGGGAGTTGGCATACAAAGTTATCCACAGATCCGTGCAGTTAGAGGTAAAAACACTTTTCGGCCAGTTATAGCGCCACCATGAGGCTGAGTTGAAAATGTTCATGTGGCATTTCTTCCTCGGCCTAGTGGGAATGTGCATGCACAATTTCACGGAAATCACACGATGTGTTCATGATTTGCAGCATTTTGTTTGAAACTGAGAACTCCTGCGAACTTTGGAAGCCAATCTTAGCCAATCAGGATGGAGTCTGAGAAATCTGAAAGACTTGTTTCGTTGAATGGCTCTAGAGAGACTGTGCGTGATGTTTGGACAAAATCTGTAGGTGTTCTGTCCAAAAACTTGTTTTGCACAAAGCGGCCTCCTGGTGGTGCTATAACAAGCCGTTCTGGAAATTTTGGGGCAGAGGTTCATCGTTGGCATCCATGGAGGGTGTGTGCAAAATTTGGCATCGACCGGGTTAACGGTGCCGGAGATTAGCTGTTCACAGACGGAAGGACGGACGGACACACACACACACACACACACACGGACGGACGGACGGACGGACGGATGGAGTGCAAAACATACTCTCTCCCCATGCCTTCGGCCTGGTGGAGACAATTATTTGTCTTTGAAATGTAGTGGTGTGATTCTGTGAAGTATAGATACTCAAATAATGTACTAAAGTACTGATACTCAAATAAATGTACTTCATTGCTGTGAATGTCTGTTGCTGTTTGAATCCAGTTTGATTGAATACTTTATTAGACATAAAATGGAAAACAGCACGAGGTACAGTCTAGGGCATGCAGGCTAAAAGGATTACACACAAAAAAGGTCTTAATTGTCAACAAAACTGAAAATAAAATAATTAAAGTCCAGAGATGTAAACACTAAACAGACATAAAACTGCTGTCCTGTGCAATTAGGCCTCACTCAGACCTTTACTGCATTGCTGTATGCTTGTTGGATGAATGTTGTGTAGTGTCATGGCCGCCCCAATGCATTTCCAATGGAAGTCACATATTGTAGTCCACATTTTGGACTACAAGCTGTTGTCGGCTGTGTTTCGACTGCGCCCCTCCCCCTCATACAACACAAATGTTGTGTCAAACCATGTGACTCCCATTGGAAATGCATTGGGGCGGCCATGACACTACACAACATTCATCCAACAAGCATACAGCAATGCAGTAAAGGTCTGAGTGAGGCCTTAGGGGAATAAGAAGTAAGACTACCATATTACAGCACCCCACCCTTCTAATAATAATCAGACCTATTTGATTGGCGGATTCGAATTCCATCAATGCATTGAAATTCACAAAAACATGTTTAATCAGAGCATTGAATGCTCTCAGTAGATGTCTACTGACCTACCGCAACCCTCTCCATGCGTGAAACGTTATATTTTTTGACATTTTGGAGAAAGACAGTATAGGCTGCATTCTGTGCGTTGATCACGGCTACTGTTTTGACAGCGACTACGCACATTGTCCGACATTACTAACCCTAACACTAAATCTAAGCCCAACCCTATACCTAACCTCAGTCTTAACCGGCCACGTAAGTCCCCTAACCTCATATCAAGTTTTAACCAGCCACGTCGTAAGTCCTCTGACCTCATATCAGTCTTAACCGGCCACGTAAGAGTTGACAACACGCGTCGTCGCTGTCAAAACAGTAGCCATGATTAACCTCACAGAATGCAGCCTACTGAGATCTTGGTAGGTCAGACAGCTGAGAGCATTCAATGGTCTGATTAAACGTGATTTGGGCCCTTTCAATGCATTGATAGCATTCGAAACAGGTGCAGTGATTTGTACCTGTGGCGTAGATTCAGTTTTCAGCCAGCTGATTGTTCATTCACCACAGTTAGAGGTTCAGTCAGTGTCTTCTTGGTCATTGACATGGTAACACATAGTTAGGGTCAGGAATCGAACCTGCGGCCTTCTGCTCTGCAGGTGGGCTCTACACATTCAGCTATAGTCCGGCAGCCACTTCTTTTGTTTAATGTGCAAAAACAAATTATTGGGCTAAAATATTGTCTAGATATTCATGAATCCACTTGCTGACTGTGTCAGCATTGAGCAATTGTTTTTGTAAGGGTTTATACTGTATGTGAACCTACCATTAAACAGCCTATATAAGGCAAAAATATCCAAACTTTCCTTATGCTTTAAGTAGCATGTGACATGCCAAACTCGGGGGTTTTCATGATTCTGAATCCATCCAAGCATTAGTTTTGCACAAAAACACTCCTCCTCGCGCACGCAGACCTCTACGCTCACAACAGTCACATCCACGATAGGATGTGAGCTTGTATATCAGCTGCCAACACACAAGAGAGATTGAATGGACTGAAACCAGCGCTCCCCAAAACAACAGGTTTTGAAACAGTCACGTGCGCCCAGTCCCAATGTTTGTAAACAAATAATTGGTCTTGTATTTGTCTTTGTGGTGCATCTGTATCAGCTGGTTGCTAATTATGGACTGGTCCCTGGCTGCCGTTTAATAGAATTAACACCCAACTGAAAGAATCAGAAGTAAAGAAAAAGAGTGGGTTAAAATATTTGAAAAATTTGAAAGATTCACAGATGAAAAGGACGACAGAGGCAATGACACCTTTGGTGTCATTTTCTTTGACACCAAATAAAATGACACCAAAGGTGAGGAAATGAAAAGGTGGAGAAAAGATGAAGAATTTAAATGACAGGGTCTCCTGTCATTTCAAGTCCCCGTCTGTGGCCCGGTGACTCATTGAGTAAGAGTACATTCCACATTAAAAGGTCCTTCCGGCGGTTGAGCTGACCGCATGCAGTTCCAATCCATCCCGAGGCACTTTAGTGCATGTCATCCTCCTCTATCGCCTGCCTATTCTGTCTCTCTGTTCACTGTCCTATTAAATAAATCAGAATTACTTTCATGAGGACAATTCTCAAGTCAAGTCAGTCAGGCAGTGACGCAGTGACGCAGTCAGGCAGTCAGTCAGTCAGTCAGTCAGTAGGCCACTCAGTCAGTCAGATTCAGGGAGAGGTAGCGTGATCAGAGAGAGAGAGAGAGAGAGAGTGCACACACATGCGTGTGTGAAGAGGAGACAGAGACAGGCAGAGAGCTGACATTTATAGGCAATATGCTGGCTCATAAAACATCTGAATAATATGAATGGTGTCGTTTTGCTTTGCTTTCGTCTTTCTTCCATTCATTTGTCTTCTCCGTCCCTTCAACTCATCTGTGATGCCATAATGATGGTTAACCTGTATAAAACGGCCCTCGCTCTATACTAATAAAGATCACTTCAACTCAACAGCACTCAGTTGCACTCTGCACAGCCTCCTACTGTAATGCCACTCCTGATTGTCATTCCTACATCATTTCTGAAGCCTAAACGGATCCCATTTCATTGTCCTGTGGCAGACCTCCTGTAGACCTGGTATCCTAATGTTTTACTCTATGTAGCCAGGCCTGGGATGGCCACGTGACGTACAGGGCATGTGCCCGGTGGGCCGCCCAACGAATGGGCCGCCACCCCTTGCTTTAATATTGTTTTTGCACATGGAGGGATATTTTTCAGTATAAATGTGGTGGTATTAGGGCTTGTTTGTTTGTGTGTGCATCGCCAGAGCGGGGCGGTAGAGTATCTGCTATCAGCTTGCCGGTTGTGGTGGTCCGTTCTGGGCCAAATGTCAGGGCCGGATTTTTGACCCAGTCCAGACCTGTATGTAGCATATAGTTAGTAGTAATAGTTAGTACCAAAGTCCTGACGTCACTCGCTCTTCCCTTCTGTTTACAAAGTAGTCTACAAAGTAACTAGAAACTAAAGTCTTCAAAAGATTGTGGAGTAAAAAGTACAATATTTCCCTCCGAGATGTAGTGGAGTGGAAGTAAAAGTATTTCAAATTGGAAATATTCCAGTAAAGTAACAATACCTCAAAATGATACTACAAAAAGTATAGTACTTGGTACTTAGTTTAGTTACTTTACACTACTGCACAGCTGTGCACACACTCACTAGCCTTCTAACACACCATGCACCTGGCACCTGACTCATACAATTGAAAACTAGAGAGTAAACAACCAACTACGTATCTCTGTACTCTTAGCTTATTGGCAAAATAGTCAAATGTGTCTACAGTATACTGTATACTGTAAGTACAGGTTTCTGTCCGTGTACTGATTTAGCTGTCACACTGAAACTATAGTGGCCACAGCGCAGTGCTGTATGTGGACATGAATTGCCCTGCATGCTGGTTTAGTTGGGTCCAAACTGCCTTCCCCTCTCTCTTTAATTTCCACCAAGGTACTGTTAGTGAAAATTAACTGGACTGTTGGGATACAAAATCACTTTAACAGTGTGTGTGTGTGTGTGTGAGAGAGAGAGAGAGAGAGAGAGAGAGAGTCATGCTGTTGACAAATCGTGGCTGTTTACTTATGGGCTTGTTAAGAAAAGTTACATTCACTTGGATGAAATCATAATTCTGAATATAATTATGGAGTTGGAACAACATATGTTCAGGAGGCGGAGAAACACCCTTCACGCCACTCTCCAGCCTCCACGCCAATCTACCTCTCCCTATTTATACCTGCCCAGTATCACCCAGAATCCCCCACGTTTCGCCCACCTCGCTGCATCGCACACTAGCCACTTTCCTACAGGCTTCTCGGATCCCACCCCCACCCCTTTCACCTCCATAATAGCACCTTTCCCTGCTCGCCTCAAATGAGCTTATATCGGCACTAGAACTACTACATTCACTTTGCTAAACTGGAACAAACGATTTAAACAAAACTCTCTTTTCTCCTACTTTATCCCCCTCTCCCATTTCTCAGGTTCCTGCTGGGGGGTGACCGTCCATGCACGCCATAAGACGAACGCCATATGACCTCCTCCCCAAATACCTCAGGGTCGGCGACCCCCCCCCCTGGAACCTACACACCCGATTTCATTCATTCATTCCTTCTTTCATTTCTTTACTGTCAATAAATCCCTTAAACCTTCCCAATGGTGTGATTCTTCCGACTAGTGAAATCCCTGTAAAGTAATCAGCTGGTTAATGATCAACTGGGAAATAAATGAACATTTAAGTAGACAAGAATTGCCAATTATTGTCTGTGTGTGGCAGGAGAAAGTCTTGTTTCCATGGTGTGAAGAGTCTCTCTACCTGGACAAGACATTCATCCATCGCATGGGTTTAACCATGATCCATCTCTTTAATTAAGTGTTACATCCTTAATGCTGTTCAGCATAATAATCGTAGGCCAATTCAAAAGGGTTAAATCTAAGTATTTGGCAGTTACAGCATAAAGACACTGAATGATGCGACGTATACTCTCCCAATGTTAATTCTGGAGAGAGCAAGTGCTGAAACAGCAATATAGCTGCATTCATTTCAAAAGAACACTTCTCTGACTGGGTCCGCAAACAGTGTGCATTGCAAAACTGGAGGACTCCGCCTCTGCCTCCGTATAATGTTGATCTCTTTGGAATACTGAAAGGCCTGGGTTGGGGGGGGGGGGGTGTAAAGTAACCCAAATCTGTCAACAATGGGGTGTCCTCATCTCCCTCCACGTAATGTTGATCTTTCTAGAGAGATTATTGAAAGTGTGTGTCTGAGGGGGGGACGGGGACGTGGGGACGGCAACAACAAGGCAGGCAAGCCAAGTACTGCAATATTTTATCAGCAAAGGCTGTGCGCATCTGTATGCCCTTGCCTGTGCCTTTCGTACTGGCAGTGTTTAACCCTTTCGGAGTGTGGGGGGGTGGTTGGGTTTGACTAATCTATTTTCGGATTGGTGGTGTTTCGATGCGGAGTGGCGGGGGGGTGGGGGGGGGGGGTCGGAAACGTGGGCGTCGGAATGGGGAGGTTTCGAAAAGGCGGTGCGTCAGAATGCCACTCTGTTCCCCAAACGGAAAAGTTAAAAAGCCTATAATAATATAGCTAATACATTGCAAGACTAAAAACCTCACCTACAAGTTCTGCCTTCAGCAGGGTGACCAGTAACTTTGCAACAAGCCTTGGTCTACTTAAATGCTCTGTGAATGCACAGCATGGCTTTCTACTGAAAAGCAGGCAGGCCAGCTTGAGTCATGCTAATAAATAATAATCGCTGACTCACTCTCCTCTTCTGCTCTGCAACCTCATGTGTGTGTGCGTGCGTGCGTGCGTGCGTGCGTGCGTGCGTGCGTGCGTGCGTGCATGTGAGGTGTGTTTCTGGGAACCCATTGGCAAAAAAAGAAAGGAAAAAATAAATTTCAGAGAGATAAGTCTCACACTAAGAGCGATTAGAGACACATTATGAATGTTGCCTAACTGGATATTCAATGATCATAAAATAAATCACTTTATTTGAAACCATTCCACTCTCTTTCTGTGTGGTTAGTTAATGCAAGTTTCAAGTGCATCAGAACTGCAGCATTTTGGTATGCATATTTAATATTTTGCAAGAATGTGGGTCTCGTCATTCAGATGAGAGCTGCAGTTGTATGTTAAATAGAAACATGTAGGAGCCCTGCTCTCCTAAGAACACCACAGCCATTATTTATCACCTTCCATGTACCGTACCACTGCCCCTGACAGCCAGCTCCGTTTGGAAGATATGTTGATGTCCCTTGTAGATGGTTCATTTCCCCTGGTTGGTGTTTTGGATGGCTTGGTCGGCAGATCGCACACACACACGCACAGTCCCTTGTAGATGGTTCATTTCCCCTGGTTGGTGTTTTGGATGGCTTGGTCGGCAGATCGCACACATGCACATGCACATGCACATGCACATGCACACGCACACGCACACGCACACGCACATGCACATGCACATGCACATGCACTCATCTCTCTCAATCTCCGCCGCTGCTTAGCTCTATTTCACCAGTAATTGGTTTCATTTAGAGGACAACTGCTGTTGGTGCTGGATAAACATTAGCCTCTATATCCCAGTCGGCATATAGCTGCCAAACCTATTTTAGCCACATTAGGCCCCCTAGTACCGCTGGCCGCTGGTGGCCACTTAGCCAATACAGCCCATATACAACAGTACATGCTACTCTCATGCTAGTATAAATGCTACTGATACAGTAGTTAACCTTCCAGTCTATAGTCCAAACCTACCAGCTCAGTGGCCTTGTGGTTAGAGTGTCCACCCTGAGACTGGGAGGTCGGGGTTCAATCCCTGCTTGACACTCAACATCAAGGCTTGGATTGGGGGTAAGTCCCTGCGACATACTAGCGTCATGTCCAGGGGGTGTACTTGTACATCAAGCTGCCTCACGCTACAGAAACAGGAGATAGGCTCCTGCCCTATGGGCCTCATGGCTCGGCAAGGCTACTGACTAGTCCAAACCTATTAACCTCTACCTGCCTTTATCCCTGGAATGGGATACTCCATGCTACCATTCATTATGCAGCCATATACAGCACAGTAGGCCTATAGGTTAAAAAAAGAAAGAAAGAAGTGGATGTCTATTTAATAAAGCTGAAGCTGTAATGGTCTAGTTCATTATTTGACCCGTCATGGAATGCAATCTGGATAAATATGTACAGTATAGGCTAGGAAGAAAGAGGGGTGTTCAGTTGATCTCTGATCTGGCAGCTCTCTGGCACCACACTGACATCTCCTGGCCAGGCAGGGAACCAATATACTGCAACATCATTATTGAATATTATTATTATTACTAATAATAATAATAATTCTTCTTCTTCTTCTTATTATTATAATCATTATAATCATTATAATAATAAATACAGCAATACAACGGGATCAAGCAATACAAGTAATAAAGCAATAAAGAATAAAGCTATACGCAATGCCTGTCTTCTAATTTGTAATGTTTATATCAGAAGATTATCAGAATAATTGTACAAAATGTATCAGTAATTCATCTAAGACAATACAATATATATCAGTGGCATCCAAAATGTACAGGAAGAAGAAAGGAGAGGTGGGGACGAGTGAGGGTAGCCTGGAATCCAGACAAATCTGTCTGGCCATGCCAGGCTAGGGGGAGGGTGGGGGCAGAGAACGCTTCTCCCAAGGTGTTCAATTGTATTTTAAATATGGAGTGCCGTGATATTTGTACTTTTTCTATTGTGTATGTGTCTATTAACGTTAACGTTACTCTAATATACCCCCAGGTGTGGTTATAATATTCAAATACGTCTTCCCTGTGTATTTTTGGTTTCAAGTCAAAAGGCCCAATCGAAATAACACCATTTTAGTGACCTCCTGCATTATCATACAACAACAGGTGTGGGTGAGGCTTAAGTTCAGGTGGGTGGTGCTGAAAACCAGGTACTTAGTGAACTGGTGGGTGTGGCCACATAAAACATATTTTTAAAACTTTCTGTACACTTTTTTTTTTAAATAAATCTTCCTCCTAGTATAATCATAGTACCTGATGATCATGTTTTAGGGGGGAGAGTGGGGGAAATCACGGCACTCCATCTTTAAGGTCCTTCTTTTGGGTTAGATTTGAGCTTGGATTGGGAGTCAACATCTTTAATGGGTTTTGGTATGACATTCCACATTTTGATTTCAATAATGATATCATCGATACACCAGAAAAAAACTGCCAAAGTGCAGAAACATAAATGCAGAACAAAAGGTTTTAGATGACAGAAGTCCACCAGAAGCAATCTCAATGTTCTGGAAGAATCAATGATGATGTTAGTTCTTCCAGAACAATGTGAAACTCTGATATCATATTGATGATGATTCATCATCAATATGATATCAGAGTTTCACATTGGAACCATGCTGTTATTGGACCCCATCTTGTTATTTCATTTTTCCACGCAGACATATTGTTATTTGTCTTGCAGCCAATCAGGCTTCGTACACACCTACACAACAAATGTTCGGTCGGTGTGCGATGTCTGATTGAAAACGACCAAACATTGCTTGATTGGTGTTTGGTACGTGTGAATGAGGCCTCACTGTGCAAACTTCATTGCCCCATGTCAAACTTTTCCACAAAGTTTCATGGAAAGCCATTCATACTTTTTCAACATATCCTACTAACAGACAATTAGAATTGGGCAACAATATTTTTTGGTGGTATTAAGTTGGCTAATGTCTCGACTCTCTACACATTTTGTAAAACTCCTTTGGCGTTTGATAATAATTTTGTAGAACTGTGTTCTTTGTTCTTTTTGAATAATCACCAAGCGTATTGCCTCATTCCTTTTATGCCTTTGATTAAGTTACATTTTACATTTTAGCAATAACACAAGCAGACACAATATGGTATGAGCTCATTAGAGGGCAGTCAGTGGAAAGGATTTAAAGCTTTGAATCATATGTTGTCATTACTGCACCGAACATCAATGTGTGATATGCAAGACTGGATTAAAAAGAGGACTAAGCCTTTTCATGGATGAAATTCAAGCATTTTTGCAGTTTGTTGATGTGTAATGAAGCTGTCTGTATTTGTGTGTGGGGGGGGTTCTTTAGCAAGTTTTTTTTAATGTAAAACTGCACCCCGAAGCCAATATGATGAAGTTTGCCTCTGCTAAAACAAAAAGGGTGATAATAAAATCAAAATCTTCTTTTGAAAAGCTGTCTCCTCCATTACCCCCCCACACCCTAGACAGGGGGTCGTGACATAATTTGGTACAAATATTATCGTAACACAGGTACAAATATAATCTATACAGCACTGCCAAGGGTTAGTAAATATAAATATCCTCTATACAGCACTGCCAAGTACACAGGTATAAATATCCTATAGGCCTATACAGCACTGCCAAGTACACAGGTACAGAAAACACTATATGCAGTCCCTCCCTATAACATCCACCACTCTCTCCATATAGATATCGGCTACTGCGGAAATCGACATAGATTTATTTTCCCCCTTCAAGGCAGAGGATCTGTCTAACAAACCAATAGATCATCTTCCCGCGTGTTACACTACAACATGTATTCTCATGCTCTCGGTTTGTTATAGTATTTATTATTTATCCGGGCAGCAGAAGTTGGGGCGGCTGTCTAGGAACCAGGAGGTTCCTTGTTTGACCCCCGGTTCTTCCAGGCTTTGTGTCCAAGTGTCTTTGGGCAAGACAGACTGTTCTGGCTCCATAATAAGACACTGACCCCCTAACTGCTCCTGATGAGCAGGTTGGTAGTAGGCTACCTTGCACATGGTTGCCTCTGTAGCAGAGTGGCTCAAAACTTCAGCCTGATGGCCTAAAAGTTTAATATCTACCCAAGCCATGCAGAATACCCTTTCGCTTAGTGGTTAAGATGTTGGCTTTCCACGCGGGTTCGAGTCCCGGGCCATCTGAGTGAGAATGGCTGTAGGCTATGCAATGTAACGCACAATGTAAAGTGCTTAAAGGTGCTATATATAAATGCAGTCAATTTGCAATTCATTGAATAGGTTACCCTCATTCTCCTATAACTCACTTTAACCCACTCCCACTGTATTGACATGAATGGTGATGTGCTGCTCCTAGCTGAACAGCTCATCACACAGACAATCACTGATGTACTCATAGCAGCAGAACTGATACTCTCCCTGAGTCCCCTCTCACTATACTGGACTGTCTGCTCGTGCCTCAGTGACTTAAAGGAACAAAAGGGCAGCCAGAGGACAAGTTAACTATATGGTTTCTGGTGCATATAACCACAGTGCAATGGTTCACAATCATACGCGAGTAGCTTGCAACCGGTACTGGAATCCAACTCTTTAACTAATAACAGAGGAGAGAGGGGAACAAGGAAAAAGCAGAGAAACAAATGAAGTCTTATTAAATCAGCTTTATGACATGCCAACCATTAGCGAATTACAGAGAGAAATGGACAGATTATAATTTTAATGGTCCGGGGGTGGTAAGGCACGTTTTGGGAAATGTCTGCCCAAATTTAGACCATTCATTTTAATCTTTGCAACAGTGTTGGCTTCACACCGTGCATGAGAATGCACTAATAATAATGAAGCATCACAATTTCTGTGGACAACGGTCCATCATTTTAATGTTGGCCACGGTGTTGGGTTCACGCCGTGAGAATGCACTGATAATAAAGAATTACCAGTTATTATGAGATCATAATGCTCCCTTCTGCTGTATCATAATTTGTGAGCAGGACGGTGCGTTAATGAATGGAGGAAGTCTGCCAGATGAGCGCCCCCCCCCCGTGCACAAGCCATGAGGCTTCATTCATCACGTGACGTACTAATGTCTTTTCAGACAATGCAGTGGAGAAGGACAAGGTGAAGCAAGCTGGTGAATGCTGCAGAAAGATCCTCAATCACGTTAACCAGGCAGTCAAAGAGTCGGAGGACAAGCAGGTGTGCCAGTCTTTTTGTATTCACTTGTTCGTATAGATCTCCCTCCCTGCTGTAGCCTATTTGTTGCCAGCAATGCGGCAGTGTTTAAAACATGTATTTGACAAACCTATTTCCTAGGATGAATGGACAATTTTGTGTGTTTGTGTAAACCCTTACAAGCCTCAGACAAGCCTACTATTTGATTATTTGTGATGGATATGTCAATATCCTGGTGTCAGTATCCTGGTGTCAGTATCCTGGTGTCAGTATCCTGGTGTCAGTATTCTGGTGTCAGTATCCTGGTGTCAGTATCCTGGTGTCAGTATTCTGGTCGTATCCTACTAAAACAATCATTAAATACATGCATGAAACTCTAATCAACATTTTTATATGTGCTTAACATATTAGTGTTAAGCACTGCTTCTCCCCACGTGATTCTATTACCGGCAGTTGGCCTATCTGGTCCTTTTACCTGAGGACAAAGTACCGCTGGGGCAAGACCATGAAAACATTTAAAACTCAATTTGATGAAGGAGAATTTAATAATTAAAACTGTCAAAACTAAGCATATATTGAATTTTTTTAAGACGTATGCAATGGTGCCATTTCATAGGTGTTTTTGTCCATTATTTTCAGAGCTCGTTTATAAAGTGATGTAATTATTGGTTTGGTGATTGACTGTGAAGCCTGGCTCCTGGATATATGGGAAAATATCATGGCATGCATAAACATTTGGGCTGCGTGCAATGTATTGTCTGGCCAATCTAAAGCGCAGTTCAGGTTGGTTTTTAGAGTCTTGCTCAACTTTTTTATGTGCTTGTCGAATTTTAATTGAGAGTCAAGGATCACACCCAAGAATATGAATTCACTGATTTCGGCAATATCCTCATCATACATAATTTTTCCTCATCATACATAATTTAATTCCAGCCAATCAGATTTTGCGTCCTCACTTTTGTCTTCAATGTTTGTGTTACACAATGTTTGTGTTTACAGTACGAACACTCAAAATTGTCCATTCATTGTCAATGGCATTTAATGTTTGTGTTAGGACAAAGTTTGTGTTAGCACATACACCAAAAGCTGGACATAGGAGGGGCTATCACCCCTCAAGAATTAGAAATCCAACGTTTCAACCTTAGGTCTTCTTGAGGGAATGAGTTCCTGAATCAATTTCAGCGATCTCTATAGTGCCTCCTTCAGATCAAATTGTTGTCTTTCCACATAATATATCTGATCTCATGATCTAATAGGATGATTGCAATAGGATGATTGCACACTATACACTGTCTTTCTTTTATCATTAATTTTTTAAGAGCCTGCCCAGGGACTACAGATGGAAATTAGCTTTGGCTAACTCTGGCCCATTTACATTGAGGTGAAAACTGACATGTTGATTAATGAGCTTTGTCCCTGTCAAATAAATAAATAAATAAATAAATTGCAGGGTGTATTTGGTGACCCCTTTCTGCTAGAGCAGCACAACCTCTAGGCCTGCCAGCAGGGCTTTTAGACTCTTATGATCTTTGCACAATCCGATGCACTTTCTTTATTGGTCAATCAATTTTAGCACAGTTTCAATTGCAAAAACAAATAATGCACCATCGCAGCCACTCACCGGATGTCAATTCCGGAGTATGGCCTGACTCACACCTTTACAACAGATTGATGTATGCTGATGCACTTTGGTTTGTCTTCGGTCAATGTAAATGTGCTATACAAATAAACTTTGATTTGATTTGATTTGATTTGATTTGATTTGATTTGATTTGATTTGATTTGATTTGATTTGATGCATGAGACTTATTGACTGATGCAAGCTCACAATGCATTTCCAATGGGAAATGACTCCCATTGGAAATGCATTGCGAGCTTGCATCAGTAAACAAGTCTCATGCATCAGCTATACATCAATCTGTTGTGCACGTGTGAGTCAGGCCTATGTGTGCATGGGATGTGCTTATTTTAAATGTGTGTTTTTGTTTGTTCGTGCAAGGGCCTCTTTGCTACCAGGGATCAGAAATGATAATTTAGCATCTCATATAGCTGGTTTCCCTAATGGGGAAGACATTTCCCGGACCATTAAAAAAAAGATAATCTATCCATTAGTCTCTGTAATTCACTATAGCCACCACAGCAGGACTGTCCACAACATCAGGCAATGATGATCATCCTACATCATCCTCCGAATATAGCGATTCGTATATCATTTCCCTCAAACCAACTAGATGTGACGGAGGAGGTGGGATCCGGCTGACCACTGAAGGCAGGGACCACGAGGCATTCCGCTGTGCCACCACTGAAGGCAGGGACCACGAGGCATTCCGCTGTGCCACCACTGAAGGCAGGGACCACGAGGCATTCCGCTGTGCCACCACCGAAGGCAGGGACCACGAGGCATTCCGCTGTGCCACCACTGAAGGCAGGGACCCGGGTGCTGAATCACCAGTGTTCCTGCTGCAGAGCCACAGAGGAACTGTTAACACAAACAGGAAGCGTTTCCACGCAGTGCTACAGTACTGCAGGGTCATGTATTTGTGTGGATGACATGTTACTTTGGCCAATTCAGGATCTATTCTGTACATCAGTGGTTTTCGCACTGTATAATAGGCCTGTCGTCGAAACACAAGTGTTGAGTTCTTGTACATGAGTCGCTGGCCTATGAAATATTTTCATAGGGGCTCCACGACCAAATACATCCTTGACATGAGAAAGTTATGAAAGTTTATGTCATGATGGTCTCTCATGTACCAACTGATTGCAGTATCCACCAGCTGGGTCATTTCTCTTAGCAGATGGAGATGGATGATAGCTGTGCCTGTAGCATACCATTGCTACTATGACCACAATGGAAACAAGTTCCCAGGATGGTTTTGTGTAAGCCTTTTCTTGTACCATGTGTTGTTATTTACATTTCTGATTAAAGTATTCAATCAATCAATCAATCAATCATAATGCCAGCCAGTAGCGATAACAACACTCTGCCTTATTATCCTCTTTCAGTCTGCAGGCCGAAACGCGTTGGTCGTGTTTTTAAACCCTTGTTTTTAATATTTAAACTAATCAATGAAATAAAGGATTTTTCTACTTCTACTGGACAGAGCTGCCTTGGACCCTCTTTTAAGTTCGCCACCTTATACTTCCACAGTGACATTGACTCAAGGTATAGAACTTTTTAAGAACTCTTGTGCTTTGCTGAATGAATGAATGAATTGATTCCAAATTATTCCAAACTTACCGAATAATTTATTACGTGTTTCAAGCAAGCTTGTAGACACTTGCGAGCACGCACACACACACACACACACACACACACACACACACACACACACACACACACACACACACACACACACACACACACACACACACACACACACACACACACACACACTTATTTATACATAAATTATTGATGTATATTTCAAAGTCACATTGGTGACTCTGAAATATACCATAATCAACATGAAGTTTGGCTAATGTAAGAAACAGGCTAAAGTTGAAGTCGGGTACAGCAGGCACCAGGCCCAGAGCCAGGGACGTTATTCGTTATATTGAGCACATCTTCGGGATGTTGAAAAGGCACAGTCTGGGAGGTCCAGCAATTTACAATTTAGGCATTTAGCAGATGCTCTTAATCCAGAGCGATTTACAGTAAGCAAGAACAATATAGGTAATACATTAATACAGGCCAGTGACATCCATGCAGGATCGGTGACATGGATCACTGTTTCCCAAACAGTGGGTCGGGACCCATTTGTGGGTCATCGAAAAAAATGATTATTTTACATATTTAAAAATAAATCTATGAAATGTAATGAATATAATAATAATAATAATAATAATAATAATAATAATAATAATAATAATAATAAAGTAGTAGTGAAAATTGCCGATCTACAAGCTCACAATGTGGCATGAAGCAATGCGTTGTGAGCTTGTAGATCTACTATTTTCACTAGTTTGGGTACCGGGCAAACGCCTAATGTCTCTTTAGGGAACCACTGACATAGAGCATGAGACGGACAACACAGAGGTCGTTGGGAGTGACCTGTCAGGGAGCGGTGTCCCAGGAACTACCCCCTTCCCACAGAGGTCGTTGGGAGTGACCTGTCAGGGAGCGGTGTCCCAGGAACAACCCCCTTCCCACAGAGGTCGTTGGGAGTGACCTGTCAGGGAGCGGTGTCCCGGGAACAACCCCCTTCCCACAGAGGTCGTTGGGAGTGACCTGTCAGGGAGTGGTGTCCCAGGAACAACCCCCTTCCCACAGAGGTCGTTGGGAGTGACCTGTCAGGGAGCGGTGTCCCAGGAACTACCCCCTTCCCACAGAGGTCGTTGGTAGTGACCTGTCAGGGAGCGGTGTCCCAGGAACAACCCCCTTCCCACAGAGGTCGTTGGGAGTGACTTGTCAGGGAGCGGTGTCCCAGGAACAACCCCCTTCCCATACAGTTATATGGTGACGGTCCCCCCTGTGGTCGTTGGTAGTGACCTGTCAGGGAGCGGTGTCCCAGGAACAACCCCCTTCCCATACAGTTATATGGTGACGGTCCCCCCTGTGGTCGTTGGTAGTGACCTGTCAGGGAGCGGTGTCCCAGGAACAACCCCCTTCCCATACAGTTATATGGTGACGGTCCCCCCTGTGGTCGTTGGTAGTGACCTGTCAGGGAGCGGTGTCCCAGGAACTACCCCCTTCCCACAGAGGTCGTTGGTAGTGACCTGTCAGGGAGCGGTGTCCCAGGAACAACCCCCTTCCCATACAGTTATATGGTGACGGTCCCCCCTGTGGTCGTTGGGAGTGACCTGTCAGGGAGCGGTGTCCCAGGAACAACCCCCTTCCCATACAGTTATATGGTGACGGTCCCCCCTGTGGTCGTTGGGAGTGACCTGTCAGGGAGCGGTGTCCCAGGAACAACCCCCTTCCCATACAGTTATATGGTGACGGTCCCCCCTGTTTGTTTTTAGTCTCGCCAGTCGCTACGAGAGGGAAAAAACAAACTGTTCCAAGAAGTACTTGAAGAAACGTTTTACAGCACTTTGTTAACCTTGCGTTGTAAAATGTGCTATATAAATAAAGTAGATTGGATTGGATTGGAAACTTGTCAGATTCATTCGCCCCATCAAGGCTTTATTGGGTAGGCCCTAAAACCATGATGCAGGGAAGTCATTCTGATTCCGGTTTGGGGGTTCTGGCCTGATGACTACAAACTAGACCAGGGGTTCCCAAACTATTTAATGTCAAGGATTTTACAGCTCTATAGTGATTCTCAACCTGTTTAATTTCAAGGACCCCCAATTTGACATGCATCAGGCTACAGACCCCCATTTAATGGCATTTCTATCTCTGAGACCCCAATTTCTATTGTAAAATCAATGTTAATTTAACTCTGAGAGTGTACAAATGGACCATTTGTACACTCTCAGAGTTACAGACCCATAAGGGTCCATTTGGTTCCAAACTATCATTTAGCTGGGGACCCCCTGGAACTCCCTCAAGGACCCCTGGGGGTCCCCGGACCCCACTTTAGGAACCACTGAACTAGACTACAACATGACGTAAATTATTATCCGCTCCCGACCGGATTATAAACCCAAAAGGGTATATATGCCTCCCAGGCTAGTTAGCTACTATAAAACACTGCCCTGTACTCCAAACAGCTGATTCAGTGCAATCCAGTGCCAAGTCGTTAACACATCTGGAGAAAAAACATTGCCCTGTATTATTACGATAGCTGCTTCACTGGTACACTAATTTGCATATTGATAAGAAACTCGTACAAAATGTCTTTGGGGATTCCCAATGTATTTATTCATGTCAATGTGTGTTTTTGTTACTAAATCCTGTGGACACTATCTCATTTATTTACATTGCCTGATAAGTGTCTAACAAAGCTCTTTGGGGGGAATGTATGGAAAACAGATTACTCTCAACATTTGCCATTGTTTGTTTCCTGTCACAGGCGAGTTGTTTAGTCAACTATCCTTATCGTAGAATCAAGGTCCTTGGCAACAACGAAATGTACAATGAAATGCTATCCTTGTGCAGATCTGTGACAGACAGAGTGTGTGGAGGGCGGTCTACCAATGATGTTGTCTGTACTGGTGGTGGTGCAGGGACTGGTGGCAGAGCTGGAAGGCTAGTGAGGAACAATATAGGTATAGGCCTATTACAAACGCACGCAGGCACACACGCGCATGCACGCACGCACGCACACACGCACGCGCACACACACACACACACACACACACACACACACACACACACACACACACACACACACACACACACGCGCGCACGCACGCATGGGGGGGGGGGGTTGGTGCTTGGGCACCTGCAAAATAAAAATACTTTTTTATGGCTTGCTCAACATCTGTGGCGCATATAGTTTAATGTTTAAATGTAAAATGGTAAATGGTAAATGGTGCATTTATATAGCGCCTTTATCCAAGGCGCTTTACATAGATTGTGCATTACATTCACCCACACATTCATACACCGATTGCGGCAGAAGCCATGCAAGGTACCAACCAGCACATCGGGAGCAATTTGGGGTTCAGTGTCTTGCCCAAGGACACTTCGACATGTAGACAGGGGGAGCCGGGATTCGAACCGCCGACCCATGGATCATTGGACGACCTGCTCTACCTCTTGAGCCACAGTCACCCCCTAAATGTAATGAGCACCTGCCCCCTCCCTTAGTGCCCTCTGCACGGCACTGCACACACACGCAGGCACAAGCACACAGTCAGTGGTTCTCAACTATTTCCATGTCAATGACCCCAGAATTGATATGAAAAGATTTTGTGCCAGGTACCCCTGGTGAGAGGAAAAATTAGGTGACCCAAAGACATGCCATCTAATTATCTCCTTCAGAGGATAAAGCTCTTTTGAAAAATCCATTAGGCTGCCTTAGAAGAAAAAACAGTGATGTCATTGCAGGTTTTGAGGTGGGTCTTCATGACTCTGTATTAAGTGGTGAAAGTCTGCCCCCTACTGGTAAATGCCTAAAAGAAAATTACCTTTACATGACAGTGATTCATGCGCCACTCTAGGAATTAAAATTAAATTATTAAACAGCTTCAAAGCATGACATTGTTTGGGATGAATACCTTCGGCCTCAGTCTTTTGATACATTCTCTAATTTCCACTTTTCCCGCAGAATCTTGCTTTCAAGTGTTTTCATTTTATTAAGGGACCAAGAAGTCACGAAGTGACTTTGGTCACTTATTGTTTTTGTGGGGTTTTTTCTTCTCCTCCTTCTTCTTCTTCCGCCAAAATAGCAGTTCTGGCTGAACTATTTATATGGGCGAGTGGAAATTTGATGCAAATTAATTAATTATAGGCCCAGCAAGGTCAGGGGACCTTAGTATAATTGCCTTATTTGAATCTGAATCCAACATATAAAAAACATATTTGTGATTTTTGTTCGTTTCATTTGATTCCAGCAAACAGAAATTTGCTAGTTTTTCCTTTTTTTGTTCAGAATTGAAAAATGGGAAAACGTAACCGAAAAATCACAAAAATGGTGGTGCCTTAGTATAATTCTGTTTGAGTCCAGCAAATAGAAATTTTCAAATTTTTCCTTTTTTTATTCAGAATTGAAAAATGTTATCACACACACACACACACGCTGCTCATCCCCTCCCCTCCTCCCGAGGAGAGTTTGGGGGAAAAGGCAACGGGTCCGACACGAAAAACTTGAACTAAATTGTTTAGTTGTTTCTCTATCTATCTATAGAATTTATCAACCGTGTGTGTTTAGTCCACAACCAGCGTCAGCGACGGATAGCGTTCTGATCAGTCCATGCTTAGCTTCGGTGAGAACCGGGGGGGTCCGACTGTAGAGCACTTCACCCCAGCTACTGTGCCATTCCACTGGGAGAGAACTGGGTCGCAAGTGACGGAACACAACCAGTTTTCACCGCTTCGACAACTTGTTGCTCATATAAACTTTTATTTCTTTCCATAAATAGCTATGTTCTTGCCAAATGTTCATTCATATTACATATACAGCCCTTATTTAAAAAGTAAATCATTTAATTAGATCACGGTGCGGTCAGCTTTGGCGGAGGTTTTCTGCTCTTGTCAAATGAGCTAAACTCCGCCTCCTCAAACCACGCTGTGCTCTGATTGGCTAGAAGCAGCTTCTAGAAGCTCGAAGCCAAAACCCAGCTTTTAAAAGCTGCGTCAAAGTTGTATAAATGACCTTGACCAGTATGCCCTCCGAGACCATGGACTATAGCCTGCCGCTTTTCTGCGATTTTCACCTTTTTTTTAAATCCTCCGAAATCGTGAAAAATGGCACCCTATAGCATGCTAGTAAATGACCTTGACCAGTATAAATTACATTGACAAGTATAAATGACCTTGACCAGTAAAAATGACCTTGACCAGTATAAATGACCTTCATAAGACTAGTAAATGACCTTGACCAGTATAAATGACCTTGACCAGTATAAATCCTCCGATTATAGTATGCCCTCCGACACCATCATTTTTAAAAATCCTCAACAATGATGAAGAATCGCGCACTATAGCGCGCCGCTCAATGACCTTGACCAATATCAATGACCTTGAGCAGTATAAACGACCTTCATAAGACTAGTAAATGACCTTGACCAGTATGAATGACCTTGACCAGTATAAATTGCCTTGACCAGTATAAATGACCTTGAGCAGTATAAACGACCTTCATAAGACTATTAAATGACCTTCATAAGACTAGTAAATTACCTTGACCAGTATAAATGACCATGACAAGTATAAATGACCTTGACCAGTATAAATGACCTTGACCAGTATAAATGACCTTCATAAGACTAGTAAATGACCTTGACCAGTATAAATGACTTTGACCAGTATAAATGACCTTGACCAGTATGCGGTCCAAGACCATGGACTATAGCCTTTAGCTTTTCCGCGATTTTCACCTTTTTTTTCAAATCCTCAACATTGATGAAGAATCGCGCGCCGCTCAATGACCTTGACCAATATCAATGACCTTGACCAGTATAAATGACCTTAACAAGTATAAATGACCTTTGACCAGTATAAATTACCTTGACCAGTATAAATGACCTGCATAAGACTAGTAAATGACCTTGACCAGTATAAATGTCCTTGACCAGTATAAATGACCTTGACCAGTATGCGGTCAGTGACCATGGACCATGGACTTTCGCTTTTCCTTGATTTTCACCTTTTTTCAAATCCTCAATGATGAAGAATCGTGCAGAAATGTAAATACAACACATTGAGCAGGGCACTGCAGGGAGTTGAACCATGTAAATACAACACATTGAGCAGGGCACTGCAGGGAGTTGAACCATGTAAATACAACACAATGAGCAGGGCACTGCAGGGAGTTGAACCATGCCAATACAACACATTGAGCAGGGCACTGCAGGGAGTTGAACCCCGGTCCAGTAAACCAGAAGTACCACACCAGTGCCTTAGTTTTTGTGTTGTTGTCATTTACAGGTCCATTCGTTGAAATGTAAAATTTACATTTCAACAGTAAAGTAATATATAAAGAAGAAAAACATAGGACAAAACTAACATTTTCGAATTACCGGTATTTGCTATGATTTTTTTTTTTACTTTCTCTTGCCGACCTCACACATTTCATTCGATGATTAACTGTGAGTGTCCTGAGACATTGAGGTACGCCCTGTGCGATCGTGGTATTGGTACGATAACAAATGTTGTTATAAGAGCGAGGTAAGAATTGTGTTCCTGAAGAGAATATCAATGTTGCATTGAAAAGATAGGACAGGACGGTACTCTGGTATAAAGATAGGAGGACAGGACGGTACTCTGGTATAAAGATAGGACAGGACGGTACTCTGGTATAAAGATAGGACAGGACGGTACTCTGGTATAAAGATAGGAGGACAGGACGGTACTCTGGTATAAAGATAGGAGGACAGGACGGTACTCTGGTATAAAGATAGGACAGGACGGTACTCTGGTATAAAGATAGGAGGACAGGACGGTACTCTGGTATAAAGATAGGACAGGGCGGTACTCTGGTATAAAGATAGGACAGGACGGTACTCTGGTATAAAGATAGGAGGACAGGACGGTACTCTGGTATAAAGATAGGACAGGACGGTACTCTGGTATAAAGATAGGAGGACAGGACGGTACTCTGGTATAAAGATAGGACAGGACGGTACTCTGGTATAAAGATAGGAGGACAGGACGGTACTCTGGTATAAAGATAGGAGGACAGGACGGTACTCTGGTATAAAGATAGGACAGGACGGTACTCTGGTATAAAGATAGGACAGGACGGTACTCTGGTATAAAGATAGGACAGGACGGTACTCTGGTATAAAGATAGGACAGGACGGTACTCTGGTATAAAGATAGGACAGGATGGTACTCTGGTATAAAGATAGGACAGGACGGTACTCTGGTATAAAGATAGGACAGGATGGTACTCTGGTATAAAGATAGGACAGGACGGTACTCTGGTATAAAGATAGGAGGACAGGACGGTACTCTGGTATAAAGATAGGAGGACAGGACGGTACTCTGGTATAAAGATAGGACAGGACGGTACTCTGGTATAAAGATAGGACAGGACGGTACTCTGGTATAAAGATAGGACAGGACGGTACTCTGGTATAAAGATAGGAGGACAGGACGGTACTCTGGTATAAAGATAGGAGGACAGGACGGTACTCTGGTATAAAGATAGGACAGGACGGTACTCTGGTATAAAGATAGGACAGGACGGTACTCTGGTATAAAGATAGGAGGACAGGACGGTACTCTGGTATAAAGATAGGACAGGACGGTACTCTGGTATAAAGATAGGAGGACAGGACGGTACTCTGGTATAAAGATAGGACAGGATGGTACTCTGGTATAAAGATAGGAGGACAGGACGGTACTCTGGTATAAAGATAGGACAGGACGGTACTCTGGTATAAAGATAGGACAGGACGGTACTCTGGTATAAAGTTAGGACAGGACGGTACTCTGGTATAAAGATAGGACAGGACGGTACTCTGGTATAAAGATAGGACAGGACGGTACTCTGGTATAAAGATAGGACAGGACGGTACTCTGGTATAAAGATAGGACAGGACGGTACTCTGGTATAAAGATAGGACAGGACGGTACCCTGGTTTAAAGATAGGAGGACAGGACGGTACTCTGGTATAAAGATAGGAGGACAGGACGGTACTCTGGTATAAAGATAGGAGGACAGGACGGTACTCTGGTATAAAGATAGGAGGACAGGACGGTACTCTGGTATAAAGATAGGACAGGACGGTACTCTGGTATAAAGATATGACAGGACGGTACTCTGGTATAAAGATAGGACAGGACGGTACTCTGGTATAAAGATAGGACAGGACGGTACTCTGGTATAAAGATAGGACAGGACGGTACTCTGGTATAAAGATAGGAGGACAGGACGGTACTCTGGTATAAAGATAGGACAGGACGGTACTCTGGTATAAAGATAGGACAGGACGGTACTCTGGTATAAAGATAGGACAGGACGGTACTCTGGTATAAAGATAGGAGGACAGGACGGTACTCTGGTATAAAGATAGGACAGGACGGTACTCTGGTATAAAGATAGGACAGAGGTACTCTGGTATAAAGATAGGAGGACAGGACGGTACTCTGGTATAAAGATAGGGCAGGACGGTACTCTGGTATAAAGATAGGACAGAGGTACTCTGGTATAAAGATAGGACAGGACGGTACTCTGGTATAAAGATAGGACAGGACGGTACTCTGGTATAAAGATAGGACGGGACATTACTCTGGTATAAAGATAGGACAGGACGGTACTCTGGTATAAAGATAGGACAGGACGGTACTCTGCTATAAAGATAGGACAGGACGGTACTCTGGTATAAAGATAGGACAGGACGGTACTCTGGTATAAAGATAGGACAGGACGGTACTCTGGTATAAAGCTAGGAGGACAGGACGGTACTCTGGTATAAAGATAGGACAGGACGGTACTCTGGTATAAAGATAGGAGGACAGGACGGTACTCTGGTATAAAGATAGGACAGGACGGTACTCTGGTATAAAGATAGGACAGGATGGTACTCTGGTATAAAGATAGGACAGGACGGTACTCTGGTATAAAGATAGGACAGGACGGTACTCTGGTATAAAGATAGGACAGGACGGTACTCTGGTATAAAGATAGGACAGGATGGTACTCTGGTATAAAGATAGGAGGACAGGATGGTACTCTGGTATAAAGATAGGAGGACAGGACGGTACTCTGGTATAAAGATAGGAGGACAGGACGGTACTCTGGTATAAAGATAGGACAGGACGGTACTCTGGTATAAAGATAGGACTGGAGAACACAGGAGATAGACAGTGAAGTTGGGGATGAACGAAGAAAGTCTGGAATGAAATGATAGAGAACACCTCGCACACACATAGTTTCCTTTCGTGGCTGTTTACATTCGAGGGTCGCCGGTCCTCTCGAACGGAACAGTTTAACGTCATGCCCAGGACGAAAGGATATAGAGAACACCAACATGACAAATAACAGCAGGAAGGCATGGGCCACAATCCACCGTCTTGGCAAAGACCACACAACCCATGCCAGCGTTTCATCTACGCCGACGACCTCTGCATTACCACCCAACAAGCAGACTTCCAGAAGATTGAGTCTGTCCTTGAAAGTGCCCTCCAAGAAATGTCAAGCTACTACAATACAACCACCTGAAACCCAACCCATCAAAAACCCAACTATGCAGCTTCCACCTGAGGAACCGAGACACGAAAAAAGAACTGAGCGTCACTTGGGATGGTAACAAACTCTCCAACCATACCCACCCCATATAACTTGGAGTTACACTGGACAGGAAACTCTCCTTCAAAAAACACCTGGAGAACACAAAAGCCAAGGTCAACACCCACACCCGTGAAATACATGTTTACACACCTCATTCAAGTTGCAGGCAGGCAGGCAGGCAGGCAGGCAGGCAGGCAGGACGAGACAGGCAAGCATGCAGGCAAGCAAGCAAGCAGGCCGAGGCAGGCATGCAGGTAGGCCGGCCGAGGCAGCCATGGGTTAGGGTTAGTCAGCTCAGCCAGGCCTCTCTCGAGGCCTGGCTCTCTGTCTGCCTGGCCCGGTCTGCCCCGCCCTGCCTTGCAGCAACATAACCAGCTGGCCTGGCAAGCCAGCCAACTCAGAATGCGAGCTCAGCAAGCCAGCGCAGCGAACATTTTTACAAGCCCAGACTCAGAAAAAAACAGTTTCAGGCCAGGACAGGACAGACAGTTTGTGGCAGACCTTGGCAAGCAGGAAGGGTCGCAGGAAAGCATTGGCAGCTGGCAGGAGGCCCGGGCAGTCAAACCCTACCCTTTGGCTTGGATGACTAATCAAGGGCACTGCACTGGGCCCGGGCAGTCAAACCCTACCCTTTGGCTTGGATGACTAATCAAAGGCACTGCACTGTTAGGGCTGAGAGCCTGGCTTGCTGCAAATGCGGGTCTGGTCTGGCTGACTGTTGGCTGTCAGGTAGGAGACCCTGGCTGTCTGCTGGGCATCCTGAGTCTGGGCTTGTAAAGATTTTCGCTGCGCTGGCTTGCTGAGCTCGCATTCTGAGCTGGCTGGCTTGCCAGGCCGGCTGGTTCTGTTGCTGCAAGGCAGGGCGGGGCAGACCGGGCCAGGCAGACAGAGAGCCAGGCCTCGAGAGAGGCCTGGCTGAGCTGACTAACCCTAACCCTTGGCTGCAATGGCTGAAGTGCGCTGGCTTGGCAGCCTGACTTTCTACACTGGCTGGCTGCGTTGGCTGACTGAGCGGGCTTGCTGGCTAGAGCCTTCCAACTGCGTCTACCTTGATCTCCGTCCTAAGAAAGAAAGACAGAAAAAGAAACACAGAAATTCAGAACGACTTAAACCCTCTATATTTAATAAAACAATTCTGGACAGGAATCCTGTATTGCAGGGGTGCCCAAAAGGTACATCGTGATCTACCAGTAGATCACAAAGGCTGTGCAGGTAGACCACATGGCATGCCCCTGTATATAATCTATCACTTGAATTAAGGTGACTTTATTGATTGACATAAAAAAGGCCTGTCAGCTCAAATGTTGCACACAAACATCAGTAGCATTACAAAGTTATTGTGACAGTAATAATTGCTATAGTGTGTGTTCAGTAACAGTGTTAAATAGATATTGTGACAGTAATCATTGCTATAGAGTGTGTGTTCAGTAACAGTGTTAAATAGCTCTATATTGTGACAGTAATCATTGCTATAGAGTGTGTGTTCAGTAACTGGAATATTCCTGTCTCTCCAGCTCTTTAATAAATAGTAAAGGGTTAAAAAAAAAACAGGTAGGTGACAAAACTTCAGCCAATCAGGAGCAAGTAGCTATTTATGAGCGTAATGTTCCAGTTCTCATTTTGTCTGTTACATTACAATTCCACTTGTTTAATCTGTATCCTGACTGCGTTCCTGATGCAATGATTACGGTCACACTATAGAGCTATTTAACACTGTTACTGAACACACACTATAGCAATGATTACTGTCACAATACAGAGCAATTTAATTTAGGTAATCAAATGAACCCCAATAGTAGATGTTTACACTCTCAATAGTTTAATTGTCGTTAAGCATCTGCATTACTTAATCTCCAAAAAACTACACAATTAGAGAATGTAGAACTGCTACTTCTGGTCGTTTGTTTGTACTATGTTGATAGTATTTATTGTTTATATATCTTACAGTGGCCCAGTGATTAGTGACTTCGTTTTGCAAACATGAGTACCAGTGTTCGATTCCCACCAATTCCAAACATTTTTTCTTTGCTTCCCGCCAATTTCAAGGAATGTTTGTCCTTTTACCAACCACACAACAAACAATACTCTTTTCACATCTAGTCGATTATTTATTCAGCATTTGATCCAAGGACCACCATTTGATGGCATTTAGCCTCTCAGACCCATTTGAGCCACTGACTGACTGACCACAATTGTGAGAGGCTCAAATGCTGAATAAATAATCGACTAGATGTGAAAAGAGTATTGTTTGTTTGGACAAATTGCCGGGATCAAACAAACATTCTTTGGAATTGGCGGGAGGCGATACCGGGTCCTCATGTAAACAGACCGCCCACACTAACAAATCGGCTACAGTTAACATAAATAAACTAATTCGGCAGATTACACGTTCTTCTACATTCTCTAATCGTGATGTTACTTATCTTATTTATACTACTCCCCTGTTAAACTGTGTTCATATGGTCGAATGGTTAGACTCCCCGCCTTGCAAACATAGTGCCTGAGTTCAAGCCCCAGCCGATGCACAAGTCTTTTTCCTTTTTACCAACCAAACAAACAAACATCATACCCATTAGAGCCACTGACCACCATTGTGAGAGTCTATAAATGTATCATCAAATGGGTGGTCCGTGGCTAAAAGGCTGATTAAATTTGACCTTTTGACCAGATGAGAAATGTATTTCGTTTGTTTGGTTGGTAAAAAGGAAAAAGACTAATGTCTCGACCAGGATGAAATCTCGGGCCCTCGTGTTTCAAAGCGGGGACTTTAACCACTCCACTACAGGAACATGGTTTAACAGTGGTGTAGATACATAATATATAAACTACATAACAAGTAACAACAAGAAAAACAGCGTTGAGTGTTAAAGTAACATTATTTACCTGCAGACGACGAGCACGATGTGTGACGTGGCATTCTCAACAAACTGTGATCAAACACGCATCAACGCGCTTGCGCTGTATTTGAGGGGGGCGTCACTTCCTTCCGGTGTGACGTGGCACTCCCAACATGGCACTCCCATCAAATACGGGGGCGTCACTTCTTTCCGGTGTGAAGCTCCGCCCATGAGTTTTTCCCGCGAGTTTTTTGTAGTCACTTGTAGTCCTACGTTACGTCCGGGTCCTAGTAGACACCAGCTCCCGTCCGCTTCTCATTGTAAATAGCAATATATGAATGCGTGAATCTTTTTACAAAAACGTTATTTTTCAGAAAGGAAGCCATTGAGGGTTAAAATGGGTCTTAATGCTTCCAACTCGAGTAGAATTATTAATGTAACTGTAAAGTGTCCACGAGAAAGAAAATATATGACGTGGATGTTTCCTTGAGTAGAACCCAGAATTGGCTGACGTCACGGCTTAAATAGACAATACAGAACGTAATCTCCAACTTGCTAATGTTCCAGTGGTCTAGTGGGCTACTCATCCGTCTTTGAGTCCTGACATCGTAACTTTGCCAGTTCAAGCCCCGTTGGTAATTTTCAAACAACACGGACTACTTTTTTGTCAGGTTATGTTTAGGGCTAGTTTGACATGCATTTAGGCTATCCCCATTTAGTGGCATTTCTATCTCTGGGACCCCCAATGTATATAGTAAAAGCAGGGTTAATTTGTTCTCTGAGAGTGTAGAAATCATGGAACATTCTGTCGGCTATAATAAACAGCCCTAGTGCTGAACCACTACGGACGTAATGACATTTCTGGCCACAACGTGGGTGTCAATGCGCTGGGGTGTTCTGAATTTCAGTCAACTCCCGAGGTGGAAAGCCTGGGGCGGCGAGGTTACTGCCAACTGTTTTCAAATGTGGCAGCGGTGGCCGAACGGTTTGCGGAGCGGTCTTGATACCGGAAGGTCGCCAGTTCGTATCCCTGGACCGGCACGTTATAAATACCACCGCTGAAGTGCCCTTGAGCAAGGCATTGAACCACTACCATGAAATGTTCTATGAGCAGGGCCTGGCTGTAAACAAGCATCTGGTGCTTAGTCCAGTTACCCTGGGTAAATATAGTAACTTTGCTTTGCTTTGTTCTTCTTTGTTTATACTATGCTATAGTGTAGACTATATGGTGCTGAGTTACTACTTGGCGGGCTAAGGCTTTTTAGTCGAGTGGAAACGTACTGTGCCACTGGATCAGGGGGACCCGGTTCGCCTCCCCTCCATGGCTACACTAATATTGATTTTTTTCCTCTGCTGTTCTTCATCACCTTGTTGTTCCTTTTTCACAGCGAACAATCAAATCAAGGTCTGTGAAATACTTTTTAATTAATGACTAGCCTGACTATCGCGATTTCAGGCCTTTGTTTTATTTTATTCATCTTTGTATGTGGGGTGTAATTTGTGTGTGTGTGTGTGTGTTTTGTTGGTTGTTTAAAATAAAGACTTTTACCCTGAGGTTTTGATTGATTGATTGATTGATATGTTTATTGACGATGTTTACATGTACAGAAAAATGCACATAGTTATCATCACTATCAAAAGGATAAATGCAAGAAAGCCAACAGCTTATTTCCTTTGCAGTCCCTTAGTTGAAAATGAAACACAACAATGAATGTGTGTGAGTGTATGAGTGAGCGTGTCCATGTGAGTGTTTTAGGAATGTGTTATATAATAATTATGTTATTATTATTATTATTATTATATATCTGTGTGTGTGTGTGTGTGTGTGTGTGTGTGTGTGTGTGTGTGTGTGTGTGTGTGTGTGTGTGTGTGTGTGTGTGTGTGTGTGTGTGTGTGTGTGTGTGTGTGTGTGTGTGTGTGTTTTTCGTTGGAGTGTGTATGTGTGCGTGTGCCTATATGTATGTGTACACAAGAGACAATGGGTACATAACACACATCAGGGGGATATGCAATAGTAAAAGGATACAGAATTCAATGTACAATAATTTCAAGTAATAGTAGAGATAAAACAAAAAGGTTCTTTATTGCTACATCCTACATACCGGTACAGTCCGGTACTTGTGCACACTGCACAGCGTAAAATGATTGTGTTTTCCGAGCTCTATGTTCAACAGCAGCAGATAGGGAAGATGAAGAGAAGAGTTGTGTAATTTCACAGAGTTCAACAGAAATGTTTAAAAGTATTTTGTTGTGATTTTACATTGAAAGAAAAAGGGATGTAGTGATATGTGCTATAACAGCCACTAGATGGCAATGATGATGACTATATACTACTGCTATATCTAGACCAGTGGTAGTTCCCAAACTTTTTCATGTCAAGGACCCCCAAATTGACACTAATTATCCCGCGGACCCCCATTTGAAAACATATGCCAGTGACTTTTTTTCAGAGATTTTTTGTATGGCTCTAGCAGCCAGTGATTCTCAACCTGTTTAACCACCAGTTTGACATGCATTAGTCTACGGTCCACGGACCCCCATTTAATGGCATTTCTATCTCTGGGTCCCCCAATGTATTAATTTATTTATCTGAGAGTGTACAAATGGAACCAACGGGTCAATTTGGTTCCATTTGTATACTCTCTGAGGTACAGACCCATAAGGGTCCATTTGGTTACAAACTATCATTTAGCTGGGGACCCCCTGGAACTCCCTCAAGGACCCCTGGGGGTCCCCGGACACCACTTGGTCAAGATGGAAAGAATTTATCCAAATCAGAAAATAGCAGGCACAAGCAATAGTGGTTAAAATGATTTACTGCATTAACTACTTTTATTGGGGAACCCCTGGAAATCCCCCAAGGACCCCTGGGGGTCCCCGGATGGTCGGACCCCACTTTGAGGAGCACTGGTGGAAAACAATAATTTCCATGAATAAATCAATGAAAACGTTTAAGGAGTAGTGAAAATAGCGGACGAACAAGCTCACAACACGGCACAAAGCCAATGACATTTTAAACATTATGAAATCAAGTTACACCAGTTTCATGCACGGTGCACGTACCACGAACGGCCGCCATGGTACAGTGGAACACAGTGGAACAGCTATACTGCGATGTCATCAAAGTCTAGCTTCACTAAATCATGTGCTTTCTTTTTGTCATTCATGCTTTTATCTCCACTCGTTTGAACTATTGTAACGCACTGTATGTCGGCTTAAACCAGGCCTCCATGACATGTCTACATCTTAAACCAGGCCTCCATGACACGTCTACAGCTTAAACCAGGCCTCCATGACACGTCTACAGCTTAAACCAGACCTCCATGACACGTCTACAGCTTAAACCAGGCCTCCATGACACGTCTACAGCTTAAACCAGACCTCCATGACACGTCTACATCTTAAACCAGGCCTCCATGACACGTCTACAGCTTAAACCAGACCTCCATGACACGTCTACAGCTTAAACCAGGCCTCCATGACATGTCTACAGCTTAAACCAGACCTCCATGACACGTCTACAGCTTAAACCAGGCCTCCATAGCATGTCTACAGCTTAAACCAGACCTCCATGACACGTCTACACCTTAAACCAGGCCTCCATGACACGTCTACACCTTAAACAAGACCTCCATGACACGTCTACAGCTTAAACCAGGCCTCCATGACACGTCTACAGCTTAAACCAGACCTCCATGACACGTCTACACCTTAAACCAGGCCTCCATGACACGTCTACACCTTAAACAAGACCTCCATGACACGTCTACAGTTTAAACCAGGCCTCCATAGCATGTCTACAGCTTAAACCAGGCCTCCATAGCATGTCTACAGCTTAAACCAGGCCTCCATAGCATGTCTACATCTTAAACCAGACCTCCATAGCATGTCTACATCTTAAACCAGGGGCCTATTTCACGAAACTTGGATTAGCGATTAAACCTGGATTTAACAGATATCCTGGTTTATTATAGCCTGGATCAGCGATTAACCGGTTTCATGAAAACTGGTTAATCTTGCCAGATTAACTTGGCCAGTTAACCTGGATATGTTGAGGCTTGATTCGGTTTCATGAAAGCAATGCCACATTAGTTTCCATGGAAACTAATGCTTTGGACTTAACCTGCTCCGGACCAGGCTAACAGCCAGGTTTAACCTAATCCTGATGTCTTTACTGTTCATTAAGCAGTCAAACTGATCACAAACCAATGATGTTTTCCACACTTATTCAATTATTATGGGTTTATGTTGCCTTATTTTTATCGGTCTGCATTAAAGGACTAATTTAAGCTCTATATAAAATCAAAGAACCAAAATATATAGGCTGCACAACATCATGACAGCTTGTGAGCTTGTAGATCAGCTACTTTTGGTGAATGTTCCCCAGAATAGGTTTGCTGTCGTTCAAGTGGTTAAGAAGAATTATTATATTATATTTTTTTATTTTATTTTTGTAAAAGTGAAAACCACTAAATATTACCATTACGCATTGTTTTACAACATATTACCATTGTAACGTTTCACCCACTATTGAACCCATGACCCACAGTTCACCTGTCTGGACAACAACCCCCTTCCCCAAAGGTAATATGCTTACAATATTAAGAATTCTGTTTTAAGTTAATAGTAGTGGTAAAATGTAAACTATATTTTTGGGGTAGTTAATCATTCAGTCTATCCACTATTGAGAGTATGTTCTCTCTTTAATTACAGCAGCAGTATTTATTTTAGCAGCTTAAATCCTTGTCTAAGTCCTTGTATCAGTAAGTCTTGAATAGATTAGTAAGATACTGAGATATACAGAAGGGGGCAGTAATGCAACTATTAAGGATGCAAACTGCCATAATACCCCATGAAGAAGAAGGATCAGTAAATCTGTGTTCCACCATTCAGCCAGGCTTTATGATCCTGGCTCGCTAAATCCACCCATTCTAAACCTCGCTTGGCTTTAGTGGAACGGAATAAACTAGGCTGTACAGAACAGGATTTAACAAGCCTGGTTTTGGCTTAAATCCTGGATTAGTTAATCCAAGTTTCGTGAAATAGGCCCCAGGTGTGTTCTGGTCCTGTTGATTGAGCTGAGCAGGACCTAGAAACCTGGCTCCTGCTCAGCTCAATCAACAGGACCAGAACACACACTCGTTACTTTTCTTCCAGTTTATTATACTCGTCGTCAGATAGGGCATTCACTTCTAGTCATTTTTACTAGTTGACTAGTTGCCTAGTTTACTACCTATTATGTAAAAAAAAGAAAGAAAAGAAAATAAATATTTATTTCTTTTGGAAATAAATATTTGTACATTTAAAAACTGTGTACATTGGTGACTACCTGATCTTGAGGCCTACACATTTTTTTTCTTATCAACTAGTCAACTAGTACCAACAAGGTTGACTAGTGGATTTACTAGTCGACCAGTTGCTTAATGCCCTACCAACTATAGTGTAATATTTAGAGTTGATGCTTTGGACGGTTCATTATTTATTGCAACACAGGTTACTCCTCCCTATTTTAATATTTTCTGTATTGACATGAAGTACGGATGGTGATGTCAGAAAACAAGCAGTGGTAGTTGGTACATTCTGCATTGCTAGAATCAGGGTTCAAATCCCTGCGCTGCTGTCTGTCTCACCGTTGTCCACCGTTGTATGTTTACAAGGACATGTTATCACTCAATTCATTGTCACACTGTCCAGTAAACAAATTAACAATTTCACTGAAGCTGTTGACACCATGTCTTCACCTCCTCTTAGGACACTCTAGGACTAGACTAGAGGGTGATGTTTAAATGTCAGGAAATTGCAGTGGCTCAAACCCTGTACATACCTAACATGGTTCATATATTTTATATACAAATAATTGATTTGCCTCCTGTGTGAATAGGATGGGATAGGGTATGTGTATGCTACTGTATTTTAGTGTAAGTCATAATGGTGGTAGGCTACTTTAATTTGAATAAGTGATATTTGTTATGACTCAATAACAATTGGCACATTTAATAATGAGCTACAGAATGGCCTACAATACAGCATTTGATTGCCTGTTAAGAGTTTGCATTCATCCAATTACTCTGAAACAGATGCCAGTGACTGCCGTTCACCACTGTCAATGTCTACTGTCATTACCATTAGTTGTGGTATATCTCTGCCATAGAAAAACATATTCTTGGTGTGGAGGTACGGGCTTCTACACTTTACATCAAACTTGTCATTGTGTAAAATGATCGAAAACACAGCATGAGCACCTCTTATGGTCAGGTTACTTTTGGATGAAGCGGGGCTCGAACTGGCGGCCTTGGTCAAAGCGAGGCTTGAACTGGCGACCTTGTGGTCCATACTTCCCCTTCTCAGAAATGACAGTTTTAAACATTTCAGTGCTTTTTGAAACTATTTGGATAAATGATCGCTTCCAGCAGGATTTTACATGAAGCTGAATTAGAATTGCATCCATTCCCTTGATTTTTCTCAAGATTTCTCTCCTTTTCTCTTCCATCTTCTCTTTTTCTTCTTCCCCCTCCATTTTTCTTCTTCACCCCCTCTTACAATCTATTGTTCCCCAGCTTTAGCTCAGTCAGTAGAGCTCTTGCCTTCGGACCACAAGGTTGTGTGTTCAAATCCGGGTACTGTCAACTCAGCTCGTCAGTCGTATTTGTGCATATTGTTCTTATTGCGTATAGTCTTCTTTCTTGGTCCCGCCTTATCGCTGCTTGCAGCTATATTTGTTCTTATTTTTATGTAGTGTCGTAACAGGCCTATCTCACAGCCCGCTTTCCACGCCCACTTCCGGAGCATTTACACGTTTTTTTCTCTGGAGAATCTAAGTACATTTTCTAATGTAAAAATGTGACAGACCAATATTATTATGAAGCAAACAAGATGGTAAATCAGGTCGAACAGATAGAACAAACCTTACCTTGAGAAAACAAAAGTTGTAGACTTCTTAAATTACCTCTGTTAACATGGAGCGTTTATGGAGTGACGTCACGCTATAACCACTAACCCCGAAAGGGGGCGTATTTAGGGGGGCGGGGAAATTCTGTGATAGGCTTACTCGTAATTCAACATGTTGACATGGCACACCATCAAGAAAATATTAACGGCACTTCATGTCAAAAAGGTTGCCGACCCCTGTAGTACCCTCCGATCACACTATAGAAAATTACTTGTATTATCAATTCTAATTTAAAAGCATATTTTAGCACCTTTTTCTTAATAACACCATCAATGCGGATGAGAAATTGGGAAGTATTCCTCCATTTCACTACAGTCAATGTGTCAGCACATTCATGATTATTTAAGCCATTTAAATTTGTTTTGTAATGAAAGCTGAATCCAGATCACTCAACAAGACTACAATGTACAGTACTGTATTTAGGTGTTACTGGTGCAGACTAAACTACTTAAAGGACCACTTCACCACTTTTCAACTTCTCTTCCTATAATTGGTCCTAACTAATGTTCATGATAAAATACCATAATTTTTTTCTACTCAGTCTGTGTCTCATAGGAAGGCTGTGGGCAGTTCAGAAACCCGTCCACCAGTGACATCATCGATGGTGAATCCAAGCTAATAGAAACGGCAGGCTTTCTTTTCCTGAAAAGTTGCAATGCAAAGGTTGAAGCCATCGTTCTCACGATAATAAAAATCTAAATATATTTTAAAACAAATATTGTTTAAAAAAATCTGCCTAATGATGATGTCACAGGTGGACGGGTGTCCGAACTGCCCAAAGCCCTCCTATGAGACACAGACTGAGTAGGAAAAAATGGTGGTGTTTTATCATGAACATTAGTGAGGACCAATTATATGAAGAGATGTTGAAAAGTGGTCCTTTAAGCCTGATTTACATCATCCGTGTCACTTATTTAGGTCTTGTGCCACTTAATTGAAAAACACAAATTAGACTTTAGTTTCACAATACATGCTGGCAGAATGACATCATCGCATCACAGCGCAGACGGTGAAAGCAAAACATGAGAACACACGACTACACAGACGAGATTCGAATTCCCATTTTCCATTCAAGAAATGTATTTTGAACTGTGACGATTTAACTTGACATAATCACACAGACGCAATTTTTTTTAATCCCCGAGCTAGATTTGTTCATTTGTTTTTCACTTTAAATGAATGTCGAAGAGTTCAAGAGTATAAAAAACAGACATGCAAAAAGGTCCTTTTGAAATGTGTCATGGCACCATTTATTTATTTATTTATTAAAGTTTATGCATAGCCTTCCATGTTGATCATTGTACAGTATATGTTTTGACCTCTGTGACATTATTAGAAGATCAGTCAGTTCAGCGTTCCACGGCAGTAGCAGAAAGGGGGGGGGGAATGGGGAGACGATGGTCGCTCCGTCACGACGTGAGAGGGGGACAGCAGGCAACACACCCATGAGCAGTGGTGGAAAGTAACTAAGTACATTTACTTAAGTACAAATGATGAAGTATTTGTACTTTACTTGAATATTTCTAATTTCCAGTACTTCTACTTCTACTCCACTACATTTATTTGAAAGCTTTAGTTAATAGCTACTTCGTAGATTTTTGATTACCATTACAAAACATACACTAAGCACTTCAGCCGATATACATTTGGGCAATTTGAAAATAGCCGATCGAAAAGCTCACAATGCGTCGCAATGCGACCTGCCATTTTCAAAATATTATTAAACATTTGAAAACTTTAAATGGGACATTCTGCATAATGTCTACTTTTGACGACAATACTTTTTCTCAAGTTGGAGTAGTTCTATATTGCAGTATTGATACTTTTACTCAAACAAAACAATTGAGTACTTTTTCCACCACTGCCCATGAGCACATGGGTGGGGGGGGGGGGGGGGGGGGAGCAACACATACGGTGTGTGGACGAAGGGACAAGTAAAGCATTAAAACCACTAAGGGCTTATGGTGAGAATGACACCCATAAAGCCTGATTTACACTCGGTAGAACGACGGCGTCACTTGACGACTACAGCTGATATTCATGCAGCACGGCCTCTCGTCTCAAAGACTTGCGTTTGTCAGAACGACTTGGAGATGTCCGCCTTCGGTCGGATACGTCTCGCCACATCTAAATCCAATGGAGTTGATGGAACGAACAAACCTACGGCGAATCGCTTTGAAAACCAATCCCGATACCATCTCAATAAAGGACCTTAAGTCTTTGCATTGGCTGTTGTCATCGCACAAAGGGGTGGTGCACGGGGGGAAACAGACGATCAACGTACAAGCTCACAACGCACTGTGAGCTTGCATGTCGCCTTAAAATTGCATGCGCAAAATATGGACACCAGCTTGAAAGTTGTTAAATCGCCTAATTGTTTCCACCCAGTTTAAGCCCCTACATTGAATTTAGAGACCTAATTTCAACCAGAGATCTCCGATACAACCGGGTACGCCAGACTAGGAAAACACAAGGAGCAGCTGCTGTTAAAGGAGCAGTTCCACTTTAACATATACTGTCACACGCTGCACTAGAGCTGGTTAACAGATTAACAAATAATCAAAAAACAATGTTTAACTTGAAGATCAGTCGGCAAGCGACGCCCACCGTGTGACGGGAGGATACATTGAAGCTTCAGTGAGTTGAGAAGGAAACCAGATACACACATCGGAGCAAGGAAAGAAGAGCACAGGAGAGGATGACGAGAGCTGAAGAGGAAGCGAGACAAGAGAGGATGGCGCCGGTTTCTGTGAGACGGGCGGCAAAAATTCCCCCGATGCGTTGCCGGCTTGTAGATCTGCTATTTTTGCCACGCACCGCCGCCGTGACGAGGTTGGGGAGACGGCAGGAGAAAGCAGGTGAACGCCAGCAGCTAACGGAAATGCAACAGGACCAGATCAGAGCCTTCAGACTCTTCATTCTAGTTAACACACCATCCCAGAATTTATGTGAAATTCGAGACTTTTTCTTCCTTTTCTTAAAAAAAAACAAAAAAACACGTTTCTAAAGAGTTGTAACACTTCAGGTTCTATCTGTCCACCAGTGCAACTCTGGTCTCTCCCTCTCTCAGTCCGAATAATAGTCCTGCTAATTTGATCAGGGTAAGCTAGGCTAACGTGCTAGTATGCTAAGTGTGCAGTCACACTCACACACGCGCACGCACACACACACGCACACACTACCCCTGTGTGTTGTTTTTTTTATGTTTTGTTTTTTTACATTTTTAAGCAGGATATGCAGCCCGATAGGTCACAAGACCGATGGCCAAAAGCATGCAAGCAACGTGGGAAACACTTTTTTAAAAAAAGAAAAAGAAAACAAAAAGAAAAGAAAGAAAATAAATACATCTTGGGATAAAAAAAAATCTTAATACATTATCTTAAAAATTTTCCTTTTCTTCTTGTTTTGTGTTTCATATATATATATTCTAAACACACATCTTTGTACATTTTGGTATAAGTTCTCTTTCTTGCAGGGAGAAAGGGGACTTGGGGTGGGGGAGCTAGAGATGGAAGAGGGGGGGGGGGGGTTGGGGGCGGGGGGCAATCCCACTTCCCTGATTGCCTTGTGCTGATGGAGGGGGAGGGGCGTCCGGAGGACACCTCCACCCTCCAAAACCGTCTTTTTCATTTCTTTTTTTTTTTTGCTCATGCTCAGTTTCTCTCGTTTCTCTGTGGCGGTAACGACCGTGTGGGCGACGGTTGTGATGGAGGGAGGGGCTCAGCAGTGAGAGGACAAGCTTATCGAGAACGTCCAGGAAGTCCAGGACAACAGGAAGTACAAAAACAGACTGCTCGTCGTTTAACACTTCCTCTTTGGGACCAGAGCCGGAGGAGGAGACTTGGGCGTCGAAGTTCCCACTATCTCTTATCTGGGGAAAAATAATGAAAAAAGGCTCAGGTTAATGTTCCATCTAACGACGTTGACGATGTCGCTTATACTGCACATAACTGATTATCAAGCGTGAAGATCTATTCTTGTGTGAAGAACGTCACTCTTGAAAAGTAGTATAAATATTCCTTAACTACTTCAAAAGGTAACGGCATACTCCACCAGATTCCAGTTCAGGACGGCTTCCCAATCCAGTTTTGATTTTGTCAAAAAGAATGTTCTACCTTTTTTTCACGGAGGGAAAAAAAAAACCCTCACACTCGTTATCTATCATCTCCGATTCGCTGTGTGAAATCTATCACAGGAGGTACTGAGGTAGATTTTGCCATTCCTTGACATAGGATGCGTTTATGGTCTACAACTGCTAAAGTATGCTGTTTCTGTCCATCTCAAGTGGTGTTGAGCATAAACGCCTAGTAGTCCATGCCAACTTCAGAGCTGGCTTAAGGCTTATTCATAGTCCAGTTTTCGGTGAAGAGGTGACCGCCGGTTAGCATAAACAGTGTTGTGTGAGTGGAGACCACCACGGCGTGACATCATGTTGTAGTTTCCGGTGGTCACCTCTTCACCGAAAACTGCCCAATGAATAGGCCTTTACTGTTGGCCGCTGCTCTGTGTCAACCACACAGCTGCAGCCCTTTGCTGCTACTCTTTTTGGCAAAGTACTAAAATACATTGTGAGCTTGTAGATCAGCAATTTCTTTTTTAATAACACATTTGACATACCTTTATTTCCATCTGCATCTGATGGTGACCTCTCTGGCCTTTGGCTTATTATGTTATTATACTTGGCTTCCACCTCCTGCAAGAGTAGAAAATGACCCATTGTTAGATTACAAGAGCTTTTTGTCATGTTTCGCGTCAGTTCAGTTTCAGACTGCTTGTTTGAGTTTAGTTTCTGAAAGTCACCAACATTTAGTTTTAGTTTAGTTTTTATTAGTTGCAGAATTGATTTTAGCTGTTTACGGTGGCCTGTGTGTGTGTGTGTGTGTGTGTGCCCGCGTGCATGTGCATTAGTGTTTTTAATGTGTTACCTTCAGATAGCTGAGGTCGGACTGCAGGTTTCTGAGATGACACAGCACCTGTCTGCTGAACGAGGAGAGGCTGCCGCCCGCCGACACCGACGAGAATCTCAGGTTGATGCCGGAGTCCGCTACGCAGCCCCGCGACGCGCTGCTCAGCTGCTTCCCCGTGCTCGCCATCGCCATGATGTCGTCGTCCGTGGTGCTCTCCCCCGGACCCCCGTAGCCCTCCAGCACCAGGTACCCCGCTGGTGGTAGAATCAGAAACACACAATTTACAATTTAGCAGACGCTCTTAATCCAGAGCAATTCACAGTAAGCAAGAACACCACGTGGTAATAAATAGTCATCAAGAATCATAAGTAAGCTAAGAACCTAACATCTGTCTAACAGTAGAATACATGTACAATGAGACTATGCGTATACACAATGGAATGCTATGTCTACATAAAATGCTATCTACATTTTCAGACTATGGCGGAAGATTGGGAGTGAGTCTGCAGTTCTGATTGCAATGGGAAGTGCATTCCATAGTTTTGGAGCCAGAAGGGAGAAGAGTTTGGGACGTGTGGAGCGTTGTCCTGGCGTTTTTAGTGAATGTTCTGCCAGTGTCCCTGTGTTGTCTGATCTGACACGTGTGACATGTGTGCTGAGGATAAGTAGTACCGGGCTTATAGTTTTTAGTATAGTTTTTGAACAGTACATTTTGATTTGGTTTTTAGTCATAGTCTTTCGAGTAAAATTTCATTTTGTTTTAGTCATGTTTAAATCATCTGAAATACATTAGTGCAGACTTACCATAGTCCTCAGGGGAATCGAAGAAGCCCGTGTCCCCTGAGCCCAGGTCCTGAGCCGGGTCTTCGCCCTGCGTGCGGCTCTTCTCCGAGCCGTTGTGGACCGGCACCCGGGCTCGGCTGTCCACGGGGGTCCGCAGAGAGGTGGTCCTGAGGAGGCGGGCCCCGGAGGAGCGCTGGGCGCGCTCGCTGGCCTCCTGGGACATTAGCTGGGTCACCAACACTTGCTTCAATGACGCCACTGCGGGTATATAGGCAGGGTAGAAAGATTAATTCATCACTTTGACATGGCATTGTGCACTGTAGCATAATACACTCTGGACTGCCAAAGACGTGTAACAGGTCCAAACACGTCCAAACTGATTCCAAACCCGCAGGTTGGGAATCACTGACTACTCTAGTCTAGTCACTGAGCCGGATGTGAAATAGTGTGGACACCATCTCCACTCACATGTCTTCAGTGCCTCGTCTGCCCGCGAGGGGAACAGGTCGAAGGAGTCGCCCTCGCCAGTGTCTTCAGCTGCTCGGTACGGGATCTCCCGGTCCTCGAAGCCTTCCTCGTCCTCTTCCTCCATCTTCACTCCTTCAAAAGGGTTGTTGCCCGGCAGGGAGCTTTGCGCCACGCCACTGGGGGCGACGGGGCTGCTCTCTTTATCTGCGGGGGTAAGGGTTATGACGAGATCAACTTCATTATTAAGCAATTTATCCCTGGTGTCTCCATTTTGGACATTAACATTTATACAGTACATGTTTTATAAAAGCCTCTATGGCCCATGCAACTCCAAACACACCCTTGTGCTGAAGCATAATCCTGGCCTTAAGCTGGGTGCACACGAGAGGATTTGTTTTGTATCGATTTAAAACAATATCACACAACAACGGCGCATTAATGGATAAACGTGGCTCCAGTTACCAGTAGAACGGGTGCTACCAGTGGACGTGCGGTCTGCCTCTTTAGTGAGTCTGGAAACGCCCGTCGTGATGATCTCCACTCCGTCTCTGTCCCCACTGGAGGACGGAAAACAGAAACGGTTCAGTTCAGCACAAAGCTCTGTAAAATGTGGAAATCATTTTTGACTCAGCAGCTGGTTGAGCAGGATAAGGCAGCATACGTACTCTGTCTGAGGTAAGGGTATGACGCTGTGAGGCTTGACTTTCATGGCGTCGGCACTCTGGGTTATTAGGCGTTGCCACCTGGCGGAGCGAGGGAGAGAAGACGGGAATAATTAGACCAGTGGATCTCACAGTGTGGTCCGCAGACCCCCAGGGGTCCTTGCGGGGGTTCCAGGGGGTCAACAGCTAAATGATTGATAGTTAAGAACCAAATGGTCCCTGTTAACCCATTAAAATCAGGAAAGCATCATTTATTTTGCTAGCTTTAGTTATAATAATAATTTCTTCTTCTGTTTTCTACATGAATATAACCACATTATAACCATATAAAATGAAATGGGAGTTAAATGCTGCAATTTGTAAAAAATGGCAAAATATGACTCCTAACGTCGTTGAAGTGAGACTCATAAAATGTCCCTGGGACTCCTCTGAAAGACCATCCCTGCATCCCGGGACTCATTACATTGAAAACCTATTTACATCACTGCATCACTACACTAGATTAGAGCTCGAGGAGGCGGACTCACGTTCTCTGATCGGAGACGGTGGGCGCCATGAGTTCGTAGATCTGGGCTCCGTTCTCCGACATGGACAGGACGAAGAAAGACTTGTTGTCTGGCGGGACAGAGACATGAGCTATGAGTTGTACAGAAAGACTTGTCTGGCGGGACAGAGACATGAGCTATGAGTTGTACAGGCCATTTACAGGATTTGATTACAATGTGGTGTAAGTGATATATTCTCGTTAACAAAAAAGAATAAATGTTGGTTAATATTAAAGCTCTATATTCTAATAGTATTCATTGCTATATAGGCTATTTGTTCAGTAACAGGGTTCTCCCCATCTCTCCAGCTCTTTAGTAAAAAAGAAAATACATTTTGAGGTCATGCCAATTTTATCCAACCAGGAGCGAGAACTCAAAAGATTATTATCAGCTTCAATTTCATAGAGAATTTTGTTTGATCATATTTGTTTTCAGTTTCATCCCTTCTGATATCACTTGTTTAAACATTATGTATCTCCTGATAGGGTGAAATTGGTATGCCAACCCGAAAATGTATACTACTAGAATTCTCACAGCTACGTCCACAAAATGTGTGCTTCCGCCACAGAAGATTGTGGTCGTGGAATTCTCTCAATTGTATGTATAGATAATTATGTTTACTTAACAGCCGGAGGGATGGGGAGGACTGATTACTATATATCGGAATATAGAGCCTATTTAAAGGGCGATAGAACTCATTTTCAACATTAAACTATGTCATTAATATAGAGATGTTGTGTGGAAATAATGAAAAGTAGATGGCAGGAAAAGAATTAAGTCTTACTTTAACCCATTCTGAACGGGAACCCCTTTTGGTGTTTTAAGCATTACGTTATGCTTTAGCTATTGAAAAATAGCAGATCTACTAGCTCATAGCGCGGCACCGAGTGCCGCGCTACGAGCTTGTAGGTCTGCCATTTTTGAAAAATCGTAAAATGTGGCGCAAATCTTTGAATATAGATTCTTTCAGAGCAAATGTTTTTTAACTAAAATCTTTGCTTCTGGAGGGTCCCTGGAACACCATATTTTCAGATGGGGGTCGGCGGCCAAATCCAGATATTTTTGGGGGTCCTTCACATGAAAATGTTGAGCACCGCTGACATAGAAACATAGGTTTTTTCAGAAAACTGTGTAGGATTTAGAAGACATTTGTAGAATTAGGTCAAAATGGGTTAAAATAACTTGAACTATTTCTCAGGTTCAGCCTATGGATGTGTGTACTGCCGTGGGTCAGCCTACTGTCACTGACCTGTTGCGACGGAGCGCACCAGCACCGTGTTGAGCTTGATGATGGGGCTGAAGAGGTGCTTGGTGTCGGCGCTGCCCGCCAGGTTCTTGCTGTGGCACTTGAGGATCAGACGCTCGTCCTGCTTCTGGAGCAGCACCAGGATGTCTTCCAGGAGGAGCGTGTACAACTCTGTACAGTGGTGGTGAGGAAGGACAAAAAGGACTCGCATGTTTCACTTAGGTAAAGTATCAATGCCGCAATGTGGAAATGCGCTGTTACGAGTAAAAGTACGGAATTCAACATGTAAGTACAAAGGTATTGGCATCAAAAAGTACCAAAAGTAAACGTACTCATTATGCAGAACGTCCCATTCAAAAATTTAAAATGTATAATAATATTTTGAAAATAGCCGAAATGTATATGGGGCTGAAGTGGTTAATGTTTGTAAAAAATAACTAGTAACTAAAGTATAGAATAGTAGTGGAGTAGAAGTAGAAGTATTGGAAATACTCAAGTAAAGTACAAATACCTCAAAATTGTACTTAAGTACAGTACTTAGTGACTTTACACCAGTGCAACTCTGTGCGCAGACAGAGGGAGCAGTACTTCGACACCACGGACAAGCAGGTTTACGATAAAACGCTGCTAGATTAGGAATAGGTTGTTTGGGAGAAACACTTGTAAAGAGTGGTTAACGTACCGATATTCTTGTCTCTGTTGACCTTCCATGACAGTGGTCCCTCGTGTACCATCGTCCTCTTAGTGAGGTCCAGGTTCTGGTGGACATTAAAGTCAAGAATTAAGGAACAGAAATAATAACAATAAGATTCTTTAGCAATAAAATGAATGGATGCCGTTTACAAGTAGCATTACTTTCTTCGATAGTGAATGCTCAAAATAGAGAGTGGTGACAGGTGTCCCCACCTGACCACAAAATGGCATTTCGCAGAGAAATACAAAGAAGACTACTAGGGCACATTTTAGGTCAAAACTGGCAATGTTTCCGAAAAGAAAGGGGGGGGGGGGGGGGACTCAAAAAAAAGTCACCTTGAGCTCCAGGATCAGGGGGTTGTCAGTCTGCTTTAGAGTGGAGAGGTCCAACCTTCTCTGGTAGTCCTCCAACCTCTGGTGGGAGAGAGAGAGAGAGAGAAGAGGCGGGGGAGAGGAGAGGAGAGGGATTCAGATATTAATAAGGCTTTGTTCAGAGTTCAGACTGTAACAAATCCAATTTGTTTCTCAAAATATGATTTTTAGGACTGGCTGTCCACGCTGTTATATGCGAGTGATCGGATTTGTGCATTTAGACATCACTGACCCTTTCTGAATTGGTTACGACATAAGAGTGAGTAATGCTTAACCGCTAAAACCCTGTATGGTTGAGCGGAGTCCATCAGGGCTAAATGCTAGTGTATTTTCTGTTATTGTGAACATAGCAGAACGAGAAGCTCACAACACGTAGCGACATGCTGTAAGCTTGTCCGTCGGCCATTTTCTGCCAAAGCCTTCCCCACAGTACGGATGCTGGGGTTGAAGTTAATTTATACTCTGCCGTCACAATGCGTTGCGACGCTATTTTCGATTATTACTATAATGTGTTATAGTACGACGGAGTCACTCATCCACCATTTTGAATGTAAAATGTAAGACTTTTTAAGACCATTTTTAAGACCTTCAGAAATCAGATTTGTAATGCATTTCAAAGCATCGAGGAATATGGCACAAGAATGTGGCACAGGTCTGACTCAATCAATTATGACTGATTATGACTCAAAATAAGACCTGGCCTGCCAGTTTGAACATAGCTATATTCCAGGGGAATTCCTGTGAAAAATATAAGGCATGGTGAAAATGCATGGTGCAACAAGTAAGACAGCAGAGAGGGAGATCTAGTGGTTCTCTTCCTTTTCTGGAACAGGACCCACTAGAAAATCTCAAAAGCGTTCAAGTGAATACAAAAAGACTAGCACACCTGCTTGAAGGACATAAGCTCTACAGTAAGAGCTTTGCCCTGTACACGGCATCGTGAAAGATGTTGCAACAAGAGAGGGAGATCTATACGAACAAGTGAATAAAAAGAGACTTAGCACACCTGCTTGTCCTCTGACTCTTTGACTGCCTGGTTAACGTGATTGAGGATCTTTCTGCAGCATTCACCAGCTTGCTTCACCTTGTCCTTCTCCACTGCATTGTCTGAAAATACATTAGTACGTCACATGATGAATGAAGCCTCATGGCTTGTGCACGGGGGGGCGCTCATCTGGCAGACTTCCTCCATTCATTAACGCACCGTCCTGCTCACAAATTATGATACAGCAGAAGGGAGCATTATGATCTCATAATAACTGGTAATACTTTATTATCAGTGCATTCTCACGGCGTGAACCCAACACCGTGGCCAACATTAACACCCCGAACGCCCGGGGGTATTTAGGACATATAATCAGAACGCCCAGCGATTTATAGCAGCGGAGCACATTTAGCGACGCACCAGGCGCTATCCTGGATGTAGCTGAAGTAGCCAAAACACCCCCGAGGCGATCGACAACAACGGGAGGTATGATTAATTCTAACACGACTAGCGACGGGACCGCGATGGCCCGTCTAAAACATAATCTTTGATTAGAATTGGACGGAATGATTTAGATCAAGAGTTATTCACGTTTTAAGATTTTCGAATGACGTCCCAACCCGGAAATTACATACAATGTTGCCCAACAGACGCTCCCAGCGATGTGATCGGTTTTGATATCAATAAATCTCCGTCCTTTTATGAATCTCCGTTCTGAGCACTGGGCGTTACGATTTGATAGGACGGATAACTCCGTTTATGCTGCTCAGGGTGTTAAAATGATGGACCGTCGTCCACAGAAATAATGATACAGTAGAACAGTAGAAGGGAGCATTAACCCATTTTGACCCGAGATCAGATTCTAAAAATGTCTTCTACATCCTGACAGTTTTCTGAAAAAGCTATGTTTCTATGTCAGTCGTTCTTCGATTTTTCAAAAATAGCAGACCTACAAGCTCGTAGCGCGCCACTCGGTGGCGCGCTATGAGCTTGTAGATCTGCTATTTTTCAATAGCTAAAGCATAACATAATGCTAACACCAAAAGGGGTTCCCGCCCAAAATGGGTTAAGATCCCATAATAGCTGGTTATACTTTGGCATTCTCATGGTGTGAACCCAGAACTGCGAAAAAGGTTAAAATGATGGGAATAAATAAAGGAGAAGACATTTCCCAAAGCGTGCATTACCGCCCCCGGACCATTACAATGATAATCTGTCCATTTGTCTCTGTGATTCACAATGGTTGGCATGTCGCCCACACATATAAGACTTCATTTGGTTCTCCCCCGCCATCTCTCTTCTGTTGTTAGGTCAGAGTTAGATTCCAGTTCCTCAATTCACCCTTTGTCAGCCTTCTGATTGGTCCCTGGCTGACTAACCAGCAGGCTCTTTCTGCCTTGTTCCGCCCTGGTTCCACCTTTTTGTTTATGTTGAATTTGGAAAAACATCATAAAAACAAACTGGATAATGCCCAGTCACCATGGCATGCTGCACCTGTGATGTTCCTTTTTACTGACACCAAATTTAAAATAAGAATTGAGTGCGCAGAATATCAATATGAAGCAACTGAAAAACACGTTATTTCAATGGTAGTGGATGGAGAGAGAGGATTTTTGTCCAACCACGAAACGGCAACCAATGGGTGCGAAGAAGGGCACAGCTATGGGCGGGACTTGACAAAGGGTGAATTGTATCTCTTTGACTCAAATTTCATTCCGTGGCCAATATCACCAGAAGGCGCTCTTCGCCAACGTATGAATGATACTAGGCTGATACAGCGGGAAATAAATTACCAAAATAATTAATTAATTGCAAAATACTCATGTATGGGACCTGCCACCCCTCCTACATCCAGCTTTTAGTTACCGTCCACAAACTTTATCTTAAAGAACACTTTTTGGAAAAAAAAAAACATGTTAATGACGTTTAGAAGATTTAGAACACATTCCTGGGGTCTTTATGTTTGTAATATGTTACTACCTCCCCCTGGCCAGCCGGGGCGCCTGATGGAGGGGATAGGAACTGGTCGGAATAACCTGTTCCCTCCACATGCTACGTCCGGCCGGGGAAACTCTCCCCTGTCAGGTGAAGAGAGGCAGCTTGGACTCCTCATGCATAGAAGGAAGCATGAGGTCAGTCTGCTGCCCCCCACCAGGTTGGCAGAGGAGGTGTAAGTGTAAGCACCCAGGATTACATTAGATAATTGACACTGGGTGAAAAAAATGGGTTGCAAAATTAAAAGGAAAAAAAAAGAAGAAAAAAAGAAAGTTTGTAATATGTGATTTTAGATAATTTAGGTTTTAGCAGTGTCCATGATGTCATGGACACTGGGCTCACTTACTTTCTGGACTACATGTTGTCTTAGTAAGACAGCCCTCCCCCTATCCACAAGGAGGAGCAGTGCACCAAAGCATTATGGGAATTGTAGTCCGTGAGCATCATGGACATCATGGACTTTAGCAGTGTCCATGACACCGCCAAAATGTAAATTATCTAAAACCACATACAGTATAACACACATAAAGACCCCAGGAAAGTGTTCTAAATCTTCTAAACATCATTAACATATATGTTTTTGCAAAAAGGGTGAAGTGATCCTTTAAACAAATTCTCATTCACAATGAATGGAGAATTGCACATTAGTGTCTGAGCAAATAGGCATAGTGTGTCTATTTTACGTCATGATGATGTACGATAAGAGCGCCCCTCACTTCACACAGGTGGGAATTCTTTTAATAATTCATCTACATAAAAATGTGCTCAATATGACCTTTAAGTCACTGAGGCAGGAGCAGACCCTCAGTATAGTGGTACTATAAAGACACTGCCCATCAGTCCTGCTGCTATGAGTACATCAGTGATTGTCTGTGTGATGAGCTGTTCAGCTAGGAGCAGCACACCATCACCATTCATAATATCAATACAGTGGGAGTGGGTTAAGTGAGTTATAGGAGAATGAGGCTATCCTGCCTATTAAATAAATACTGTGATACATAAAATGAATAGAGAGTGGGTTGGATCTTGATCTATTGGTTAGACAGATCCTCTGCCTGGAGGGTAGTAAAAAAAATCTATTTCGATTTCCGCAGCAGCCCACTGTTCACAGTTGAGTTCTCAGTGGAAAAGGGACCGCGGAGATATGCAAGTGTATGTACTTGACATTGCTGTCCAGTAACGGCAGGTATTTGTACCTGTGTACTTGGCAATGCTGTCCAGTAACAGGGTATTTGTACCTGTGTACTTGGCAATGCTGCCTGTCTAGTAACAGAGGGTATTTGTACCGGTGTACTTGGCAATGCTGTCCAGTAGCAGAGGGTATTTGTACCTGTGTACTTGGCAATGCTGCCTGTCTAGTAACAGAGGGTATTTGTACCTGTGTACTTGGCAATGCTGTCCAGTAACAGAGGGTATTTGTACCTGTGTACTTGGCAATGCTGCCTGTCTAGTAACAGAGGGTATTTGTACCTGTGTATTTGGCAATGCTGTCCAGTAACAGAGGGTATTTGGTGAGTCTCTGCATCTCAACAGGAATCATATCCTTCAGCTGCAGCCTGCGACACTGTCGTTTACTCTCCGCCTCCTGTGGACGACACAAATACAGTCAATAGGTAGGTAATGACACAATTAAAACTTGACCTTCCTTTCCACCGACATCCGTACCTCTCCCCGAGTGGAATAGTAAGAGAGTGGCGACACGCTTTGATCTCGCCGCATGGCGGGGTGCCTATGGGCTATAGTTCCAAACATTGGAACTATCCCATTGAGATAGAATGAGCACTTCCGCATTCCATTGTTACAATGGGAGTCAACGCTAGTGTCGCCACTCTCTTACTATTCCACTCGGACGTCTCCCAAGTCCTAATGAGCTCATACCATATTCATTTTACATGTTGTCCTTTTGACGGAATTCTACAAGTTATTCAGTAAAGCTATGTTGACTTATTTTGAAATATGACCTTAAAACATTCTCAACACATTTCTGCCTGCCCCCAGATAGTCGACAACTCTGCTTTATACGATTGTTATCAAGCTACATGTCTATAGTATGTATATATTTTTCTTCTTTTTATTTCTTCTTTAAGTGACCAGTAGAGCTGAATTAATTCCTACCTGCATAAAGGAGGTGAAGCGTGAATCTTTCTTCTGCCGCGTCTTAATGATCTCCAGAGCGAAGGGCTGGTTTGAGCAGAACGTTCCCACAGCCTGCTTGATCTTCTCCTCCTGTCCACCGCCGAACTGGAAGCACACGACAGAGGCAACATGAGAGAGAGGCGGGGATTGCTACAGTCAGTCGATATGTGCGTCGGGTTCTTGTAACCATTAATTGGGGATATAGTGTGTGTGTGTGTGTGTGTGTGTGGGGTGGGGTGTAGCTCACAGAAGTGGGCAGGGCTTAAGTGCTCCAAATGCAGAGAGAGCTTAAGCTTAAATGTAGAGTAAAATCAATGCCTGCAGCCCCAGGGGGTTGTTTACCCTACTTATACCCACACATATAGAGACATGGTTGTCAGGCCCATATGGGGCTGCCCTCTGGTCTGATGTATGCTGCCTGGATGGATACCGAGACGTCAGCACCATCTAGGCTACTTGTGTGAGTGGTCCCATTTACAGTGGAGAGTGGCTGTTAAGGTTCCTGAGCTCAATTCCACTTAGATATGCCTATCACGTCATGCGTTGTTACGGGGAAGGCAACTCGAATGTTTTCTTTTCCAAGCAATGCTTTTATTCTTCGACATGTGAAGTGTTTGAGCTTTAGCCACTAGATGCTTTGTGCTACGACCGAAAATAGCCAATGAAAAGGTTTGCAATTGAAAAATGAATGGCTAGAATAATGGTTAGTTACAGCCCTACTTGTGATGTACAGACAGTCACACCGAAGCTTTTGAAAATGGAGTGAGCCTCCAGAGACTATTATGCACAGCAGACATTTCTCACTTGGAAGCCATTTCAAGTTTCCATTTACTTGTGTACCGTATAGTCTCTTAAATCACATCAGTCATCATCTTAATCGAATTTTTTATAAAAATGGAAAACCCAATTTCAACGTGAGAACTGTACTTACCCAGCAGAGCAAGTCATCTCCTATCTGATCAATTACAGAAGACTCGTTCCTTTTCTGAGTGGCTGCCATCTGATCTTGTATTGAAACTGAAATACAAAGAAAACGTCATGTCAATAAAAGAGATGCTGTGTGTGTGTGTGTGTGTGTGTGTGTGTGTGTGTGTGTGTGTGTGTGTGTGTGTGTGGGGGCGCGTGCACGTGCATGTGTGTGGGCGCGTGCACGTGCATGTGTGTGGGCGCGTGCACGTGCATGCTAACAAGGATTATTAATAAAGATTAAAGTAAAGATTAAACTCTTTACTTTATCCCACATATTCTTTCTTCTAGTGGCGTTTTGATGGAGTGTGTGTGTATGTGTGTGTGTGTGTGTGTGTGTGTGTGTGTGTGTGTGTGTGTGCGCGCGTGCGTGCGTGCATGCTGGCACGCGTATGCGTGCGTGGGTGTGTGCGTGTGTGTCACGTGTGCGTGCGTGTGTGTCTCACCATGGAGCTGCAGAATCTCGTCCAGGTTGGTGAAGATGTTCTTGATGTCAGCAGGAGGAAGGATGGCCTCTTTGGAGAGCTTCTGGAAGAACACCTGGTCTAGAACTCTCAGCATGCGTACGTGAGCACGCTCTGTGTAAAAGAGCTCTGGAGGGAGACACACACACACGTATAATGTCACTTTGCCCGGGTACAGGGACAAACAAGCTATGCCAGAACAGCTGGAAGCAGATGGGTGGAGAATTAAATAGCCTACTGAATAAAACAGTAGCACTAGTTTGTTGTCAGAAAGCATTTGTGTCGAAACTGCCCTCTAGTGGACAGTGGACACATTGCCTAAAAAGGAGGTATGAAATAGCCTGACACCTGCATTTTCATGTTGTTGAATTGCCAGAACATGGTTGGCAGGTTACGCACAGGGCCAGTTCTAATCAAAAGTTATGGGGAATATTCCTAGCCAATATAAAAATAAATCCACAAAGAATCTGTACAGTTTATCATTTCTGATCTTGTCTCAGGCCTTAATGGGAATAGAATAAACCACATCTCCTCACCGTTGATGACCTCCTGCCTCTTGATTTCGTGAGGCCTCAGACCAGCCAGAACGTCGCGGCCCACCAGCTGCTGCCAGTTGGGGGGGTCGAGCTCCGAGTCCGTTCCCTGGTCGTCCTCGCTCTGGACGTCAGTGGCGCCCAGCCCCTCAAGCCTAGCGGATTGCACAGCCAAAAGGTTCATGAGAAACATGTGCAGTCTCACCTCGGCCTCGCCGCTTCTTAGTGGAAGATTATACTGGACAAAAATAAAGCCTGACCCCATGTATCAATATCGGCAGTTAATTAAATGCTTATTTTCTTTAAAAGAATAGCACACCTACAAGCTCGCAACAAAGCTTGTATATCAGGAAACTGTTTGAATAAGGCTTTAGTTTAGGTTATGTGAGCATTTTATATTTACTTATGCTTGTCCAGTGTATAATTAAAGTTAAACATTCTTCATATATTATTCATATATCATTTAAACGATTGCATTCGTTTTTCAAATAGATTTCACAAAATATAGGTGAAAACATCAGTAATTGGGTCGAGGTCTAGACAAACGTTGATTGATGGAGGTAATTCTCACCTTCTAATGGCCTTCGGTGTTCCTTCAGGTATTCTGCAAATGAGGACAAATACTTCTGTTAGAAAAAGTTTGGCAAAGAAATGCCAAATGAGCATGTAGTTAATCAATTAGCCATCCCCCCAGGTGAGGATGATGTCACACCTGTCACTCTCTCTATCCTCCTCCTGCAATTGGTCCAAAGTGTCCGGCGAGCCATCCAGAAGATCTGATTGGATGCCGCCACTCAGCCTGGAGGGGCCAGAGGTTGGAGTCCCACCTGGGTGATGAGTCAAAAGTTTGGGGGAGCAAATGTTAATTGAACTTACAGATCTAATAGATCATTAAACAGATGATTAATAATTGATACAAAATGTCATAGGCAAAAAGCTTAAAACTTTTTTTTAAAACAAAATTCAGAAATAGTTAAAATAGCAGATCTACAAGCTCGAAGATCAGCTATTTGAACTATTTTTCCAACAACAGCGGTGTGATGAAGTAAATAACGCTAAAGTGGTGAATTGCTTCATCAATATATTAACTCATTCACCACAGACACCGACATCTGGTGGCTTAATTAAGGCCACTGTTTACTTCAATCTTAAAGGGATATTTCACTTTCCAAAAACCTTTTTCTATTTTATCGATATTTTCATCCTTGTTATGAGCCGCAAAATAAGCTTTTTTTTTTTTTTTCATTCAAGCTCGTTTTGATCACGGATTCTTTCATCGTACCACCGGAAGCCGGAGTGTTACAGGAACTAGGAGAACAGGGTTATATATATATATATATATATATATATATATATATATATATATATATATATCGATCTCTGCGACGAAAGTAGGTAAAGGCATCAAAAGACGAAGAGTTAAAAAATTATATAAAATATAAACACACACACACCCGCGCGCACGCAAAAGACTGCACTTCGAAAATGCAATCAATAGCCTAATTGCAAAGAAAATAATCAATAGTTGAATTGGTTCATTCCGGCTCCCCCATTCTGTTTTTTGTTTTACTTTGCTCACCTAAGTCGGCGTCTCTGCTGGCATCAGAGCTGTAGGTGGCGCTGATGGGTGAGGAGGTGGCGATGGACGCTGTGAGCTCAGAGCCTTCACTGGACTGGCTGCCTCTCAGACGTCCTCCTCCGTCCAGTTGCTCACTGGCTCCTAACGTAGGGTGAGACAACTGCTTCTGAGGTCTGGGCCGCTCCTGCAGGGCCTTGCCCACTGTTTAGAGACAAGAAACAAGAGTCAAACCCCCCTCCATGCTAGTGATTTATTTTAGCCTTTATTTAACCAGTAAAAACACATTGAGACTGTGTCTCTTTTACAAGTGGGAACTGGCCAAGAGGCAGAAATAAAATGACACTTTAATACTACATCGTAAATGTCACATTTTGGAACAGCAAATAAAACATCCATAATACACCTCAAAGTACCTATGAAATAAATACAACAAATCACCAAAGTCCTAATCTTTTAGTAGCAGGGCAAAATACACAATATACAAAATATAAACTGAAATAATAAATATATAGGCATGAACATAGGCTAGTACATATCCAAACATTTGCAGGTGTTGGACTGTACAATCTATGATACTTTTGAAACTTCTCAAGGGAACTTTCAAAGCCAATTTTAGTCTGGACTGTAGTAGGTCATTCCACAACCATGGGCCAAAGAAGGCCAGACATTTTTTTATGGGAACTATCGTTTCATTTCAGTGAACATGATCATCGTTCGGTCGTTCAGTGAAAAGACCCGTTCATTGTTTTGCATTGCACGTGTTGCAAGTAGTAATTGCAACCAGAGGGCTACAGTCAGTCAGTCATACAATATTAGACTCGGTCAGACCCAAGTCGGACATTCGTTCACAGTTAGTTTGGCTAGCAGACCGGTCGGTCACAGCACTTCGTTCAGTTAGTTTGGCTAGCAGACCGGTCGGTCACAGCACTTCGTTCAGAGTGAACGAAGAACGATATATCCATTTCGGTCTCGGCCATTCAGTCACCACCTTCCTCTCCTCTGCAACTCTAGTCTAGTAGCTGTTCTGCGTGCTATGGGGGCCCCGTCCTAAAGCTCGCGCTGGAGCAGTCGGAACAGTCTCACCAACGTCGCCGTTCATTTATTTGTTCGTTTATGACCGACACAACACACAACACAACTACTCCATGCACGCTAAAGGAATATCCCACTACAAATCGGCAGCTGCGCGGCAGCGCACCGCATACTGTTGGTGCTTATGGGTGGCACTTCACGCACGTCAACGCTATGCTTCGAAGCCTGTTCACAGCATGTGTGTGTTTCCCCTATTCTAAAGCACAAGACTCACCTGACGCGGATTCGACACGGCTGGGCCGCCGCTGAGGTATGATGCTGGGAAACCTGGCTTTCTTCTTCTCTTCTCCTCCCTCCTTCTCAGTTTTGATACTTTTCTGTTGAGCAAAACGAAGAGAGAGAGAGAGAGAGAGAGAGAGAGAGAGAGAGAGAGAGAGAGAGAGAGAGAGTGTGTGTGTTAAGCAGGTGAAGTGGAGTGAACTGGGATAGTTAAATGAAATGACAAACAGGGATATGGGGAGGAGGGAACAGTATAGAGCACCGAAGTCAGACGTCAATATCGGTAGATGTACTTTTTATTTGCATTGTAATCCCCAGGGGGGATTTTAGATGGCCTCATAATATACTTCCGTGAACCAGGGGAATCGAGGGGATGAGCGAGTGACGTCAGGACTTCGGCACTCTATACAACAGTACAAATAGGGATATGGGTGGGGTGTCGAGGTACCTTGATTTTGGGAAGGAAGTTGATGCGGACCCGTTTGGACTCAAGGCTACGTGGTTCTTTGACCCTCACACCAAGGTGCTTCATATATGTAAGGATGACGTACTGCATAGTAGTGCTACAAAACAAATCACACAGTCATGTCAATCATCGCATTAGTATTTATCTTTTTTGTATTAGTTAACACGATAAGAGTGATAAATCGGAAGAGAATGAATACAAGTTTCTACAATGTGACTAATGGGACCATATGCCGTACAAACCCCTTTTAAGGTCTTCTGTGCATGCATAGTTGCATACCATCTGGCAGTGGTGGAAAGTAACAGTACTTAAGTACTGTTCTTAATTATAATTGAGGTATTTGTACTTTACTTGAGTATTTCCACTACATCTCAGAGGCAAATACTGTACTTTTACTCTACTACAATTACTTAGATTTATTATTTTTACAAAACATATATTAACCATTTCGGCCATTTGAAAATAGCCAATCTACAAGCTCACAAGGCGTCACATATGAAACCTGTATTAAAAACTGAAAAACCCAGTACTTTTGTAATTTTTACATTACAGTACATTGAGTTTTTTCTTATAATTATAGTATTTCCAGTGATGTAAATAGGTTTTTAATGTAATGAGTCCCGGGATGCAGGGATGGTCTTTTAGATGAGTTCCAGGGACATTTTATGAGTCCCACTTCAACAACGTTAGGAGTCATATTTTGCAATTATTTACAAATTGCAGCATTTAACTCTCATTTAATTTGATATGGTTATAATGTGGTTATATTCATGTAGAAAAAAGAAGAAGAAATGATTATTATAACTAAAGCTAGCAAAATAAACTAGAATAAAAAAAACAGTACAGTAGTGCGTCCCGTGGATGCAAAGGTCGTTGTTTTATTGCGTCCCTTAGATATAAACTGCGTTTTGGGCTGCAAAATGCACCCTATTTTAATCTCTGTATTTCTATATTCAGTATTGATACTTTTACTTAAAACAATACAACTATTTGAGTACTTCTCCCACCACTGCCATCTGGTATATATGCTGCAACCATATGGCATTCAGTCTTGCATGCATATATATGAACACGGTGCAGACATGCCATCTTTAATTTAACCACATGAACCACAGTATCTGTAGTATCAGGCCATGTCAAAATAGGTGCACTTCCGGCATGAATAGGTGAACGTTTGGCAAAAATGACAGATCTAAAAGCTCTGCTATTTTCTGTACAACAAAGGGGATAGGGTTTAGGTGCTTAACCCATTTTGGGCGGGAACCCCTTTTGGTGTTTTAAACATTATGTTGTAATTTAGCTATTGAAAAATAGCAGATCTACAAGCTCATAGCGCGCCACCGAGTGGCGCGCTACGAGCTTGTAGGTCTGCTATTTTTTAAAAATCGTGAAAATATTTATTTCATAAAACTGGAGGATTTAGAAGATTTTTTTTTAATTTTGAGGTCAGGCCTAAATGGATTAAGAGACTGCCAAAGCACTCTGTAAAGTGATTGTGATGTGAAAAGGGGCTTGGATGACACCCGCGCAAAGTGTGTTTGCTCTCAAGTCATTAGACCCGTTCAAACTTCAAAAAGGGACCTGGAAACTGTAAGCTATAAGAAATACACATGTCACATAAAGATTTAATAGAACTGCATTGGCTTTTGCAATTAAATCAATCGTGCAATAGCTTTTTTTCAAAGAAACAACTCGACATGGCGTGCTAGGACACAAGAGCTTCAGCTCCACTTAGTGTGAGAATACTGTGAAGACAGACGACTTCATGTACACAGCGATGACAGATGGTTGGAGAGGCCATGTGACACCACGTGGTCATGAAGCATCCGTGCCACACAGAGCCCCTGAGCAGTTGTCTTCATCTCAGCCTTTCCAAAGCCTCCACAGCATGCTTACCATTTCTCTTCCTCTGTGGGCTGAGTTGTCAACCTAGAAACAAGACAAACAAACAATGACAATAAGGGGCAGCATTTTTTCACTTCATGGTGTAAGGTTCTGTGTGTGTGTGTGTGTGTGTGTGTGTGTGTACTTGTATTTGTGGTAGTATAATACCGGTATCAGCTATTTTCAGTGTGTGACATCGGCACACAGCTATGTATAACTCAGGCTTTAAAATGGAAAAAACGATGGTAAAATAAAATGCCTTGATAATTGATGTCCTAATATATTTTAAGTATAGTAATACAAACGTGTGTGTGTGTGTGTGTGTGTGTGTGTGTGTGTGTCGGTCTTCAGGCACACATTTGTGTGCATGCGTGTGAGATTGTGTATGTTGTTTAAAATAAAAACGAAAGTCTTCAGGGAGTTCCAGGGGGTCCCCAGCTAAATGATAGTTAGGAATCAAATGGACCCTTACGGGTCCATTTGATTCCATTTGTACAGTCTCAGAGTTAAATTAACTTTGATTTTACAACTGGGGGTCCCAGACCTAGAAATGCCATTAAATAGCCTAATTCAGGTCAAACCGGGGGCCCTAGAGCCCGTAAAAATCTTTCTCTTATGGGGGCCCTTGGCATATATTTTCAAATGGGGGGTCCACAGGCTAATGAGTATCATTTTGGGGGTCCTTGACATGAAAAACTTTGGGCGCTTCCACTCACAGGACGTCCTCTATCTTGGTGACGATGTTCTCGGCGTACGAGCGCTCCCTCTCCAGTGTGCCGCGGTCTCTGACTCCCTCTTGGTCCAGCCTGGCCAGCTCCACTTCAGCCAGCGTCAGGCCCATACTGCGCTTGTGCCTGCAAACAGTGTGCATTTTGACAGCACATTTAGATTTAAGTTTAATAGTTTTAGTCATAGTCTTTGGAATAAAAAATATACAATTAGTTTTAGTCATATTCTACTCGTCTGAGATGTTTTGGCTTTAGTCAACTAAATAAAACGTATGATTTTAGTTGACTAAATCTAGAGTTGATTTTGTTGACAAAAATATATATATATTTTGGCACGTATCCATGGCATTGTAATGCCTGATTTTATACTTGCTTGCATGCTGAAAAAAGCTAATCTACAAAGCTCACAAATCTTGTAGATCTGCTATTTTAGTTTAGTTAACTTACTACTTAAGTAAAACGAATTAATTTCATTAGTTTTAGTTCACTATAATAATGCTGAGAGTCAGCCCAAAGTGCCATTTGAAAACAAATTGACGACACCTTGGGGGAAAAAAACAACCAGCTAAACAGCAGTGGGTGGACGAGGCCCGGCCGGGCCGGCTGGCTGGGCGGGCACGCCTGAGCACGTCTGGGAGAGTTATGCGTGAGCCCTTGAGGAAGAGGCTGCAGGTCAGTGAAATGACAAGGATCACTGTCGCAACTCAAATGAAGAAGTTTACCTGAAGTCCTCCAGGTTCTTCTGGATGTCAACAAGGAGAGAATCCTGCAGCGTCTGAACATGCTGTCTGTTTATTTCCTCTGGGATCAACTCTGTCCGCCGGCGGTCTGTCATGAGGGATACAAAAATAAGAGCACGGCGGATGCAGACATTGCTTTCGCATCCATAATGGCATGCCCAAAACAGGGATGTCAGTTTGAAAGTGGTAGACGAGGCTTAGGGGTTAACCCAAGAGAATTGAAAGTGTGACCAAACATACTCACCAAGATCAGCAGAGATGCATTCGGGAACAGCAACTTTTAAATTCTGTACCACAGAAAGATCATTTAATTGGTTACAAATGTACTCTTTGAATGAACTCATAAAATTGATTAGGTCATGTAAAGAAAAACACAGATCTACAAATGGAAGTGTACTCACCGCTCCCCGGTCAATAAAGAAGGTGTGAAGGTCCATGAACACCCGTCTGGTCTCTTTGGAGTTGGTCTGTTTGTACAGGTCAGCGTAGAGGTAGCACAACTAAGGATGCAAATACTGGTCAGAAACATATAGCAACATTTCTACTTTGTTAAGACCGATAGGGGATGCACCAATTGGCTGATGCCGATACTGACATGAGTGAGTAACATTTTGGAATAAAATAAATCTTCGTGAAATAGCTGTGAAAAGAGGACAGTGCTTTTACCAGTGGAGCAGGGTCAAACTGTGTGATAACATGATGCAGGAAAGCTGCCAGGTGGGCAGGACGAGACTTGAGCAGCTCGATGGTTTGGAAGCTGCTACACTGGCCGTTAGTCTGCTGCAACACATGGAAAATACAACAGTTTACAGAACACTCACTTGCTGCTTGACCTTTCAGTCAATCAGGGCACTTTGCTCAAATCTGGTTTGGACCTCATTCACAAAGCAGAGAGCTCTAGATAAGGACACTGGACTAGAGTGCCTGCTAAATGCGTAAACTGTAAATTATAATTGTGGAGAGTAGAATTACTAATTGAACACTTAACCACTTGAGTCCTAGTGCCCTTATTCTGGGGACGAACGTTCGGCAGAAGTAGCTGATATACAAGCTATAAACGCACCACAACACATTGCGGTGTGAGCTTGGAGACCGGCTATTTTCACAGGCGATATTTGGTGCAGACTGAAAAAAGGAGGAGGCCTAGTATAGATCCCAGGGGGACTCAGCGAAGTATATGCTGTTTACATGGCTTTAAGCCACATATAATTCATCACACAGTGAATAATGAAGAGCTGATCTACAAGCACTCAAATTGAACAATATTGAAATGGTTTGCCTATAATGACATGCACAGAATGGGGATGCCAGCTTTCATGGGGTTAAAGAAATGAACTTTAATTTTGACTGATCTGATAGCAGCTTTAAATGATTGTATGAACATCATCAATTTCCCCGTGTTAAATTACCTGCTCGTGGTCCGAATCAAAATAATCGTCCTCGGCGCCGATTATCTGCGAGACGATTCGAGACGAGGAGGAGGGGCTGCTGACCGTGGTGGGGGACAGAGAGTCCTGGGGAAAAAATGGGCATGGATTAAAGCTAAATAAAATCTCAAATTTTGTTAGTCCTAATCTGTGATTTGTGAAACAGTGTGAAAGGAGCCATACTCCCACTAGTGCCGTCATGTGTAAATGTATACAGGGTATCTGCACATTTCCAAGTAATAATTTAATTACTTTTAAAGCTTTTAATTATTCCAAATTAGCCAAATTGTCAAATATTACGTAAGAAAGAGTGTGAAAATAGCCAATCTACAAGCTTGTAGTTTGGTTATTTTCACAGTATGTAACTACATCAAATGCCGCAGTTCAAATACGATTACTTCAGGGCGATCACGACCGGAAAACTCTGGGAACACTTTAACCCATTTTGACCCATTTTGACCTGAGATCAGATTCTAAAAATGTCTTTTACATCCTGACAGTTTTCTTTCTGTCAGTCGTTCTTCGATTTTTCAAAAATAGCAGACCTACAAGCTCGTAGCGCGCCACTCGGTGGCGCGCTATGAGCTTGTAGATCTGCTATTTTTCAATAGCTAAAGCATAACATGATGCTAACACCAAAAGGGGTTCCCGCCCAGAATGGGTTAATTATGACACGCATACAATAGAGACGCCAGGCTGCCACGTGGTTTCCGTTTACCAGGTCAGTGGCGTCCTCCGCCTCGGGGGAGTGACAGGAGTTGAAGCTGTCCCTGGGCGTGCCCTTTGGGCTGGGGCAGGACGACCCTCTTTGGTAAAGGCCCTCTGGAGACCCCAGGCCAAAACCACGAGAAAGCTGCAGGGGAGGAGGATTGAGACAACAAGAGTTTATGGCGGCAGTCAGCGAAATAATTAAGGAAGGAACTTGCGTGGGACGCGAGCGTCAAAAGGGAAACATCTGGAAGAGAAACCTAAGAATGGAGAGACAGTAATGATAGCTTTCAATGTAGCGACGGTGTTGTCAGGACCTGGTCTGTATTAAGAGCTATGATGACAGTAGATGCCAAGTGATTTAAGTATTCTGTAAATCGAATGATCTCATCTGTTTTTGTTTGCTTGTGTCGTTTTTGGACAAACAAGCAAGCAACTCCATGCCATTCCTTGCATGTGCGAATGTAACTTGGCCAGTATTTCTCATTCCGCTATAATCCAAAGAATCTGTTTCATTTCGTTCCCGGTTTTCCCCCCATACCTTGCTCACCAATCTATGTTTGAAATGGCCGTAGCATCGGCTATTCAGTGGCAACCAGGTGGACGAAGCAGGTCGTTCTCAAAGTCGATTTCATCGAGGCTAATGGTACAATTAACACTTTCCGCTTCAAAAGGATTTTCTTTTTCATCTTTGCACTCCGAATACAAATATTTGTCATACATAGTTCATGTTGGTTCTGGAATCAATGTATAGAAGAACTACAGGTTGACATAGGAAAACATGAAACCACTGAAGGGGGCTTTAAGGGTCAATTCCAATGTACCGTTGGTGAGCAGGGTGTCAGATAACAGAAAGTTAAATTGAGGACTTTAGGACATTAAAATAATTACAGTTATGACCAAACTTGCAATGAAAACATGGAAAGGGAAATGTGCATAAAACTTAACTTAGTGCATATTGCAGCCAAATGTGAATGTATTTCTTCGTCCACTCTCATAAACATTTATAGTCGCATATAAATCTCTTCCTGCATGTTTGTCGCTACTTCCTTATTTACAGAAAAGGGTATTTTGAACCAATAACAGATTGTTTACGTTGCTTGACTGGATCCGACTGAAGCAGAAAGAAACGAGTCATCTTGTCAGAATCTCTCCTACCGACAGTACTACTGTAGAACCTTTGGGTTGCCTTGTAACATAGCGAGTAACACCTGGGAACTCTTGCCGGTGCATATAAAAATACAGAAACTATGTTTCCATCGTTTGGTTTCTTTCTGTTTATCATTTGGCAAAACTCAGTTGTGCCACGTAGTCAAATTGAGAATGCATCGTGTCAAGTAATATTTAAGACCTTTTAAAAACAAATGAAATTGGGCCATTTTTAATATGAATTTAAGGCTATTTAACAGACACCCTGGGTGTGATGTTGGTGGTTTTAACGTACAGGAGAACTGTTCCAGGACGCGTCTGTGCTGTAGTCTCCTTTAGATGAAGGAGTGTGCTCTGTCTCAAACATGCTACCATCATCTCCATCTCCCACTGGAGCGGCATCCTGGGAAATCATACAGACAACCGCACAGTTACCACTTATGAGCAGAAACGTACACCCAGTCAATAATGTCAATGCTTTAGCAAAGACTGAATTGTCAAACAACACTGGCAAGCCAACGATTCTTCGTCCAACGTGTTTGTGTTTAGCTTTGTATGGAGTCGTACGCCGTTTCTAAACGCTGGGTCCAGGGACCACGAGGGATCCGTAATTTGGTTCCATTTGTATATACTTTGGAGGTAAATTAACACTGTGGATTTTATAGAGATATAGTGATATAGATTATTTTTAATCAAATGAGGGTCTGTGGCCTAATGCATATAAATGTGGGGGTGCTCAAAATAAAAAAAGGTTCAGAATCACTGATCACAGCTCGCATCGCAAGCAAAACCAGTGTCTATCTAGTGTGCCTGCCGCGTGCTTCTCTCTCCATCCACGAATCACGTTTTTCTAGCGTTTATGTGTATAAAAGTTACAATATTCTCAACTGTCAACATTGACAAATGCAGTCTGATATTAGTCTCAAGACTAATATCCCATTCCCATTTTGTCCCTCGTGATTCCTAATTTGTTCACTCATAATGCAGGTTCGGTCCACAAGCGCACCATGGCTGTTTATGGCCAGCGCCTTTTTGCGGGGCGTTCATCTGTCTCGGTGTGATCATCACCCGCTAATGGTTATAGATCCTGTGTGCATCTGACGCTTACGAAATAAACCCTCACACATAGGGGGAAAGCCTGATGGGATGGGATTAGGATTAATTTGTGTCAAGAGACACAGTATCAATCATAGCTAAAGACTGTTGCAAAGCCAAGTGGGGGATAGAATTTGTCATTTGGGAGACTAGATCTTTATGGACGTGACTACTGCACCGAACAGGGTCAACTGGTCCTCGGGAGTTACCTGTGCGGTTCCAGTGGCTTTAAAGAGCTGAGCGTGCAGCCCATGGGGAATGTGTTTCTTAGCTTCCTGGATGTCTTTCAGTAGTTTGGGGGAGGGGTTCCTGCTGTACTCTTCCTTCATGGCCTGCACGTCAAGTGAGAGGTTGGAATTGGTGACATGGACAAAAGACAATTTGAGAAAAGTTTTAAGTATTTTTAAGTCGTTTAAAATGTTTTCCAGTGGAAACCTGTAGTGCTATACATCGATCCAGAAACATCTTCAAAAAGGTGCCGTAGGTAACGTTTAGCCTATTTATAAATACTAGAGCGGTGCCCATTGAGCCTCTATAGCGGTGCCTGTTGGGCACTGGCCTACTTGGAACGATGCAAGTTGGAAATGAATGCCCAACCAAGCTATTATGTCCGTGTCCCTTTTATGCCCAAAAAAGGAGTTCTTTGTCAGGCATGTCCAAATATGGAGTCTATGCAGACGTCAGAATGATGTCAGAACAGGCCAGCTCCATATATGGACACTGGGCAGGGGCCCTGTCCAGAGCCCCGGCAGAGGCCTTTTTGTGGCGGTTCTGGACAACCGTGGGTCCGACCGACTCGACACCGGACGAAAAAGACACATCCCTCACATCCCTATTTTGGTTTTGTTCCACTGCTTATGTTGACATTTCCTCAGTTTATGTTGACATTCATCCTTTGCAGTGTTTTTCTGTGAGGCGAGGGGGAGAGCTCAGACAGATCTCTTTTGAACTTCAAAGTGGCTTCAAAGAGTTGATTGCTTGGGTATTAAAAGTGTCAAAACCCATTCTGTGCTCGTTAATGCTCTCTCTAATCAATTAAAGCATCAAAGATAGCTACCTATAGAGCGTCGCAGTCCCGCCCCCTACCATGGACCAGGAAATGAATCTCAATGCATTTTCCCCATAGACATTTCTTAAAGTATTTATTTAAAGACGGTTACGCCGCGGACAAAGCCAACTCGAGTCGTGACAACTCATGACAACACAAACAATATTTTGGACCAAACAAATAATTACAAAGAAGAAAAACAACAAAAAAAGTGTTGTAACCTGCCGTTTTTTTCTTCTTTCTAATTATTTGTTCGGCCCAAAAAATTGTGTTTGTTGTCATGATTTGTCACGACTCGAGTTGGCTTTGTCCGCGGCGTAAACGTCTTTAAATAAATACTTTCTGAAATGTCTATGAGGAAAATGAACGGAGAATCATTTCCTGGTCCAGGGTAGGGGGCGGGACTGCAACGCTCTATTGATGCCTGTCAGAGAAGGGAGGGGGAGTGTGTTTTGTAGACACACAGACTTGCCTAGCGTACCTTTAAGTCATGGTGATTTTACATTGCATGTACCGGACGGTGCAACTCCTCTCCACTCTACGTTTGCTTAGTTTTCCACTGCAGATAGAGGACCCCCTCAATGTAACAATGCTCAAGTTAAAGCTAATGGCAACGCTGTCTAGTGGAAACCATCCATATTTAACCTGTACAGTTCAACAAATGCAATTTGTAACATTTTGGGTGAGAAATAAGCCATGGCAGTTGTTCAATATTGATTCATATGACATTTACAACGGCTAGTTTAAAAGTGTGTTAACAATGTTCAGGAGCTTCCATGTAGTATATAGGAGACCGTCGTGGTGCAATGAAGACAGTGACGAATCAGACAAATCAGTATGAATCGGGTCCAAAAATCTGGCTTTTTGGATCCGAGCCCGAGATCAGAGTTCCTGCTGTACTCTTCCTTCATGGCCTGCACGTCAAGTGAGAGGTTGGAATTGGACCCTAGTTGGACCCTTGATTCCTGGAACAAGCAATGGTCCACTTCAACATCCATATGAAGGAAGTACGTTGACTCTCGGCTCAAGCAATTCTCCTGGATGGAACCTACAGTACACGCCTGGCTCAACCTCTACGGACTTCCCTCTTACGTTGCCAAACTCTACATTATGATATTACTGGAGTGTCTGCCACACTCACCGCATGCAGCCAATCAGCGGCCCCATTGACCTGGATGGCAATACAACTTCCTGGCTGCCTCTGTAGCTCTACACACCAACGAACCAGCTTAAGCTCAAACTATGCTCCATTGCACAACTGTGCCACTTGCTGAACACAATAGCTACGGACGGAGTATAAGATAGACTTTACAATTTACATTGTTAGTAGTAGTAGCCATAGCAGCCTGACATATGTTTTTTCAAACCACAACTCCATGCGGTTTGGTGAGACATTTGGAGGGAAAGAGGAAGCGAAGTTGCCTGGAGAGGCGGGGGGTGTTTAGTATTATGAGTGCCAGTGTATATTAGACAGAAAACCCCAGCTACTGTCTCTTCAGACCCACAGTGTATATTAGACAGAAAACCCCAGCTACTGTCGCTTCAGACCCACAGGAAAGACAGTTGTCTTATCAGTGGAAAACATTACTTGCCTCTCAATGTCAACCTTGTCTATTTAAAGACAAGTCCATTTTTTAACACAGATAACTCAATGTTCTCCAACAGAGAACAAGCAAGCATCGTCTCAGGAAAACCACATTTACAATACACTGATTATTTCCTTACCTGCAACTTCAAGATGTCACCTTTCTGGTTGTGGAAACTACTGAACTCATCCTGTGACGGAAAGAAAATGACCACATTAACCCTGGTGTCTGCATTTTGGGCACATTTTCTAAAATTATATGTTTATTGTATTTTTTTACAATTCCAAAAATATGTCAATTAACTGTTGTCTGTCGCTATTATTTGTCATATAACAAAATATATAGGACTTAAAGCGATATCAGAATGACACAATAATGATAATACTAATAATAATAATAATAAATATTGTCTATGTCCAAAACCGACTTTTCAGGATTAAAAAAGAAATTAGCAAAAGCAGCTCAAAACGCATTGCTTCGATGTGTTTCGCACTTCACGCGTCATACTTGCGGTTCTGCTACTTTTGATGATTTTGTGTGACAATATAGTATGATCCAAATAATAATAATAATAAATGGTCAGTACCCAAGGTGACAGTGAGGAGGAGCGGTCCAGCGGACTGTAGGGCCGCTCTGCTGCTGGCGAGCCGGGAGAGGAGATGCTGACTCCCAGCATCTCAGACTCTGCCTCTGACAGAGGGATCTGGGCCAGGCCGGGGGGGCGCCCCAGCACCGTGAGGGCCACATAAGAGCCCGCTGAATGAAGGAACCACAAAGAGACAGCATGAAGGCGCCTTAGTGCACGCCAAGAGGCAAAAACATGTATAATGTATATTCTCAAGCACGCATAATGGACTCTATGCACACACGCCATTTTGGAAATAACTTGGTCTAGGTGTTACCACTGAACTAATGAAGGCTCTGTTCCAACAACTCAAGTCAGGGTGATGTTATTGTGCAAGTTGGCTCACTGGAAACACTCTGCTACCCCAGTGGGTCTCAATTCAAAGTGTCCTTGTGTTAGGGTTCCAAATGGCCCCATACGGGTGTGTAACAAATGAGAGTGTACAAATGGATTTGGTTCCATTTGTACACTGTTATGGGGATTGTTGAAATGTTAAATGTTAAAACGTTTGAGAACCACTGCACACTAATACAGAGCCTAAATTAGTAGTAGAAGTAGGGAAGCGGCCTGGAAGTAGTAGTTATTCTGTGTGCATATAGCCCAACAGTGGTGGAAAGTAACTAAGTACATTTACTTAAGTACCATTTTGAGGTATTTGTACTTTACTTGAGTATTTCCAATTTCCAATACTTTTACTTCTACTACACAACAACACTCCATTACAACAACTACAACTACAACACTTTAGTTACTAGTTACTTTGTAGATTTCTATTATTATTACAAAACATACATTTAACATTAAACACTTCAGGAAAACTTTTGAAAATAGGAGATCTACAAGCTCACAATGCGTCGCTATGTGAAGCATTGTCAGCTTGTAGGTCGGCTATTTTCAAAAGATTTTTTTATACATTTGAAAACTTAAAATGGGACATTCTGTACAATGAGTACTTTTACTTTTGGTACTTTAGTATATTTTGATTTCAATACTTTTGTACTTTTACTCAAGTACATTTTGAATTCTGGACTTTTACTTGTAATTAGTAAGTAGTTTTATATTGCAGTATTTATACTTTTACTTAAATAAAACATTGGGAGTACTTTTTACACCACTGCGATTATTATTTCATTCAAACATAACAGTCAAGACAGAGTCGGCCTTACATTTGATGAGCTTCACCACTTCAACGTGGTTAGAATGCGTTACTAGGGTCCCGTTAACCTGGAAAGAAGACAACATTTTCACTTGCGGGTCCTCTCAGGTTATATCCGTTGCTTGCTTAGCAACCTAGAACCATTCATACGTGATCTATCATAAACAACTGAAAAGAGCACTCGGCGGAGAGCTCCGTCATCGGCTGTGAAGCGTTGGATTAGACTTGACGGAGATCTCCGCCAACGGCAGGGAATGCGTTTAAAAGGTCCCCAGTGCAGCTATATTCAAATTCTTAAAGATTATGCACATGCACGTTATTTTAGTTGAAGCTATTTTTCATCAATGTTTCATTAAAAACCCTAACCCACTAAATGTATAATCCTAACCCTGACCCCAAACTGAATCTTTTACTAATTGTAACCATAGCTCAAAAAAACTAAATAATCCTTAGCCATGGAAATTAGCATGGTACCCATGGATTAAAGCAGAAAAATAATCTCACGACTGAATTTCTTTTTTGCATGACCAAGTCCTAAATGTGCCAAGTCCCATATATACAGTTAATATGTGCGTGTGTGTTTGTGTGTGTGTTAGGTTGCGCACAGGTGGTGAAAAACAACCATGCTGTTTTCGTGCTCAGACGCACCCACCCAGCCACCCACCCACCCACCCAGCCAGCCAGCCACACACACACACATAGCTCCGTAAGGGAGTGGTTGCACCACTCAATTAAAATTATGTTTTAGTAATATTGTCTCTGCTGTCAACCAGGTGAAAGAAATCACAGATTGAGGTTTTAACCTTTGCTTTCATCTGGGATATCAGACTGAGACTATTACAGATTTTAAGGGAAGATGCTTCAGAACATATTGCTTGACCACATCAATATAATATAATAATAACCAAAAATAGACCTAGATCTACAAGCTCTCAATGCGCGACACATTGATAGCATGTTTCCGCTGTGCAACATGGCTCCAAAGAGAAGACATGATGATGGCTTCTATTGAATCAAAAAGACTGAAAGCAGTCGTGGCGACTGAGAACTTTAATCCATGGGCGACCAGAACAGGTTTGATTTGATTTATTTATAAGATAAATAAAAGGTACATTTTGGTAGGCCTTATGCTGCGTTCACACAGGCAGATGCAAAGTTTACCATTCATTGTCAATGGAAGCCAGTGACATGAAGATGCAAAGCTGCATTCAATGTTTGTAGCTGCTGCAAAAGCTACAACAGCTACAAATACACTGTGTAGCTTTGCATCTTTTACATCTGACCATGTGAACGCAGAGTGATTTTTGGTCCCCACGTACAAGTAACACGTGCGTGCGCACACACATACACACGCACGTTGTGTGTAGAGCTGTGACTAGAGTGTTCTATTGTTTACCACAAGGTGGCAGCATAGATACTAGCTGTCAGCCTTTGGACTAAAAAGCTGTGATGTTTGCACTTTTAGAATATGGAGGCAGATGAACACAGTACCTTGATAATCCTGTCGCCCGTCTGAACTCCTGCCCGCATTGCAGCCCCATCTGGCAAACACACAGAGGACAACATGAGCCAAAACCCAACAGGGAGGTGAAAAGGAGAGACTTTAGGGGAAACAAGTGTATTGGCCGGGGAAAAGGAAGGCTAATATGGTTCATATTATTCCACACCATATCGTCTGACCACATACAGTACGGAGACGCTGCCACGCAACTGTTTGACTACCATTTACGATAGACCATAACAGTGGTTATATTACGAGAAGGACCCATTTCCCAGCTCCACCCCAAACAAAGGGATTTAGGACCGAGACGGGTTATTATGAGATCTAAGAGCGTGGAGGAACTCCAGCGTCAGCACACCTGCGCCTGAACACATGAGGTGTGAACCTGACGCAATGTCACGCAATGTCCTGACCTGCCATCCTCCATACGTTGTCATTTAGGCCTTTATTTGGTTCATCATATGGAGGCAAATTGTGACTTTGTCACTTAACCACTTTTGCAGTGGTGTGCCTATCATGTCATCATAGTCAAGTCTTCAAAGATTTTCAAAAAACGTCAAAACGTTTAAACAAATAGTGAAATAGCTCCAAACGCCTCCAAATGCTCCAAACGCCTCCCACTCACCATTTGTTGTGCGTATATATGGTATATACGGTGTATATATATATATATATAAGTCTATATGGTTTAACCACTTAAACCATATACTTTTGTTGACCGGGGTCCCCCAGGGGTCTATACTTGGCCTCCTGCTTTCTCATCTCAACCAGATCTCTTTGTCGAAAATAGACAATCTAAAAGTTAGATGGGCTATTTCCGCCGCATTATGACATGCCCGCCCAGAACAGGCATGCTAGAGTTCATGTGGTTAAGTTGTTAAAAGACAAAATGACAAGGCAAAAAGCTAAAAGAACAAGTCCAACTGCTGAAGATGAAAAAAATGTAGTTGAGTCAAAGGCTTCAGTGTTGACTCCTTTAAATAAATACGACAAGCGTCTGACACGTGTTGTTTTCCTTCCCCCAACATGCATTGCAGCACAAAGGGCTCTATGCACACAGACTTAACTCTTCCTACTTCCGGGACACTTCCCTACTTTCTCTAGGTGTTACCGATAATACTAATTAAGGCTCTGTTCCATTTAGTGTGCAGTGGTTCTCAAACCTTTTCATTTCAAGGGCCGCCATAACTCGGAGAGTGTACAAATGGATTTGGTTCCATGTGTACACTCTCAGAGTTACACACCCGTACAGGGCCATTTGGAACCCACTCAAGGACACTGAGACCCACTGGGGCAGTAGAGTGTTTCCAGTGAGCCAACATGCACAATAACAGCACCGTGACTCTGTTTGACCAGAATGGAACAACTGAACCTTCATTAGCATCATCCGTAACACCTAGCCGAAATAGGGAAGGAGCCCAAGTTATTTCCAAAATGGCGTGTGTGCATAGAGCCCATTACTGTTACTTACATATGTGTGTGTGAATTCAGTGACACCGGACAGTTAGATATCAGTGTACGCTGCAAAAAGAGGACCCTGCTTCTCTATTATTATGTCTTCTCAGGCCAGAAGCAGTGGTAATGATCCCCTTGTGTGACACTACTGTCCCCTAGCAGCCAGACATGATCTGGATACAACCATCTGGTTATATTTGGAAGAGCAGGCGGGAAGGGGGGAGGGCGGGGGTAACTACATCATCTCCTCCTCCTCGTCATCATCATCATCTCTGGGACAGGATGTGGCTCCATCTTACCTTCTTTGACGAGCTGCACAAACACTGGGTTGTCACCGCTGACAGTGAGCCCAAAGCCATTTACATCTTTCTGGATGATAACACATCGCTGGACCAGACCTGAGAGAGAGGGGGGGGGGGGGGGGGGGGGGCAATGAGAGAGAGAGACATGACAACATCTTTAATGAGACCAAGATGAGCCTTTTAGAAAAACTAAACTCACTGAAGCCGTTTCACCAACTTGTAACTTCTTGGAGAACTAAACAATGACTTACTATTCTAATCTGGAGCACTGACTGGATCGTTGCACCGTTTCTAAATCGATAACAGCAGTGACTGGTGACTTCCAGATGCACACGTAGCACAGCTGTCTTAACTGCTGATTGTGTCATTACCGTTTGCAGCCTTTACTATACTAAACCTTACAGTTCTAAACTTCATATAATTTGCTCTACAGTCAACAGAAAAAAAATATATATATAACAAAGGCTTGCATTATGAAGAGATTTCCGATTAAGGGAAATCAATACCTATCCAGAATGCATAGCCATATTCCACTGAACGAGGGTGTTGCTTTTTGGAAGGAATGCGTTGTTAGCTTGAAAATCTGTTATCTTCAGCAAGCAACACTGTCATACTACAGAGTATAAATTAGGCTTAGGCAGGATCAGGTCTTGTTATTATGAGGCCATGCAGATGACATTTGTATTCATAGAAGAGAGGGATTAATCGATCAGGTCAGTGAGCATGACACAGCTCTCGTTGTCTGATGACAAAGGAATCATGTCTGCCATTATGCGGACTGACATATCTTCCATACGCAGTCTGTCATATTTTCCATTATGCAGACTGGCATATGTCTTCCATATGCAGACTGACCAACATGGAGTACTGGTTATGTTTATCAATGTCGTGTGTCACTGTTTACTTACTGTGCTGGGTAGATACGATAACACTTTTTTAATAGATTTATTTTAATCATCAATCTTCAATCATTTAAATCATTTAATCTATTTAGCCCGTGACCCAAAACAGAAATTACACATTCTTACTTACTTATTAAAGTTATTACACAAATTAGTGAAAATTGCAGATCTACAAGCTCACAGCGCGTTGCTTCACGCCACGTTGTGAGCTTGTAGATCGGATATTTACTTATTCTGATTCATGGAATTTCTTAGATTTGTCTTCATGAAATTACTGAGAAAAAAATCATTGAATTTTGATTGATTTCTTTAAATGTTTTGCTTTTTTGGGGAATGTTTTTTTAAAAGGTTCTGAAATAATATTAAAAACCAAATGTAGGAAACAGAAAGTAAGGGGACCCATGACAATGTGTCCGCGACCGACCCAGTGTTTGGGAAAACGGTGATTTAAATGATATTTGGTCAAGCATACATTTTCTGCCTGAAAATCGACATTGTGAATCTGTGTTCAGTGTGTGTTCAGTGTTCAAATCAGTGTTTTGACAGGGCCTGTGACTGTGACCGGAGGAGGAACGTTACTTTTCTAGTTCTTTGTGTCGTTTCATCATAATGACTAAAGAGATCTGGTTGAGATTAGGGTTTATCTGATGTCTGGTTCGACTAGACCGACAAGAACAGACCAGAGCCTGACCACAGTTATAGAGACAATAACCAAGGCAGAATCAAATAAAGCTTCAGTCAATGAATCACTTAAATAGTATATTTTTTCTTTTTTTTTTTTAATCAGACTCGTAAATACTGACTTATGTACTTCTTTAATTAGTGAGTCTCTGCACAGAGAAGTCCTCGGTGTCAATTTAACTCGGAGAAAGGGAATAATATTGCAACACCTCATCTACACTGCCAGCGATGCGAGCAAGCGAACAATGAAATCTCATTCGAATACATGTTTTTCAGTGACTGTCCTGTAGTGCGACAACGCGCCATGCAGCGACGGCGTCCACCCCTCCTATATTCGCTCGCAGAGTCTCTATTTGAGCTAGATTTCGCTCGCAGCCTCAAACACTTGTATTGGTTGAGATCTACACGCTACTATTTATTGGCTATTTGTTGATGTTGCAACGCAATGACCGACACTCCATATCAGGACAGTTTTTCGCGTGATATCGTGGTCGGAACGCTCGCTCCTTGACTGTGTAGATGAGGTGTAACGCTAAGTGGCTTTTAAACGATCAGCTCACATGATGTAAACAACATTGGGAAGTCATGTGATAAAACAATGGAGGACCAGCATCAGTTGATTATGCATTATTTTCATATTTGCATGGCGATTTCAGCTCCGACTTATATGTGATTGATAGATAAGTATTTAGAGGATTCATTTGCCGAAGGTTTTGTTTTGCTCTCCTGTAAACTGCAAAGTGTGTGGTGATCTGCTATCCGCTGGGAGGGGTCACAAATGAGCAACCTGGGATTTACAGAATATATAAAGTTTACAGTACATACATAGCACAAAAATATATAAAGATGCGTGCGCTCTATTGTGTGCAGAAGGAGGTTTACATCTGAGGATGCTTGACCTGGCATTTTGGTCATGTTCATTGGACGTCCCGGTTGGGAGCAGAATTGTCCCAGTTTCAAGCTGACAAAGATCTCTAAAACACTAAGATGTCCCGGTTTTTAACATGCACTATTAAATTGTCATACGTAGAGTTTTATCATATTCTATTCTGTTCAAAGTATTAAAAAAATGAAATCTGATTTAAATGTTCATCGGTCCCGGTTTGGGTTTTTGAGAATATGGTCTCCTACATATAGTGGTTGACACCTCTATACACGTTTTACATTTGTATACAATCGGGGGGTTAAATGGACACTGGGGACGTGTTGGTGACCCCATGAATCAAGCTGCTTCTAGCTGCATGTCCAAAGGTCTCCCCCGCAAGTGTGATGTCAAACAGAGGTGTTTGCGGGAGAAGCTAAAGCGGATTTGAGTTGTTGTTGGGGTTGGGGGTTGGAGCCTTTACATAACGGAACAGAGGCTAAATCTCTCCTAGGTGGGGTGAGGGGGGACAGGGGGAGGGGAACTGTAACGCTTGGGGCTGGGGGCAGGGCAAATGGAAAATGGAGAGAAAGTGGGAGGGAGGGAGGTCCAGCGGTCAAAGAATCAGTGTAGGCAGCAACTCTGAGACAAAAAATCTGTACCGTCTCAGTTACTGTTACATTATAACACTCAGGATGTTACCGTGGATATATAGGTTAATTTAAAGGTGTCCATTGTTATGGGTCCTTTTCGTTCCCGTGTCTCAGAGGAAAAATTAACATTCAGGACTTTGCAGTGTTATGCTAAACAGGTTGGAGCAGGTCGAGGTCAGCTATCTGTCATCACCATCTCCAGTGGGAGCTGATCGCTGATCAGGCATGTCTTATCTACACCAATGTATTATTTACAGGTTAGAACCGATCCCAGGTCAGCACTTGTGCAATGGAATAGAAGGATATGGACCCAAGGGGAGAAGTTGACCTATAATAAACAACATAGTGTACATAATACACTGTTACACTCTATGTTTATATGCTGTAGTACGACTGTGTTGCTTAAGAAAAAGTATAGTGTAAGGCTTATTGACTTAAAGACTCACCTAGAGGCACATACTGATAACTGGAACGAAAAAACGAAATCATATCACCCCTGCATTGGCAAAACTACACTGGCTACCTGTTAAATTCCGCATTCAATTCAAATCACTCCTCTTTGTATTTAAATCCCTAAACGGCCTTTCCCCTTCCTACATTTCTGAACTAATAACTGCTCCCCCTACCACCAGGACACTCAGATCCTCCACTCTCAAACTCATTGCAGTCCCCCCTTCAAACCTCAAAACCAAAGGTGATCAGGCTTTCTCTGTAGCTGGTCCCACCCTCTGGAATAATCTCCCAATCCACATCAAGGTTAGCCCCACCCTGGAGATTTTTAAATCTAACCTGAAAACACACCTTTTTAGTCTGGCTTTTAGTCTGGCTACAGTGTGAATTTTAGTGTTTATTGTTCATTGTTTTTGTTGTTATTTTGTTTGCTTGTATTACATGTTATTGCACTGTGATAGACGGTCTACCTATTCTGGAAAGCACTTTGGGTCAACTGCTGTTGTTTTTAAATGTGCTATATAAATAAAATTGACTTGACTTGACTTGACTTGACATAATGGAATAATTTGGCTTAGATCTGTGTAATGCAACCTACAGGGTTTAAGATAACCTCTAGAAATAATGTGTCCCTATCATTTAAACCCCAATATAAAGGATTGTTTACTGATCGAGGCCTTTCCATCGTTACTTTCCTGAAATATATTAAGGCTACTATGATCACAAGTAAATGCAAACATAAATACTCCTTAGTCAATTGTGACGAGCGCCGAAAATAGCAGTTGTACCAGCTCACAATACATCACAGCACAATGTGCCGTGAGCTTGTAAATCTACTATTTTCGGCACGCAAATAAGTATGAATCGGGCATAATCGGGCATCATTTTTAGCCTGTGACTCAAAAGAGAAATTAGACGTTTGTCCGGGACCAAAGCTAGTGAAAATAGCAAATCTAAAAGCTCACAACGCATCGCTTCGCGCTGCATTGTGAGCTTGTAGATCAGCCATTTTCACTACTACTTAAAACATTAGTTTTCTAATTTATGTAATGTCTTAGATATTTCTTTGATTTCTTCATGAAATTAATGAAATTTCTTTAAAATAAAAAATAGCTTTTTGAGGATTTTTTTTTAATGTTTTGAAATGATAATTAAAAACAAAATGTAGGAAACAAATTTAAGGAACCTGACCCACTGTTTTGGAAACAGTGCCTCAGGAATGGCTACTTGGAATCTGAAGATTCCTGCATCGATCACCAGCTCCTCCTTAATGTTAAGACTCTTTGAGCAGGGCACTTAACCCCGAACTGCTCCCGACGAGCAGTTTGGTGCCTCGCACGGTTTCCTCCACCGTCCGTCAGTGTGTGTGTGTGTGTGTGTGTGTGTGTGTGTGTGTGTGTGTGTGTGTGTGTGTGTGTGTGTGTGTGTGTGTGTGTGTGTGTGTGTGTGAATGCATGTGAAGAAGGCAATGCACACTTGTAAAGTGCTTTGGATGAAGGCACCACTTACCATTTCAGTTATTTATTAAATACTAAACAAGAACAGCATAAATCAATGGTTCTCAACGCCTGGTTCGGTCACCACCAGGGGGTACAAATGGACCCTTTACAGGTCTGTAACTTCATAGTCATGTACAAATGGAACCAAATGGGAGTTAAGGGTCCATTTGGACCCACCCATGGTGGTGGACCCCGAACTGGACGTTGAGAAACAGTGGGATAAACCACGACAATCCCTCGGGATTCTTGCTGCAAACCCCGAATGGTCTCATTCAGTGGTTCTCAACGAGTGGTCCTTGGGGAGGTTGCAGGTGGTCCCCAGCTAATTAATGAAGTTGGCAACCAAATGAACCCTTACAGATCTTTAACTCTTGCGGGTGTAAAATGAAACCAAATGGACCCATTGAACATCTGCAGTACATCATTTATATGAAGTCTACACATTTAGAGAATGTAGAAGAATTACTATTTTGATCGTTTGCCCGTTATCTCTCCTATGGTAGTTATACCACATCAATACAACATGGAATTCTGGACAAATCCGTATCCAACGATCCGAGAGACTAAATCTCATCATATCCGGTGGTACCGTAGCTCAAATGGCAATAAATAATGGACCTCGACATGAAAAGGGTTGAAAACCACCGTCTTATACGACTGCAGCCGGCACGCCGGGGCGTCGCTGGCCTATCAGGAGCATCTTCTTACCACAGGACTCTTGCTTCCCCTCCGCTAGCACACTGCCGCAGCTGCCACTCTTCTGCACCACCAGAGCTTCTGCACCCACCACAGCACCCAACCACCAGCAGCAGCAGCACAGAGCATGGCACAGAACCAAGCGGGCACACACAGCGACAGCACAGAGCACACACACCGCACCGCCGCCACGGAACAGAACACACCACCAGACCAGAGAGCACAGGAGAAGCACAACACAAACACAAAACAGGAAAAAGAGAAAATCATGAAGGGGGAGGAGGAGGAGAAAAAACTACAATGGGATAAGAGATATTAAAAATGAACAAATAAGGTCAACTAATTAAAATATATAGGCAAAACAGAAAAAGCAATGGGATGGATTGACAGGAGTGCAGCTATGGAAAGAGAACTATTTAGTTTTGTATGAAGACTCAACAGGGCTATGAATGTAAGGTCTTAAAGGGGAAAACCACCCATTTTCAACATTTTACTATGTCATTAATATACCTTAGAGCTGTTGTGTGGAAATAATAAAAAAGTCCCCCCATTTTGTGTTTCCTAGAACTGTAATTATGAAAAAAATCATTAACATGGTGAAACACATATTGATGACATCATCAAGATGTGTTTCACCATGTTAATGATTTTTTTCAGACCTCTAGTTCTAGGAAACACAGAATGGGGGAACTTTTTTATTATTTAACAGCTCTAAGGTACATTAATGACATAGTAAAACGTTGAAAATGAGTGGAATGCCCCTTTAACCACAGAGTCTGCAGTCTAGTCACTGAGGGAAATATAGGTTACATTTGTCAGAACATGTCAGACATCAAAATCAAGTACCATTCATAATATACTCTATGTCGGCTGGTCTCTGTTGCAAGGCTGGAAGCCGACATGACTACATGATTAATGCAAAAACACTACATAATACATACAATTACATATAAATTAATTGAGCAGTTGAGGCATATAACCATACGAATGATCCAGAATGTATAAATCATGGATAAGGGGATAGACCTTTTCCAGGGAGGGATCAGAAGAAATTATGGACTTCTATGGTTATTCGTCTCAACTGCTTGCATAACATAATATACATTTGATAACTGAATAGCTAATATAATGGAACATTGTTGCTCAATTGTGTTACCGTATTATCATCATCAAGTGTTTAGAAATGGCACTCTTCAAAATCATACCAGAATAAGCAGTTCTATAGGAGAGCAATGTGGGGGAAAGGTGGCTTGAAGATCATGCAACTGCTAGCAAGCAGCCGAATATGGACAGATAAAAAGATGTGAACTAATAAAAATGATGGCATGCAAGAGAGAGAGAGAGAGGATGAGATCGGAAGATGAGGCCCGTCTCATTCAATGAGGATGAATGAAGGAGGTCGATTTAAATCAAATAAAGAGTGGGACATGCTTCTTCTCGCTCTGTGGCTGATGCAGACATTACTGATTGACTGAATCTGACCGTAAACCCTTTCGCCTCAAAGCAACGCACTGATAAAAAGGATTGACTTCAGACAGACACAAACAATAATGGAGAGAGAATGTCTCTTGTGCAACTCGCTCAGAGGACAGGACACACATCTTGACCATGCTTTGTTGCATCGTCAAACCAAGATAAGCCCAAAAGGCAGGCAAGAGGACTTTCTGGGTCTCTTGTTTTGAATACAGCAGCCTCTCTTGGGGCATACCTCAAGTCATACCGCCCCGGCTACTGACAAAATACCAACACAAGGAGTGTCGCCGTATCAAGCATTTAAGCTAGTCTGAGCCCTTCCGATTTCACCCTGCGATACACTTCTGGCTTAAAAACGCTGAAGGCCTCTTTCGAGATTTCGAGTGCGCGCAGAGGCCACCTGGCAGCTTTGAATATGAAGTGGGGGGGGGGGCTCTATAACGAACCAATTTATGTGAAACGGCACATGGGGACATTAAAAACATTCACGGTTCCTATGGTCAATCCATCTGTATTTATTAACCGACAAGAGAAACTTAGAGACGTAGGCTTGATGCAAACCAAGTGTGCTGTCGCACTTATGTGCTTTAGACAATGAAGACACATTAGATAGTCCATTAGCAGTGACGTGTGAGGAAATGGAAAAGATGAGTGCTTGTGTGAGCTCCATTCACGCTGACGCTGTCGTCTCCCTGTGACCACCAGGGCAGACCGCAGGCCAAGGAGAAGGGTACGTACGCACGTGTGCAGATTTCAGAGAGAGAGAGAGTGAGTGCACAAAGCATAGAGCATAATACACACGTAACACCTTTCACCACCCCATCGTGCCTTGTTGTACAATCCATCATTATCACCATAATTGTGTGTGTGGTTATGAGAGAGAGAGAGAGAGAGAGAGAGAGAGAGAGAGAAACAGGGCAGTGAGTAGTAGTTTGAGAGTGAGACAGAGAGAGTGAAAGTGAGGCGTTACCTGTAGGGTCAAACTCATTAGAGGGAAGTGAAGATTTGTCACTTTTGGGCTTCTTGTCTGGAGGGTGGTCTTTACTGAGAATGCTGCTGGTTCTGGAGAAGAGGGAAAAACAAGTAGTCTCTCATCACAACTCCGTCCCGATACAAACTCTTGTTAACAGCATGATAACAGAACATTCTTGGATCTTGCCCAATATGCACCTTGAGACCGGTCATTAGCGGCCGGGATAATAGAAGAGAGGCCGGTCATTAGCGGCCGGGGTCATAGAAGAGCAGCACATTTATATTTATTGCATGCAACATGTATATTGCATATTGGGCAAAATCCAAGAATGTTCTGTTATTATGCTGTTATCTATTGAATGTATTATTGGTATTTTTAATGTGTGTACTTTTATGTCCGATTCTTCAAATTAGGGGAAGTTCTCGATAAGCCCCTTGGCTTCTAACTTCTCCTGCACAATATTAATATGTATGTATCTTCTTCTGTTTCTAACTTTGTGCTAACCGTGTGCGGTTGTTTGTTCCTTTTTCATCTTTGGGCACCGTACCCTCTCCTACGCACCTGTCGTCTGTAGGTGTGCAAAAGCCTTGCTTTTTATAACTTTGTACTACTAAATAAAACCTAAAAGAAAAGAAAAGAAAAAAATATATATACATCGCATCAGTGAAATTGGTTAAATTGACTTTCAAAATGATTATTTAATAGGCGTCAAACATGATCAGACATGTTTTGGTTAAATGACAGAGAGACACCCCATGTCCCCATCTCCAACTACCAACCAACCACTCAATGCACTGACTACTGTGTAGTATTGTGGTAATTGCATGTAGCTTTTCTATAGGCAATGTAAATCGCAATGCCAGTAAGCATCTTGCCACACCAACAGCCACCCTGTATGTATGCACGGTATGTACATACGTGCGTATGAATGCATGTATGTATACACATGTGTGTACTTACATAATATGTAAGTACACACACATACGTACTTAGACATATTATGTCTAAGTACGTATGTGTGTGTGTGTGTATCTGTATACCACATGCAGGAGTACATTGAAGGTTCTCTTCTAAAGCGAGGGGAATCACCGCTGACAAACAAACCCTGCAATTGTTCACTCGGAGCATGGAGGATAATGAGGCAAAGGGAAGGGGACCTCCTAGTTCATGAATCATGCCGAGTGTGTGTCTGTACTGTAGTCTGTATAATGTGACAAGTCAGAGGATGTGGAGGGCTGTTCAGCCGAGTGCCCCGAGACGAGAGCATGGCCAGCAAAGAGGAAGAGAAAGAGAAAAAAAAAAAGGGACGCTCCCAAGAGGAGGTGCCCACAAAGCCGGACCCCGGCTTGAACCTCGGCGGGGTAATGTATGGCTCGTCTCTGTCGATACCGTCCGCCACTGTGAAAGGCCTCTGTTCTGTTCACTGTGGAAGGCAGAGATGGCCGTGCATAGAAGAGGGAACCCTTTGTCCCGCACAGAGTGTGTGGGGGTGTGTGTGTGTGTGTGTGTGTCACTGTGTCTGTTATGTGTATGGAAGGTGGGCAGTCCAAACTCTTGAGACCACACCAGTGTTGCATTGCATTGCAGCAGCTGTGTATGCAATGCGTGCGTGCGTGCGTGTGTGTGTGTGTGTGTGTGTGCACACGCAAAACTGTGCATGCGTGCACTCAAACTATAGTAGTAGCCAACTGCTTATGCTTTGGATTAAAAACACAAAAAATATAAAAAAGGTCCATACCTGTTTGCTTTCTTGGGAAACCTGCAAGGAAAGACAGAAGAAATCATTACTGAGTGTCCGTCGCATAATATTACAGTACTGCAATAAGACTAAGTCAAACACAAGTTGGGGTCATCTGTGTCTTTCAACTGTACAGAAATAGTCTAATACCGAGAGTGTACAAATGGAATCAAACCAAACAAACAAATGGTATACACTCAGAGTTAAATGAACACAGTCATCTTACAGTGTAGAGCAGGGTCCCATAAATAGAAACTAAAGTGTATGAATTGAAATAGATGTATGTGGCCTAATGCATATCAAACCGGGCGATCAGTGAAATTAAAAAGCTTGAGGACCACTGTGCTACTCTATAGCAGCTCCTGACACTATAGAGCTGCTGAACATACTGTAGGAGTAATCCTGATCAAACATCAGCCTCCTGCAGCAGAAGATTAAAGGCTTTTCCAGGTCAAATGTCATCCACCCGAGATCCGAGTGTGTACGCGTGCGTGCACGAGTACATGCGTGTCATGTTCTTCACAGAGATCACGGCTTGCCTGTCACAATCATGTCCTAATCTCATCCATGGTCCGTTTCCTACAAGCCGGTCTGATTAGTGCTTGAGTGATGGCAGAGACGAAATGAGCGACAGAACCCCAGCGGTTGGAAGAAGGGAGGTTTTCCAGGACGTCATGGATTAGTGTGTGGTTTGACCGGCTACATGTAGGCACATTTAGAATGCATTCAAATGCAGGCGGTGAGAGCTACGGGTCGAGTATCCCATTACAGGTCAATAGACTATAGCCGAGCTCTACCTTTAAGCACAGAGAGAACGGAAAGGCTTTAGTCGATAAGTTAGATTCCTTTGCGTCTTGTAAAAAGCAGACAAAAGCACAGTAAGGAACGGAGGAACAGCATAAAACTTTCAGATGCACCCCTACTGGGTCACCGTTTCTCAATGTCGGGTCCGGGGCCCACCGCGGGTCCAAATGGACCCTGATGGGTCCGTAACTGAAATCAAACAATGATGCTTTTACAGTGTATAGATTATACATTTTAGTCCGTGCCCCAATGCATATAAACCGGCAGGGTCATTGAAATGAAAAAAGGTTGAGAATCACTGCCCTAGGTATCAAGAGACTCAGAATGATTCCTAAAGAAAGACATTCACTCTCTCACACACACACACACACACACACACACACACACACACACACACACACACACACACACACACACACACACACACACACACACACACACACACACACACACACACACACACACACACACACACACACACACACACACACACACACACACACACACACACACACACACACACACACACACACACACACACACACACACACACACACACGTTAAGAATGAGCGCAGACTTAAGTCCTCCGTAATGGGGAGCTCTCACGGCTAACTAGCCCACATTAACTCCCTTTCTCCTGGCGACAGTGTGCTCATTCAGAGCCGTGCAGCGGCCGGCCTGAATGGCCCGTTCATGAACATGCCCTGCTATAGTACGACACAGTAATAAGTTCCAGAGACGGCAGCAGAAAACCCTGCTAGCTTTAACTAGCTTACTCCCTGAAAAAAAAATGAAATGGAGAGATGGAAAAGTCAGCACATACACACATACTGAGACGACACGCGTATGACGGCCTAAGGGAGGCAAAACCGAGTAGGCAAGATGTTGTTCTTGGTTAATCATACAGGAACAAATGAAAGCATGACCAGCATAGGCAAGGAGACTTTCTGACACTGTGAGGTGTTACAGTGTCAAACTAACGTGACCTGTGTCACTCGTCTATAAATATGGTCGCTGTCGAGCAGAAACGAACGTAAAATATCTCTATATTTCCTCATTTTATGTTTTTCTTTTCATAAATTACTCTCCTATTTTATATTTTGCCGTACGACGGTGTATTCCTTTGCTACATTTGAAAACGTTTGCCTACAATGGCACGCCCGGTTGGAAGTGGTTAACCCATTTTGGGCGGGAACCCCTTTTGGTGTTAGCATTATGTTATGCTTTAGCTATTGAAAAATAGCAGATCTACAAGCTCGTAGCGCGCCGCTCGAGTTTGTAGTTCTGCTATTTTTGAAAAATTGAAGAACGACTGACATAGAAACATAGCTTTTTCAGAAAACTGTCAGGATGTAGAAGACATTTTTAGAATCTGATCTCAGGTCAAAATGGGTTTGGTTAAGGTTGTTTGTGTGTTTTATAAATATTTAATTTAACCAATTAAAAGTATTAAAAAGAGCTTGTGACTAAATAAATCTAACACTAACTACATTGGATCCATTGGAACACAGGTCATTGTCTTCCATTCCCCGCAAAGCAGCAGTTTTAACAAAGTTTCTGCCCAACAGGCTAGCGATGTCATTATGCTAAAATAAGACTTTTTTAAAATTTGAGATAAGGAGAGACGGCCCTAGTGAGCATATGCCTTTCATGCAGAAGGTTGTGGGTTCGAACCCTGCCTGAGGTTGACGTCAGCAAGGGCATGCGGTCGCAACGGGCATGCAGTCCTAACGCCAAATCAAATGGGTTCAGATCTGAGCCAAGTCTCCTGAGGAGGCGCGTCCTGGACGGGGTATCTGGATGTAAAAACAAATCCTTTTATTTGAGATAAGGCCTAAAAGGTCTTTGCAGCTCTCTCAACTCCAAAAACAGTCAACATGTGTTTATATCTCCATTTTAAAATTGAAGCTCAATTATGAAGTCCATTGTGTGATTGTTCCGCTTGCTGAGAAGAACAGATTTGGACAGCAAGCGACACCGTTGTTCGAGGGAGCCTAAGATAAGACTAAGATTAGAGCGTCGCCAACGGACAAGCTACATCCGCAGGCCCTTTGGTTTTTAAATGCTTGGTGACTAAAACAACAGGAGGGCAGAGGTGGCAGGAGATGGAGAGATCATGGGAAGGTGAGCAGTGAAGTAGTCTTTGGAAGAGATGCGTTCCATTCGTTCTCAACAGGCCTGAAAATTAAGGCCTGGCCGTAATTTAACTGGGCCGGCCGAGGCTCGGCCCAGCCTGACTAATTAGCATACTTTTAGGCCCACCGGACGCCGGCCCGAAAACGTCTGGTGCAGTACGACGGGTAGGGTCGGGTTCGGGCAGAATTTGAGAACTCTATTTCAGAGTTACAGACTTCCATTTGGACCACCTGGTGGTCCCCAAACCTGATATTGAGAACCAGTGGGCTACAAACAACATTACTCCTGAACTTGACACTCTCTCTCTCACACACACATACACAGCTTGTGAGAGATTAAAAGCTCCATTCTTAACCTGAAACTTAGTCGATACAAATCAGGGCAGCACTGCCACAGAGAGCATCGGATGTTAGAATCTGTTGCAAGCTTGTTGATCTGCTATTCAATTGCCTATAATGACATGCCCAAACACTATCATCATAGGCAAAAACATAGCATATCTACAAGCTTGCAACGCTTCTTGGTCCAATACGATGCAATACGTTTTGAGCTTGTAGATCGGCTATTTTTGCTATTCGTCATACAACAATAATAGGGCTTAACCCATTTAGGCCTGAGGCCGATTCTAGTTTTTTGAAAAACAAATATTTATATAGCAGCATCAAATTTTTGTAATTTTTGAATACTGTACCGCAAAATGGGTTCCCGGCCCAAATGGGTTTAAGTTAAAAGCCTGAAAGTAATATAGACATGGATTGATGGATGTGTCATCGTCATAACATTGGCATTACATAATGATATGAGTGATAACATAGATCCTTTCTTAATGTTTTATGCAAAGCACTTTGCATTGCCTCGTGGTTGAAATGTAATACAAATAAACAAGTTTGTGGACATTGTTTACCGTGCACGTTGTGCACCATAGCTGTATCTCAGTGTCTGTCTCTGCACTAAAGTGTTGAAAAGACAGCAGCAGGACAACAACTGTCAGTGCACAGTGCAGAGGAAAGGGAGAAGGCATATAAACTCTCTTCACAGCTATGTTAACCCATACTGACCTGAGATCAGATTCTAAAAATGTCTTCTACATCCTGACAGTTTTCTGAAAAAGCTATGTTTCTATGTCAGTCGATCTTTTATTTTTCAAAAATAGCAGACCTACAAGCTGGTAGCGCGCCACTCGGTGGCGCGCTATGAGCTTGTAGATCTGCTATTTTTCAATAGCTAAAGCATAACATAATGGCATACTGTAACTGCAGTACTGTACAAGCTTCATGTAGCCTTGTGTCCGTTAGCCTAGTTGGCTCCCGTTGTTCAACGTAAGCGTGTGTGTGTGTGTGTTATTACACGATCATTTAATTTGTATTTTCCACAACAAAAAATGCTCTCAATCTCAAATATCCATGTTAAGACCATTTCAATTCTCTCTGTGAAAGATGATGTTGTTGCCATCAAGTCATCCAAAAACCACTGTCTGAAGGCCATGTTGGATATGTTAGCTAAAAGTACATTTTTAAAACGTTGTGTTTGTGCAATGTTGTAGTAGAAAGGAAAAACAAAATGTGAAAACTATAAGACCTTAATGAATTTAGAGAGAACTAGAGGAGGATCCTCTCTATGATATTGTTTTCCCCTCCACTACCAGGCCTTTCAGAATCTAGTGTCTACGTCAGGCACACGCATACACAGAAAATGCAGCCAGAAGGCCATAAATCGTTCTCCTAAAAGGGACATAGCTAATCATAGCCGTACAATTTAGGGTAAAGTTATAGGCTGTTTGGGACAGTGGCTGATCACTAAATTGCTAGGAGCAACATTGCAAAACAAAACGTCCACCAGACGTCACCAATGCAGACTATCAAAACCAATGCAAACTGTGTCTTTATGAACATTTTCCTTGAGTCAGGCCTAGCTATAAAAGTCTTCCAGTATGAGCTGGGGCTCCCTTCTGGGCAAGACCATGAAGGGAGGAGGAGGGGGGGGGGGGGAGAGAGAGAGAGAGAGAGAGAGAGAGAGAGAGGCTGAGTCGGAACAGGGTGGGATGGGAGGGGCAGTGCTGAGGCGGGCCCAGGCTTGAATGCTCCATTGAGGTTTGGTGTTTTGATGGAAAACTGTGGCAGAGCTGAGCCAACTGCTGCAGCGAGAGAGAGAGAGAGAGTGAGAGTGAGAGAGAGAGAGAGAGAGAGAGAGAGAGAGAGAGAGCGAGAGCGAGAGCGAGAGAGAGAGAGAGAGCGAGAGAGAGAGAGAGAGAGAGGGGGGAGGCCTGGTCCCAGACCAGACAGAGAGAGCAGCACACCAAGGATGGAGAGAAGGAAGGAGTCACACAAACACCCTGATGGGAACACCCAGCACAGAGCCATGTCTGTGAAAAAGGGACTCTCAAAAACAGCACAGGAGTACGGAAAACGGTCGACTATATGAGGAACAAGACAGGATTCGAGATTCATATTTTTTGTTCCCCTATGATCCCAATAGCAACAACATGAATGAACAACGAAACTGAACATTTAGCATAGATGGTTAATATCACCCAACAAAAAAAGATGAAGGAGTTAAGTTTGAATGCCAGACCCAGAAACCCAGATGTCAAAAACCTATCCTACATAAACTACAGCAGAAGAGTTTTTCCCCCGCTGTGATGTTGCAACTTGCTGAACGAACGGAATATCTGCGACTATCTGAGCCCTTCCACCAACCAGTAACAGAGAACACAGCACCCAGGTGTTGTGGCTGAGGGGGGGGGGAGGAGCCAATCTCCCCGTGGAAGGTGATTGGATGTCCCTTTTTGGCCCTGAGGCCAGAGCTAACAGGCAGGGGTGTGTTACTTCCATGAGGTGAAATATTCACAACACAGTACTGGCACAGACTCCCACAATGCATCTTCTTTATAGGGCTGCAACTATCGTTTATTTTATTAGCAATTATTCTACCTATTGTGAGCTTGTAGATCTGCTATTTTGGCTATGTCCCCAACCCCCCCAAATCAAATATATATTTTTTAAATGTATTAAATCGATTTGTTGCACCATTCCATTGGCTACCTTTGTGAGTTGGGGACCTTGTGCTGAGTCATGGCAGTGGTGGTCTGTGCCAAACGGACCATGGATGGAAGAGGCAAGGTTCCCTATTCAGCAACCACCGGGCCAGCCATTCATAGCATCTTTCCACAAAGGCTGTTGATTCTATCTGAATGGTGTAATGATGCAGGGCTCTTCAACAGGGGCCTGACTCACGCCTGCAGCCTGCCAATGGGAGAGAGAGCACGCACTGTTTGTTATCTAATCTATATACCTGAGTCACTAGCTGCACTGTGTGTGCAGACACATGCTAACGCAGAGACAACATGACATCACTGCTTTCCACTCCCTGTTATTGAGAAAGGGGTAAGCCACACACACAGTGATACTTCTGTTTAGAGCCACCTCCTGGATTAAGAGTCTGCCCTGTCTGACAAACATTGCTTCTCACTAACTGGTGCCTACACTGGTGGTGTCCCAACTCGTGACCTCAGTTGCGTGCGTGCGTGCGCACTTGCACAGAGGAGAGAGAAAAGCTAAACTCACATAAAAGAGCTCAAGTATGCAAGAGAGAGAGAGACGCAGAGAGAGCCAGGGGAGGTGTGGTGTATGGAGATAGCTCCCTAGCTCTCACTACAGCCTCAGGGGGAAAACGGTGCCCTTTCTGCCCCAATAAACCTCATCAGGATTCCTGACATGAGGGCCGGGGGATAGACATTTCTTCACGCTACGCTGTCTGCTGTCTTGCAACAGAGGGAGGGGAAGGTGGAGGAGGTGGTGGCTCGGTCTACGCTGTCCACAGGTCCAGCTCTAAGGCAGGAGGAGACCAGAGTAAATCATTGAAGTCCTCACACATACATTATCCCCACCAACAACAACACTGTGCTGTGGCTGGTGGTGGTCGTGGCTGTGAAGTTGGTTGGGTGACCATGGGTAAAAGCAGTGGTTCTGGTTCCCAAACTTTTTAGCCTGTGACCCAAAACAGAAATTAGACATTCTCCCGGGACCCAACGTTTTGAGCTTGTAGATCTGCTATTTTTTATTTTCACTACTTCTTTTCTTCTGATCTATGGCATTTCCTAATTTTGCCTTTTTTGGGAATGTTTTTATTTTTTTAATGTTTTGAAATAATTAAAACAAATTTAGGAAACAAAAATTAAGGGGACCCATAACAATGTGTCCGCGACCCACAAATGGGTCCTGGCCCAGTGTTTGGGAACCAGTGAGTTAAAGCATTATATGACTTAACATCTGCACCGGCTTGCCAATCAGAAGATGGCACACAGACCACACCACTAATATGTTGAGTGTGGGAACATTCATCATGCGTATCAGTATCACAGCAGGAATCCCCGCTAAGTATTTGGTTTCTTAACCACTTAAGTCAATACTTGGTTGAGGTACGACAAAACAGGAAATAGACGATCATGGCGATCAATATCAAGCTCACAGCATGTCACGAAGCGACACATTGTGGGCTTGTAGATCAATCGGCTGTCATTTTTTGTATGAGTCAGTCAGGGACGCCAGGGTAAATTGACACTGACAGAAGGCAGGCAATGCAGATTACTGGTTATTCATTTTGCAACCTTCGCAAGACTATGTTTCGTAATGTTCCATATTGAGAATGTTCAGTCGGTCAGACCCATGCACGGTTGTCCAGAACCGCCACACAAGGCCTCTGCCCGGGCTCTGGACAGGGCCCCTGCCCAGGGTACATAACTCCATATATGGAGCTGACCTGTTCTGACATCACAACACTCCATATTTGGGCATGCCTGACACAGAACTCCATATATAGGGATAAAGGGACACAGAGTGACAGATCCAAAAATCTCCATATATGTGACCAGATTTGACTGAGAGCCTGCCATCGCGCAAATTCCAGCTTTCCACCAGAGGAGAAAAACTTTTTTTTTTTTTTTTTTTTCAAAAATGAGTTAATAGCACAGGCAGACTCTTCACATGCTAGAGCATGTCTGGAATAAGTGTCAGAGCTGAAATCGACATGTAAATATGAAATAAATGCTTAAACATGTAGCTAGGTGTAATGTTAGAGACCACAGAAGTGAACCTTTCAAGCCTGTTTTCTCAACTCGCTGTTTTCTGCAAGACATTACTCTATAAGCCATATCTCCAAAACTGGTGGGCCAAACTGAACAACCAATATGTCAATTTGAAGCTATGATTCCCTGCTTTCATATGACATGAAAAAACGAAAATTCAAAAAAATCCAATGGCAGTCCCTCAGTCAAATTTAGTCACATTATTGGCATAAAAGGGACACAGACAGATGGATGGATTGGAAAAGGTACTCTGACACAGGTAAAACCATAAGACGGTCGGGTATTGCATAGCCGGGTGGGGCATGGATCTCCAACTTCCATTGTTACCGACTCGGTACTCTACAGCCGGGCACCGGTCTAGTAGTGCATTTGAAATTAACAAAAATGTTTACTTTTCAGGATTCCAATTCAAAAAGAGCAAAAACTGATTCAAGATTGCAATTCAAATATAGCAAGAATAGCATATCTATCTAAGCTCTAAAAGCATCGCACTGCGATGCATTTTGAGCTTGTAGATCGGCTATTTTTGCTGCTTTTGTGTGACATAGAATGATGAAATAGGGCATTAATTTACGAAAATAAGTTAAAATATGGAGACAAGAGTACAAGCTTGAACGTTGAAGGGGTTTTGCCCAACAGTATATGTAATGTGGCCCTCTGGAGTGGGTGTGGAAATATAGTGGCCCTCTCCATCATCAAATGTTCCCACCCCTGGTCTATACAGCAGTGGTTCTCAAAGTGCGGTCCAGGGACTCTCTCAGGGTTCCTTGAGGGGGTTCCAAATGGACCCTGACCACTCCAACTCTGAAAGTGTACCAATGTTCCATGTGTACACTCTCCGAGTCATGGATGTTCTTGAAACAAACAAACAAAAAAGAAAAAAAGGAAACTTTGAGAACCAATGCTCTATGGCTCATTTCTTTTGGTTTGAGATTCTTGCATCATCACTACTCATTGTCGTTTCCCTTCCCTTTCTTCTCACTGACGTGGACATTCCACAGTCTAACATCTGGCAACATTTCTGTTGAAAGCTCAATCCCTCACTTGCAAATATTGCATCGACTAGATTGTTACGATTTTTTTTAAAGGCATTTCAGTTAGTACAGAAGCCAGTCCTTGTTGCATGCGGGAGACAGAGGCCGTTGGCAGAATCTGTATTCCGACACCGGTTCCTGTCTAGAGAGAATAGTGGTGTGTCTGCTTGTGTGCCCAGACACCATTGAATCTGCAGGGAAGATTCATTAGAAGATTAATTAATCTCTGTGCACCAGCAGGTTTCTGGTCCCTTCCCACACACACACACAACTACATTCAATTACTGTAAATTCTGAGATGCAGGGCGAGTGTGTGCGTGTGTGTGTGTGTGTGTGTGTGTGTGTGTGTGTGTGTGTGTGTGTGTGGTGCGTTTTTGACACAAATCTAATTCAGCCACTGCAGAGATGCTGCATCTCAACCTGCCTCCTGCATTTCCAGCTGGCTTGGTCAGAAGCAAACGGACACAACAAACATACGATGTGTGTGTTTACCGTTTACACCTAAAACAACGGCACATTAAACGAGCAGAAAGTGGGAAAAAAAAGTACTCCTTGTCGGTCTGTAGCACAATAAACACAGAGGCAGCTGCGATAAGCTGTCACCAACAAATCAATTAAGGCCACCGTGGTGCAGTGTTGCGGGGGTCTCGTGGCGTCACATGCACATTCAACTTGAAGGACCTAGCCTAGTTCACTGCTAAAAGACCCCTAGCGTAGACATGCGAGGACATGACACTTTGTGGCAAGACAGCAGCGCTCTTCACCCCGGTGCCCTTTCTCTTCCATTGAGGACGTCGCCTTTTGTGAAGTGAGAGTAATGGTTACGCCCTGCAGCTCTCTTGGCGGATGGGGACGGATTGAAGAGGGTGTCCACTAGCATCAGCATCACAAAGACGAGGTTGATAGACCCCTCAGTGTGGCCTGGCACGCCAGCCAGCAGCACCCCCCTGGATCGTACCCAATTCTCCACCAACACAGTACTACAACACAACCAGCCTTGAGGCACTGTCCCGTTTATCACCCCCCCCGCCCAATCCCCTCCCCTCCCCCTCCCCGTTTTCTCTTTCTCAATGCATTTCTCTTGTTCTAGCCAGGCCTAACAAGGCTACAGTACACTTATTGCACACATTTCCTCAAACAACATATGAGACGAGTGTCAAATACAAAAAGGCTGTTAGTGTTTTGATTAACAGCAAAGACCAGATACTACAAATTAAATTACAATGGTCACTCATGATCAAGATAGACCAAGAGTGAGAGACAAAGAGGGAGAGAGATATACCTGAGAGCTAGAAAGAGAGAACAGTAAACACTGTAACTGTTGTTGTGTGCCTGCCAAAGTGACATCCAGGTGCGAGTAGACTCTTCCTAAAGTCTTCATTTACACTGCAGTGACATTCTGATGACTTCTAGTTCAGTCCCGTGGGCCGCCGCCTACACAATTAAAGCCCTGAGGAATCAGACACTGCTTAATACAGACACGGTAGGAGGGCGGCGGAGAGCACGCATTGGGGGGGTTTGAAGGTGAGCTGAAGTGACGCAACAGAATTTATGTTTTCTGTGGCGGGGGAGAGGAAAACACACTCTGAGAAGGAGAAGGGTTAAATCAGAGAGAAAGGGTCCTGTGACCTAAACAGCAGCAGCCTAAACAACTATAATCTCGATGACAGATCACGGGTAGCCCGTGGGAAACAGACTAGGGCGAACCTTTAGGGGTGGGTGATATATGTAGCATACTTTAGGATTTGTTGTCATGACCTAGCCATGCTGTAAAGCGGGCCTGTTTTAATGACAAGCTTGGGTGTTTAGGCTACTATAATTATGTTTTCGAGTATGGTTAGAAATCACTCCAAGGGGTTTTTCTGACTGCAACGCTGCTCGGAATTGTGAGTGAAGGAAGGGAACATGATTTATTTGGGCACATTGTGTCACTGGTCGTGAGGAAAGTCAAAGCCCTCTATTACAATGAGCAAGAGTTAAAATACTGTTAAGAAACTCTAGACATAAAACAAAACCACAACAATATCACAATGCCTGAATGTCACTGCCCTATTTCAATTCCCAACAGGCTACATGGTGTAAGTCTGTTTGTTGCGCCCAATATTTACATATTAGATTGGTAATCAAACGATCCTTTCTTTCTTAAAGCTACAATTCGGGTCTTGTTTTATATTGAATACAATGTTGTTTATTTTAACCTATTTGCATGCCAGAGTATTATGTTCTCTTACAATATAACTAGTAAATCATGATCTGAAGAGGTTGGAGGTGGTCTCCCCCTACTCTTCCATTTGAGAAATGTAGGTACTAGCTAATCAATTCCCAGACATTGTCATTCCAAGAACACCCAAATTCATGTATATTTGGCCACAGCCTCCCATCTGAAAATTATTTTTTTCAGGCCAGCTTAGGTACCCACAGAAGACGTTTCTGTTAAAATATAGATATATGTTATTTAAATTTGTTTTTCAAAGATTTTTTTTAAATAGCGGAAAGCGGATGTACAAGCACGCAGCTTGAGCTTGTAGATATGCTATTTGAAGCTGACGGTGCAGATTGGGCACTAGACGCGCTGCCATCTTTGTTGTAGTTGGTGTGGTGCGTCGTAATTACTTCTGTCTGTCGTTATACTTACTGACCTCTTACTTTGGTTTATTGCTTTCACAAGTCAGTCATCTCTGACTTCTAATTATGTGGGACTGGTCAAACATAGGGGAAATATAACAAGCACATCCAATAATAGTGGTAAATCTGTTCCATTGCATGAAAACCAACCCTGCACCTGCTCTGATCAGAGCTCTCTGTGGTGATTCTGAATGTTGTCAATGTTCAGTCAGTGCACTGCAGCGGTCATCACATCACTCGCTCTTCATCATCAGTAGCACTGCAGCTGACATAACTCTATCGTCACCGTCAGCAGCACTGACTGGCTGGCTGCGGTAGAAGCACTGGATGACAGAAAGAAGCCTAAAGCCTCTAGAGAGACCTAGTTTACTTGTTGGTACATCAAATACACAGACAATCACTGGCAAAAGAATTCTACATGATTCAATAATATCATTTCAGAGCTCTATACTATATCCCCTTCTTTTTCCCACATGGCCACTTATTTTTTCCCTCTACTACGTCCTGATTTTTGTGCCTAGAACAGCTGATTTAAAAACTCACAACGCAACGGGTTGTGGCACATTATGATTTTGTAGATCTTCTATTTTCACAGAATGTTGGCCCTAGGGGACTCCAGCATTCATTAATAGCCAGACATCCTCCCGCCAGTCTATGAGAGAATACCTGGACTAGACTGGCGTGGCAGACCTGAGGGGGGGTGGGGGTGGGGATGGGGGGGGGGGGGGGTTCATACATACAGAGTGAAAGCCACTGAAAGCTATTGTTTACCATTAGTGATGTCACTAGTAGCACTTCCCGGGAGGGCCTCAGGGGGGGTGGGAAAAACGTGGAGATCAGCAGAACTCTATGACAAAGAGCTAGCAGCACACTAAACTGACCCACCGGCTGGATGTTAGTGGTGCATCACACGTCCCTAGCCAAGTCGAACAAAAACAAAATGCACACCACACACACACACACACACCACAGAGGGGTGAGGCGAGAGAGAAATGGAAGAGGGCATGGATCATGACTAATCAATAAGGTTGCACATCTATCATCTTGGATGAGAATCTTTTAAGCCGACCTATAACCTTGATAACAATTCAGACCATTGGCCAGCTTTCACCAAAATTGAGCACTTCTTCCAAGGATGATGTTGTACCATTTGTATTCTTGTTCTTCGGAACCACAATGGCTCCTACATGACTATGTTCATTCTACTGGACTAACAAGCAACAGTGGTGGAAATCAATCAAGTTCACTGCAAAAACTGCATTCAAAAACTGCATACAACTTGCTTTCCAAAACTGTAGTTATAGTTAATGGTGAAAGGAAACGTATTTGGTCTTTGTCTTGTCTCAGTTGTCTTGTCTTTATTTGTCTTGACGTTCCTTGACTTGACAAGTTCAATGTACTAAGAAAGACGTGCATGGTCAGGCATTACACACAAGCTGCAAACAAGACATTTGATTATACATAAATGTCCTAAACTGCACTAAGGGCTACATGTTTGATAGCATAGCAACCTTTTAGGCTTTCTCTGTGGGGTTCAATACCTCATATTCATATGCAACCAGAGAAAACCAGAAAAGAACCATCAATATATTACAAGCTCACGTCAAACGCTTCTAGTGACTTAAGTACAAAAGCTCCAACAACAGTGATATGGGGAACATAAGCAGTAAATGAATTGATTTCAGCTCCACACATGCAGTGTGTTGTGGTAAATAAATAATGCTATGATATACTACAATGGTGGTCCTGTAAAAGTGTGGTTGCCTAGAGTAGACTACGCCAAGGAAGCTTTCATTTATGCCGTCTAATTTATGTCCTGGACATAAGTTAAAATAACAATTCAATTGTCTATTAGAATGGATCGAAACTTTTCTTCTAGCATCTAGGCTACATTCCACTGTATTGGCCTAATCTCTTTGCAGGTATGTGGGATTCAAGAGGGATGGCTTGACACAACATCACAGCTTCGGTTCTCAGTGACAGTTAACATGCCAGACCGCAAGATAATAACCGCCTTTTCACTAAATAAATCTAAAAGGGGGAATTTGTCCTGGTACCTTCGGTGGACAGAGAAACTGACAACTTGAACTGTAATACAATAGTGGAAAAGGAAAAACTGTAATATACACATTGTAACTCTGTGCTCCACAATGAACTGGACACCAGTTAAATCCATTAGTATCAATAGCTCAAATCCAATCTGACCAGTAAGGTGATTAGCTGAGTTATTGGCTTTGGTGAAATCCACAGATACGTTTAATAGGTGCAGCAGCACGTTGGCTTGAAAAGCTTTTGGAAGGTGTACAAGGACCATTCTAGCTAGCTACAGGCCTAGCACAGTGGTTCTCAAAGTGAGGTCCAGGGGCCCTCTGCATTACTTGAGGGTGCTTCAAATCAACTTCACCCGGTCTGTACAGCAGAGTGTACAAATAGAAACCATTTGGTCCCATTTGTACACTCTCAGTTATAAAGGGACCTTGAAATTTAAAGTGTTTGAGAACCACTGTCCTACAACACAAGCAAACAGTGGCAGGTTTTCCCATCCCCTTGTACAAGTAGTACTTTACTGTCTGCAAAGGACTCCATTTATCCATGCTGAGATCAGCACAGTTTCCATCAACGCCCCGATGACCCTTCTTAGTAATTAGATTGTAGTCGCAGAGTTATTACCAGGCGCAGCAGCATCACCATCACCGCATAAAACTGTGACATTCACACAAAATGTTTCCATCAAGCACTGTGCGATCTGTCTTTTAGGCCAATGTCATGGCACAAAATTGATGTAACTATTTTAATTTGGCTTATAATGACATTGACTTTAGTCAGAGGGGCTCCCTAAAACTGTCTGATGAAGGACTTCAAATTCACATCATGGGCAGTGTGCATGCATGCTGATGCTACATTCTTCAATGGGTGTGTGTGTGTGTGTGTGTGTGTGTGTGTGTGTGTGTGTGTGTGTGTGTGTGTGTGTGTGTGTGTGTGTGTGTGGGGCAAGCATGTATTGGAGAAGAAGGTAATGTAATATTATACTGTACCTGTCAGTGAAACTGGACTGTGTGTCACTCATTGGGCTTCCGGTTTTAGATTTGCAGCAGATTATATCCCATTAACATTTTCCACAGCGTGATGGAGTGTCCTCTTGGTTTCTTCAGCAACGCCAGGCGAGTTGTGTGTGTGTGTGTGTGTGTGTAAACAATCAAATATAAGGAGGGTTTTTAGGCTGCTGCTGCTACGTACGTCCAAGCACAAGGGGAAAAATTATCAACAATCTGCTATTTGTCAGATAATGCTCCTCGTCTAAACGTAATAGTAGCAAGATATATTCAGTGCAAACCATTTAAAAGCTAAATCAAGGGCTTACTTGTTGTGCCCGGTTAGTCTATACTGCAAACACAAGATATCCCACACCCGGCTAGGCACAGGGTTTTGGTTTATGAATGAATAATGAAATCTCGACACGTTCCGCTCTGGTGCAAATGTTATCCTTCTTGTAACGATTCCTCTTTGATGTTATCTCACATATGTAACGTGAGCTATAGTATTCCTTTATGTAAACAAAAGCAACACATTGGCCTTGGTGGTGGATCCACCCCCGGTCTTGCTTGAATGGCCTTTGTGGGGGTTTAAATGAAGATCTTTGAAGATGTTGGGAATTCCTTCAGTCTCATTTGGTATTTATTATTCCCTGTCTGGTCTGTCTGGTGACCATGAAGACGAAGAATCTCGACAAACGAGTTAGTGAAAAAACCAAGAGCGGCCGCGGAGGTTTTTTTTCTTTTTTTTCCAAAAACAAACCCGAAAGAGTTGATGTTTTTAATAGCGTCACAATGATGTTAGTTTGTTAGATGGTGGAGTGTCTGGGTGGGTCGATGGTAGAAGAAAACACAGAATCCGTGGCTCTCGTGTTCCAACAAAACAGATGAGAGCTTCTCTTCTCTTCCAGCTACTAAAAAAACTTTGCTTCGCGTTGCTTGCTCCGGCGGTCGGTCCGAGGAGTGCATAAAAAAATCCCAATCAAACTTCACAACGACGATTCGAAGCTCCCACAACAACCACCGAAAAATACACAAATGTACACCAAGCACGACGCGTTAAAAATGTCTTTCTGCATGCGTGTGTGTGGACTCCGGGGTAGTCCTGGTGCCGTGGTAGTCTCCTGCGCTTGTAGATCAGAATGTAGCAACAGAATCATCAGATTGACTCCATGTTAAAACACTATTCACTTGGGCTTGTGTGTGGATGCAAGAAGAGGGCTAGCCGCGTTAGCTACGTGGCTGGCTGAGGCTAGCTAACGGGACACACAACAAAGTCACAAAAACAGCGACTCAAATACCACCCGAGCGCTTCGAAGCTTCAGCCGACGCGGTCCTTCTTCACCCCCGAGTACGCCAGGCGTTCGTCTTCGTGGTGATGTTAATAATGTAATAATGTTGGAGGTGAAGTTGTGGAAAAAAGGTCTCCCAGAAACACTTTTAGTTTGTGTGTGCCGCTAGCAACGCCCTGTAGCAGCTAGCCGTGTTCCCACTAGTCCAAAGCAAAGCAACAGCAGGCAGAGAGCAGAGCGGAGCAGAGCGCTGCACGCACTGACCACTTCCGCCGGGAATGATGGGAAAACCCTGCATTATTATTATTATTATTATTATTATTATTTATTATTATTATTTATGTTTTAAGATTATATTTAAATGGATTAGAAACACGTTTCTGAGAAACAACACATTAAAACTGATAATAACAACAATGATGTTGATAAACATAAGAATAAATAAGAGCAACAGCAACAACAACCATTATGTCTCTGACAACAACAACAACAATGTTATTTTGTTGCTGAAAATGTGGGTCCTGAAAATAAAAGTTTGAAACTCAATGATTTTCAGTATTGAACAAGTCAACAAAGCTGCAAGAGCAACAGTTAGTGCATCTCCTTTCCATCCTTGTGCATCATCAACATCAGAAAACAAGAGATATGTTTCTTTCTTACTTTATATTGCAATATCCTGATACATTTTTTACTTTATCTGTGTACTTTAACTTACATTATGTGTATTGTATTCATGCATTTTTTTTAATCAAAGAAAATAAAGAAATAACATCATAAATGTGCTATTTGTTTTATTTTTATTTATTTTTTCTAAGACTGATTTTACACACAGTAAAATATATTAGTACAGTGGGCCTATTAGCAAATGGAACCAACTCCGAACTGTCCGAAGAGTTGAGGGTTTCACTGAGCATGTTTTCAGGGAGTGCAAGAATCCTTGAATGGAAATAAACATGCAGATGTAAATTTACTAGAGCATTGGGCGTTGGGCACTGGCCTACTTGCAAGCTGGAAATGAATGCCCCAGTGTCCCTTTTATGCCCATATATGGAGTTCTTTGTCAGGCATGCCCAAATATGGAGTCAATGCAGATGTCAAACTTCATTGTGATGTCAGAACAGGCCAGCTCCATATATGGAGCTGATCAGGTGTGATCAATTGGCTAATTTGGGCCCTGGGCAGGGGCCCTATCCAGAGCCTCTAGAACGGTGCCCATTGGGCATTGACCTACTTGGAGAACGATGCAAGTTGGAAATGCATGCCCCACTGTAGTGCTACTTTTAGAAGTGGGGGGACGCCCCAAGACATGAGCATTGAGCACACATGCACGCACATTTGCGTGCACGTGTGCAACACTCGCAGTCGCAGACACGCACTAAAGAACATGCAGACGTGTATAGCCTATTTAGAAATAGGGTTTACAATGCTTAATCGTATCCATAAAAGTAATTTTAGGCGTGAGAGAAGTGGGAGGATGCAGCTCCCCCGCGTCCCCCCCCACTGAACCCCTGATTATGTCTGTGTCCCTTTTATGCCCATATATGGAATTCTTTGTCAGGCATGCCCAAATATGGAGTCTACAGATGCCAGAATGATGTCAGAACAGCACAGCTCCATATGGAGATCAGGTCCAGAGCCCGGGCAGAGGCCTTTTGTGACGGTTCTGGACAACCGTCGGTCCGAGCGACTCGACACCGGGCACTGCACTTCCTGTGGGGGTGTGGAACGCGTTTGTCGAATTTGAAGTCGGTGGGACGAGCGTTTCTCGAGTTACGTGGATTACAGACGTGCGTACTGTACACACACACACACAGAGAGAGACCTTTATAGATAGATGATGTCTCTTTGGAGGGCATACAGTATATGTTTACACCAAACCGCTTATAGGCCTTGATGCTAGTAGGTTAATGGCTTAAAAGCAGGGTAGCCTAAACGTTTTCAGTTTAGGTACACGGTTACTCATGACAATAGGTTGGCTGGCAGGATAATAGTGTTTTTGAAAATGTGGTTCCTTGGGTGAGACCTGAATGGAAAAACAATGATTACATTATTTTCTCTAAAGCAGCATAGGTTTCACAGCAGTGAAACAGTTACACCATATGGGACAAACAACATTGGACTTACAAATGTTTGAATTTAGAAATACCGGTAGGCCTACTTACTAGCACTCAAATACTTATTGATATGAATCTGATTACTATCCATTCCAAACAATCAATTTGTTTGATGCACATATGCATGTGTGATACAAATGTATTTTGGGAAATAGAAATAAATAATCATGGAATTTGCCATCTCAAGATTGCATGCGCATGTGCACATGCATGTGTTTGTGTGAGCATACCTGTGTGTACCTGTCTTTCTCCATGGGTGTGCCCTTTGTGCGTGTGTGTGTGTGTGTGTGTGTGTGTGTGTGTGTGTGCGTGCGTGCGTGCGTGCGTGCGTGCGTGCGTGCGTGCGTGCGTGCGTGCGTGCGTGCGTGCGTGCGTGTGTTTGTTTGTTTAATGTGGCACTGCTAGCACAGTATACTTTCTTCAGTCAGTCAGCCAATAAATACCAAATACATTCGTCAAACCTTTGATCCTCAAGTCAGCTGTGCCAGGCAACGGCCAAGAAGTGAGATCTTGAAGAAGAAGTGCAGGTCACTTGAAATTAACCACTTCTCAGCATCCAAGTGGGAACCTTTGGTAAAGATCTACAAGGACTACAAGCTCACAATGCGCTGTGTTGCGACAGGACGGATTGGACAGGACGGATTGGACAGTGCAGTCCTTGGGCCGGGTGAGATATCGCCGCCACTAAAAGGGACAGGGCATATGTGGTATCATTTTGTTCGTCATTCTGCACAACCAGATCCCATACAGAGTGGATGAACAACTGTTGATGGTGGACAGTTAGCAATTCAGTGGATGCACACAGCCCCTGCATGCACCAGATGTAGTCTTTGAGCTGGCTTTGGCCTGTAGCACGAGTATGCAAGCTTCCTAACTGCAGTTGTCTCAGCAATGGGTTAAGATGTACAGACCTCTACAGACCTCTACAAACAAAAATGTCATTTGGTGTTTTCAGTGGTTACGCTAGAGGGCGGGCACTCTTCCGCAACCTGTGAGTTAATCTATTGGTTCCGGATCAGAGGACAACAAGTGAATATAGTGATCAAAAGAAGTCCAAGACGGTTTAGTGTAGTATTATAGGACGTTTTGGATCCAAAATGACCTTGACATTGACCTTTGAGTGACACATGACACTGCACTTGAATGGTTTCAGTCACCTCATAAATCAACTCAGCGCTGAAAACCTATACTTTGATAGCAGCACTTGACAACCCCTGTGAAGTGTCTGTCCAGCTGTCTCGACATCACAGTGCTCAAGTCTTCGATCCTTAGGTATGCGGTCAAGTGCAAGCCTGGCTCAGGGAGTAGGACGCCCCTGCCTTGCAGAGTCCCTAGGCACTAGGACACCCTGCCTTGCGGAGTCCCTAGGCACTTTGGACTTAACATCATGTCCTGTGTTTTCTAAATCATCCAAGTCGGCCCATTATTTGCTGAGTTATGCCATTCACTATATACCAATTCTTTCATCAGGGCCGAAAACAAGTTAATCATCAGCTGCCATTTTGACATTGCTGTCACATCATTTCATAAACTACAGACATGTAGCAATACAAAAATCACATTGTTCCTTTGTCCCTTTTTATGGCAATGATATCCGATAACGAGGCATCTCAGCATCTGGCAATTCTGGCAAATGCCAGAAGGGCTGCATTGGCAGTCAATAATCATGGGGCCGGGGCTGAGGCTGAGCCAAAACAAAAAGAATAAAAAAGACCGTCTTTGAGCGGTGAAGACCACAAATGCCAGGGCCGATTCTCTGTGCCAGTCCGTGCCTGTGTTGCGAGCTTGTAGATTGGTTCAGGCGAAGAGATTCGGTGCAGGTAAAAAGGGGGTCCGTAAAAACAAAATGTGTTCACAATGTACAAGTAGGCCTAGCTATAGCTAGGGGAGGGGGGGGAGGGGGGGCATATACAGTATGCATATGACATATGCATATGACATCATGGGTTTGGGAATAATTAATCCCAGAGCTTTAATCATTGCTTACAATCATAATTGCTGAAAACTGTTCCACATGCATGGCTTGATCTTCACTCGCAACTATTGTGCATACCAAGACTATATGAAAGCATGCCAATTATGCTTAGATATGCAGTTAAAATGTATATCTGAGATGACAATGTAGATCTACCAAAAGTCCTAATTCTCCCTAATTCTAGGCTCTATTCAAACCAGGACCACTGTAAAGCACAGACCACCACCAGGAGGACTGAAATGGTATAATTTATTTATTATCCCAATCTGTACTGTACTGTACTGTACTGTATATTCATAAAAGTATATCTCTGCTGTCAAGCCTGTCAGGAAGAAACCACCTAACTCCAAAATGTAAATTATCAGGAAATGATGATTATTTTTTTTTTCTTCAGGAAATTAAGAAAACCAAAGCAATACTGCCTCATCAAAGTTGGGTTTGTGAAGAGTTTTTGTCCTTTTTCATTGATTCAATAGTTTCGAAACAACACACAGACGTAAAGGGTGTTCTATACCACTGATTTATGCAAAATAATCAAAAACTGAGTTATGGTGTCCTCCCGACAGCAATGATACAAGATACCGTAATGTCTCTCACCTAGTATGAACGCAAAATTCAAGAGTTGAAACGTGTGTGTGTGTGTGTATATATATATATATATATACACCCCCCCCCCCCCAAGTTATTCAAAGTTGGAAACAAATTCTTCTTAATGCATTCTTTTAGCAGTGTCAGATAACTGCCTGCCTGTTCTCCACTGGGAGAGGTCCAATACAATGCTAATATAATGCCACCATGTGGACAGGTTGGGTAACTTCAATCTCAGTGCCAGTGCACAGCCCATAAACTGTAGCACTCAATTAGCCTGACACTCAGTCTGAATTTTAATTTCGTTTCACCAGAACATATTTTCTTAATGGGTGTGGCTAGCGATTCAGGGCTGGCGCCAGGCTAGCACTCAATATAAAAGCAAGTCTTCCAATTTATCTTGGATGTTTGATTGATTGATTGATTGATTTATTAACAGTTTGCAGAATTACAGTACATTTCAAGTACAACTCAATACAAAAAACTGTCAACTGTGAGTGGACGACACCATAAAGCATTACACTTGTTTACAATAGGGTCCACCATTTTCAATTCATCAAAACATTGAGACGTACGAATATACACAACTATATAGTCAAAACAGGAAATCATCATAGAGGAGGTAAAAAGGGAAAAGAAACATACAGTGAGGGGGAAAAGGGGTGGATGGGGGATTCAGATTCAGATTTTACGGAGGCCAGTTTCGAATTGCAGCCGTCCGTAGGTGCCCTTTGAGAGCAGTTTTGAAGGAGTCAAGGGATTTGCATGTCTTAATGACTGTTGGTAGGGCGTTCCACATTTTGGTGGCATAGGAGCGGAATGAATTTAGACCCTTGTTTGTGCCGAATCTGGGTTGTACATGGTCTGTTGAACTCCCTCTGGTGTTGTGGGTGTGGACTTCGTTGACATTAAGGAAGTATTTAGACAGGTACATGGGTATCTTGGTGGTGTAGCGAATCTTGTGGACCAGACCCATTGCAAGATGCTGTACTCTGTCGTCAACCCTAAGCCATTCCAGCCTGTCAAAGTGGGCAGGGGTGAGGTGGGTTCGGGGAGTGAGGCCAAGTAGTAGCCTGACCAGTTTGTTTTGGGAAGTCTGGAGCCTTGTTTTAAGGGCCTTAGAGGTGCTGTGGTACCAGGAGGTGCATGCATAGTCAAAGAAACCTTGTACGAGGGCTCCTGTTAGGGTCTTCAAGGTGTTTTTGTTGACCAGTGAGGAGATCCTGTATAGGAATCTTGTTATTTGGTTGACTTTTTTGATTACGTTGGTCGCCATTTTATCACCGGAAAGATTTGCCTCCAGGATGGAACCTAGGTAGGTAATTTCATCTTTTTGTGTGATAATAGTCACCCACTCTAACCATGAAGCCATCTGCCTTGCTGAGATTACTATTTGATCCAAATAGAATGGATTCAGTTTTTCCCAGGTGTAAAGATAGTTTGTTATCAGCGAGCCAGGTGCAGATTCTACTGAGTTCAGAGCTGAGGGCCCTTTCAACCTGCAGTTTGTTCCTGTCCGAGACCAGCAGTGCTGAGTCATCTGCGAACATGCTGTATATTAGGAATGTCTGACTGTACATTTCTCACTGCAAGTATTCAATACAATCAATTTAGTTAATAGTTAATACATAAAATAACAAATACAAAATAAATCTACATATACCCTGCTCTGGTTAATTCACAAAGCAAATAAAAAAAAAACTGACTAAATGCATTAAAAATACAGCCTGGCTTGGCCATACTAATATCACACTCGTTTCGGGTTTTTTTGCCACCGCGACAATGCTATTAAAAACTCTCAAGGCACAAGCTACTGTAGTTAGCTTCTCCATAATTTCACAGCATTGATGCAGAATGCAGATTAAATGCTGCACCACACATCACCACAAAAGAAATAGACCTTGTGATTAAATTATTAAATAAAATTGTTTAATACACACTCAATGCTGTCATGGAACAATTTCACAGTAAAAACACTGCACCTTTACAGAGCCACTGTCACTGTAGATCATGTTTCCTTAATCTTGGTCCAGGCACTGTGACACTGCACTGACTGATTAATGATCTGGCAAGAACATTACAATACATTAAATGTGTTACGCAATCACATATCTCCAAACACAAGACGATTAAAATCCAAAGCAAACAATCAATGTGTTACATTAAATCTCAAAACTTTGAAATGCACGCAACATTTCCACAATAAGGAGAGGAGAGGTTTACAATACAAATGGAAAATATTTCTTTAAAAAAAAAGAAAAACAAGATACAAATTATGATACTGCTCTTAATTAATCATTATAAATAGCTCAAAGTTTCCATAGATCTATGATGCCTGCTAATAACACATACTGATCATCATGCTGATGACATCATATTGAGCGGGGACTGTGGATCCGAGATTCTGAATTCACAAAATGTGAAAATTATGAGAAACAAATGATCAATGATTCCGTGGCCTTCTGGCAGCATGCACTTTTTTTTTCTTTTTTTTGGCGCTGATCAATCAGTCCAGTGATTTGTGAGATTAGCCCCTTCTAGGCGGCTTGACCCCTAGGAGCCTCAGTGCTAACAAATGACGGAACATGAAGGTCCCTCTGGCATCCACTATGTGTACTTCATATGCCCTTATATCCCTGAGCATACCTCTAACCACTTACACCCTATATGCTTCATTGACAGGGGCCCCCAGGGGTCACTCCTTGGATTGGCTCCCTCCTTTTCCCCTCTAGACCAAATCACTACTTGTAGATCTTGTAGAAGTATTTTAAAGAATAAAACATACATCACAGGTGTAAATATGTAATTTCACAAAAATAGTGTATTACTGTACGTGTACCAATAAGGTTGTAACGAGGAACAACCTTGTTTGACACACAAATACACCACATACGCTGTGTCGGCAGGCAACTTCCTGGACCTTACTAAAAAAAAGCCTGGAACTGGACTTGAAAGACACACACAACCAGTGTTTTTAATGCCTCCAAGTCCAAGTACAGCTCTACGGTCACATTTACTTCTTTATTGTGAAAACTGAACAGCCAAACCGGATCCCAAATCAGCAGCCAGGGAATTTAGTAAATTCATGCATGTTGAAATTGTTGCACATTTGGGCACTTTTGGCACATGTACATCATACAGATGGTAAGGGTTAGGGTTCTGGCAACAGTGTTAAAATGGTTAACATATTACATGCTAAGTTGAAGTTCTAGGTATGCCCATTAGGCTAGTTTTGTGAAACTAAAGGTGGTGTCTCTCACATGGTCTGAGGGTATTCACTTGGGTAAAGACCAAAGCATATGATTGGGTCATCATTTTTTGCAAGAAAGTCTGTGGAAGAGACACTATCTGTTGATGTGTTGGCAGTATGTTCTTTGGTGTTCAAAGAGAGCAGCTATTGTCTCAATTGTTTTTAAATAACTGTCCATTTAGGACAAGGTTAGTACTGTATTACACCTTTTTCAAGTCTCCAATTTCATTTCCCCACTTGTCACATGTTGATGTCCGGTGCTGACGCAAAGGACGCCATTTCAAGTTCCATGTTGATGACTTCAGAACTATCATAACCTATACCCACCATACTGCAAGTAACTTGGAGTTGAGCATAGTCGAGTGCTTGTGCAGAGTGAAACAATGACAAAATTACCTTGTTCTCATTCAAGTCTGCGTTCCGTCATCAGTCACATGACATGCAGCATGTCTGAAATAGACATTGTGGGAGTTCTAAAGAAGTCTATCCAACTACCATGCATGTTGAAAAATTATGCAAAGGGGTCCTGACCAAGCATCCATCAGTGACAAGTTGGGAGTGAGAAGGTGTTGATGTTACAGACAAATATCAAAAGGTCTTAAACAATAACTTTGACCTCTCCTTTGCTTACAAAATGTATTCCCTTGATACATTTAAGTCTAGAGATGAGGTTAGCAGTTATAATGTGGGTATCTTCAGAAAAGCAAGACACATTTTCTTGTCTTTTCAGTCCATCTTCCCTTCATGACCATTGACCACTGCTGCTGCCTTCTCCTCACACTGGTTTCTCCACCGTTTGCTCTTGCGAACCGCGAAACGACCGATATCCACCACGAATACCCAAGAGAGGACGTACAAGGCCACGCCGCAACACTTCATAAAGAACTTGGGCCTGGGGGAGATCAACTCACAGTACAGCATCGCACCTCCCACAAAGACCCGCATGAACACGAAGAGCAGCACGAATGCAACATCGACTGCATCCCCCAGACGTGTCTCATAACGTCCCGTCTGCCTGAGGAACCAGCGAGTCTGCAGGAGGGGGTTTGTGATTTCAGTGCCAAAAAGGACAGCACAGCCCTCTATACCGGACTCGCCCAACGACAGGGTCAACATGATTCCAAGGATGCTCATGGTGTGGTGTGCCAACATCACGAAGCCCTCTGTGCGGAAGTACATACACCAGACCATGTCAAAGATAAAGTAGCCAAGACTGAGCACCAAGGCACTGATTTGCAGGTTTGAGTTCTTCATACCTGGAATAAAATAAACATGATTTTGTTTATAGTGTTAAAAAGAAATGTGAATGCATTGAAAGAGAACAGGGCTTTAGGTCTAGTAAAGCATAAATACTGAGGAGACACATGGCAAAGACTTTCGCAACTTCTACGACATAGTTTGTTTACACATAGCTGTTTGCTACAGCTATGAGGCAATGATTGTATTAATGATTTTAAAAACTTTGTTTTTCTTCCTTCAGCCGAGCAGTGCTTATTCTGATTCATGACACATCTGAACCAACAACTAATGTAATTACATTGTACATTACACTGAGTTAACTAAATCCTGGATCTGTTTAGCTCTAGGTTGGAAGCAGAGTAGAGGTTTCTATAGCATAACGTCTTCACCTACTTCCATGGGCATGGAGAACAGAAACAAGTCTAAAGTCTAAAGGCCAGTCCAGTCCACATCAATGCAACTCCTTGCAACTGCCGTTCGGAATAATGGTTGCAAATAGTTGCATGTTGCAATGTTACCTCATTGGTGTGGACTGGCCTTAAAAAGCAACCCAGTGTGCAGTAGTATAGTTTGACCATCTCTTTCATAGCCGTTTATCATGTGCTTTTGCATGCCAAATATTTACATAAATGACTTCATGCAAATTCTGAGTTAGGTCGACAGAGGATAAATGCATCCTACCTGGATATGTGAAAGGCCAAGGTCCGTCCACATAGCCGATGTATCCTGTAACGCAGACCACCAGGACACCGTGGAGCAGAGTGACAAGACGGCAGTTCCATTCATACCCCCGGGACCCGTTGAGGGCACAGAAGATAATGTAGATAAGGCTCCAGCCACACAGGCAGAGCAGAGAACCGACAACCAGCAGTGCCATCCCTTAGCTAAAGACACAAGTCACACAACAGAACAAATCAAGAACTGAACAAATCTTGTCTCTCTCAGACCAGACGCATGATTCATGATAACTACTTTTTATATATGTGATGTATGCCATGCTTTTGTTATTGCTTAATGTAAATCGCTCTGGATTAAGAGCGTCTGCTAAATGCCTAAATTGTAGACCAACAAGTTGTTCATCATGGAGCAAAATTAAGTTGACATTTAAAAAAAACAACAACAACTGAAAAATCTAAATATATTTTGTTCTGTGATAGAGCATAGCATTTACTGTAGCACACACAAGATCAAATAAATTACCATCTATAGGCACTCAGTTGAGATCCTTTGTAACCGAACAACAATTAGCCTTTGCTTGAACTATAATAGCACTACAGTTGCATGGCTGGCCTGAAGAATCTGGTGTGGGGTGAGGGGGATGTCTCTGTCCTGTGTGACGTTTGTTCCTAGGAGATGGGACCATAGAGACGGACAAGCATACCACACCCAACACTGCCAGCAGTACCAAGGATCATTCGTGAATCATGCCTACAAACAAACAAACTAATCTCAGGAACTTTGGGTATTCAGAGCAGAGGTTATTGTGTATTTGGCTGCAGACACTCAGTTCCCATGAGAGTAGTCTTGTCTGCACAGTGTGTCTTGTGTGCAACAGGCAGTAAAAAAGGCCCAATCCAGATCTGATCTGAACATAATAATATACATAGCCTACAGTATGTAGGTCTGTGTTACTCGAATGCCGGCAAACAAAACGAACATGAACAACAGCTTCAATTTAAATCTGTGTGTCTGTAATTGGCCTACCTACCACTAGAGCACCTTCTAGAGAATAAAAAGATCCCAAAAGCATTTTTAGATCACTGATTGTAACAATTATAGGAAAATTAAGTATTCAACTGGCAAGGAGGTCTGAATGTGGTTGTCATTGACCTGTCAATGTTGGCCTCCAGTTGGCCTGCACATGTCATACCCCGTACAAAAGGTGTCGCTTTTCGACAAAAACAGAGCTATATGAGCCAACATCTCGTCACATAGATGATAGATCTATTCTTGTCGTCAAGCGAGTAAGCGACAACACCGTACGACGGACTGGCCGGACTGAGTATTATAGGCCTACATGCATACTATACATAAATTAAGCTGTAGGGTGCCCTAGAACCGAACATCACACGTATTTGGTTACCATAGTGATAGTGTGGGACTGGGAACGGTTTAGGTGACATAATCGCAACCTGAACACGTTTCCCCATCGCACAAATACAACATTAAAAATAAAAAATATAAATAAAAAATACCACCTTGACGATGAACATTTGACCAGTTGCAATGTCTTCTCCCCCTCTCTCGTCATCAGCCCCTTCGTGTCCTGTAATACAAGCATGATGTTTGTGGGGTCTCTGCACCGAGCATCATGTTGTTGTCATCTTTATCCAACCACAGGAGTCAGTCAGTCAGCGGCAGCGACATGGATCTTAAAGCCACCAGGGTGGACCGGTCCGGGACGATGCTACTGACGTGTTAACAGTGGACTGATGTGAACTGAATGGAATAGCACACGACAACAGCCAACAATCATTAACAAAAGCCCGTTTGTTTCCATCCATCCCACAGGAAAAGCTTCCGTAGGCTATGGGAGGGTGTTGTGGTATCTTTTTGACAAGTAGCGACACCCCACGGCGAATCACTAAAATTACACCATTTTTTGGTGAGCATTGACTGAGCATTGTCTGTAGGCCTACCCATTAACTGAAATAACATTTCCAATCAATCAAACCAAAATAGACTAGATTTTATACTGTCCCTCATGTTTAATGTTTTTTCTATTATTATTATTTACAGCAAAATCACAATATTTCGATTTGTATTTTTATGTTTGTATGTTTATGTGGCTATGCGCCATACAATATGGTGCAATCTGTTTGAATTTATTGAGCATAGTAGGCCTAGGCCTATAATCCTTTTAATTGTAGGCTACATACATTTGTTTTATTTCACACTCGCTCGGGCCATGAATGTGTTTCCAATGCCAATGAAGCCCCTTTGAATTAAGGCCAAGGGCCATCCACACTGAGCACTATAACTATAACCAGGGCTGGGCAACTGGCGGCCCGGGGGCCACATGCGGCCCCCATCTTCACTTAATGTGGCCCTCAGGTTAATGTCAGAATACTGATATATTATTGGTTTCAGCTGTTTACAACTCTACGACATGCAAAACATGACTCACTGTAATTACTTCAGTCTAAATTAGTAGCTCAATGCTCAACACAAGTATAATTAAAGGCATTTGAAATGACATAAAAAAGTTAATTTTCAGGATTCCAATTCAAAAATAGCAAAAATTCAAGATTTCAATTTGAATATAGCAAAAATCGCCGATCTACAAGCTCAAAACGCGTCGCAGCGCGACGCGTTTTGAGCTTGTAGATCGGCTATTTTTGCTACGACAGTAATATATGGCCCTAGGGAGTGAGTGTGGAGATATAGTGGCCCTCTCCATCGTCAAAGTTGCCCACCCCTGACTATAACTGTATAAAAATAAAAATTCTAAGTCAAGTGGGTGGCAGAGTTCACACCAACTATTGAACAAATAATACAATGGTGAGTTACAAGTAGTGCTCAGTGTGAATGGCCCTTTGAATTGTATTGGCAGAGGGCAGCAGTGCAAAGTCCAACAACCGATAAAAAAAAAGAAATGACATGGAGGTAATCAAATAATATTAATAATTAATCAGGAATTATTGTTCGACAAACAACAAAATGACAGAATTCCAACTAGGCTACATAGCATATAGGCTATATTAAGCATCAAAAGCCAGCCACGACGTGATGCAGTGCAAAAAAGATACTTTATTCCAACAAATTAACAATTCATGTAAAACACAACTCGACCAGTACATACTGTAGGCTAATTGCTTCATTTACTCAAGAGAAGTATTTACAACACATACAAAACTTTTATAGAAAAATATGTCTGACAATGTATTCTAGAATTACATAGCAAAAAAAAGAAAGACAAACAATGGAAATGTTAAGGCACTTGAACACCAGTAAAAGGCCATACATTGAAATGTTTCACTCATTTGGCTTATCAGTTGGGAACACACACACACACACACACACACACACACACACACACACACACACACACACACACACACACACACACACACACACACACACACACACACACACACACACACACACACACACACACACTAAAGTGAACATTGATGTGGCAGTCAAGAGTGAAATTAATTAAATGTAACTATGTAAGACAAGTTAGTCCTGATCTGTGGAAAAAAGGGGGACACAACTCACACCATTGGCCATCGGCAGTGGCTCAGTAGAGGTGGAGCTGCCGCGTGGGAATTGGAAGGTTGCCGGTTCGATCCCCGGCTCATCCTGGCTTAAATGTCAACGTATTGAGCAAGACACTGAACCCCATAACTGCTCCCGGTGAGCAGGTTGGTGCCTTGCATAGTTTCCTCCACTACCGTTGTGTGTGAATGCAATGCACATTGTACAGCACTTCTGTAAATATATATACAAATATTTACTGCTCCTAGTATTGATGATTTCTTGTAGGCCTATAATATTGTATGTCTGTCTTGATGAATTGAATACACAGGACCACAATGGAAACAAGCCCTCATGGCTTTTTTGTGTTATCCTTTTAGCATTATTGTATAACTGTACAGTACCTCTGTACTTTTAGCAAACTGTTAATAACGTAATCAATCAATCATTAAACACAACATTTACCATTGACTCTACTGTCAATCAATATGGAATTTGGTCCCACAGATTCCCAGAGGCGCCCCTTGAATTAGACCATAAAAACACAGATAATTTTTTTCTGGATGCATGTTACACATGACATAACATTCAACTGTTGAAATGAACTGACACAAAACACCAAATTTGAACATATGAAGATAAACTTAACAAAAAAAATGAGAATGTACCGTCCAGAAGATGGCAGTATAGACTTTGAAGTGGACCACACTCTATAGGTATGTATGTACATAATGTTCCAACTTGACACAATCTACTGTAAAACCTTGTTTGAGGGATTGAAACGCTGGGCCAGTGGTTCCCAAACTGTGGTTCAGGACCCCCAGAGGGGTCCCCAATTATTATTATTTCTTCGGCTCTCATTATGAGCCGATTGATAGCGCAGTTATGGTTGCCGCTTGGAGGATTAGTCTATAAGGTATCTGCACATTTCTAAAGTGGAAATTTAAGGACTTTATAAAAAATGGTCAAATATTAATGAAGAAAATATTTTAGAAAACGGATGATCTACAAGCTGCCAACCAAAGTTATTGAGCTTGTAGATCTGCTATTTTCACAATATGCATCTGTGGAACCGAGTCAAACATAACCTAATGCCTCAACTCGTACAATTCCAAGTGCTTGTCTTAGTGGGGGTTAAAATATGATTATTTTGGTATGAGAACCGCTGCACTATAGGCCATTCTGTTGACAGCATTGCCTTTGAGAATACTCACTTTGGTCAACTTGAACCTGTAAAATAAAGACAATGTGAGCCAAGTCACAGGTACTCAACGCATGGTCCTAGGACCCCTGGGGGTCCTTTTTTGTGGATCCCATAACTCTGAGAATGTACAAATGGAACCAAATGGACCCTTTACAACAAACTCAGAAAACTGCAAGCCTGCTACAACTCAGAAGACTTGTTTTTTTATCATTTCTACTGCACTGTATGGTTTAATTGTACTTATGCATGTTACGTATGTTTTGTATGTCATGATGATTAATTGAGTACAATGGACCACAATGGAAACAATCCACACAGGGCTTTTTGAGTTACGCTTGTAAGTTTTAACATGGTTATTTTTTTCCCTTCCTTTTACTGTACTGCCCATACGGTTTTCAAACCTGTTAATGTATTCAATCAAAATTCAACCAAATATTGTTTTTTTATTGCACTCTGTCAATGCTCTGTGTCTTACTGTGTTGATGCTTAGAGCTTTATGTAAAACATTTTTGAATGGCCTCGTTGTTGAAAGGCATTTCTTGTTTGTACACTCTCAAGAGTTCAAGGATTTTACAGCGTAGCTTGGCGTCCATCCTATCAAACCGAGGGCACATCAAACTGAGGGGCCTTGAAATGAAAAGGGTTGAGAATCAGTGAGCTTCGTGCCATGGGAGAGGTGAGGGGGAGCTGAATTGGTCCCACTTCAAAGTGGATCAGACGTTTTAGTAAACCACACCCTCTTTAAAAACATACAACACTTGATAACAAGGTACGTAGCACGACATAGACATACACGGATGGGACTCAACACGACAGCATGGCTAAATCAAACACTCAACACATTTCAACATGTTTTTTGCTACGCAAACACACTTCTTGTTAATCGGGGGGAGCAGGTGGATGATGAGCTTTAAACACTTGAGCTTATAACTAGTGTCGTACGAGAGCCAAAAAAATGAAAATAAACATAAAAAAGGACAAAGAATTACATGAGGTTATAGTTGACAAAATGTACAAAAATAATCATCCATAATTTCAATTTGCAACTATAATAAATAAAGACAGCATCGGGGAATTCTTGTCCACGTTGTCAGCCAACCTGAGTCGTTAATAAACAAGACTTCAGCTGGCTAAAGCTGTGTCACTACTGACCGAGTCGTACTGTTACACGGATGAGACAGATCCTCCAAAACACAGAATGACCCACAATCCCTTCCTCTGCTGACATTAACTGGCCAGAAATGTCGAAAGACAACATTCTGTCCAGCTCTGTGCAAAAAGAAAGAAAGAAAAAAAAAGTTGTAAGAGAGGTTGTTGTTGACATCTTCCATTCACTCTGATGATTCCTGCCCAACACCAATAAAAGGCACAGAAGTGACAGTTTCTTGGCAAAGTCACATTACCCACTTAAATCCCATATACGTCCTTGACTGGGGTGCCCCAGGGGTCTGTACATGGTCCCCTTCCTTTTTACCCCCCTCTACAAAAAAACAATCGCTAGAAATAGCCGATATACAAGTTCACAAGCTTGTATTGTAGATTGGCTATTTTCACCTAATGTCTGCCTATTATGACAGAACAGGGACGCTAGGGTTCATGAAGTTGAAACGGAAATGATGTATTCATCCCCCCCCCACCTCCCCCTATACGGTATATGTTTCAAAGTCTTCGTCTCGACTTAAGAATGTACATGTTCGGTTTGTACAGCTGCTTCCCCAACAAAGTTTTGGTCTCATTTAGAACCTGAACTGATTTCCACTGAAGTACTGTGTATGGATTTCACAGCCGCCCCCATCCACCTGCACCTGAGTCAAGCTTGTGGAGTTTGTTCCGTGTTCCCAGACAAAACGCTAGGTCTCCTCGTCCCACAGACAGAGTTGTTTTTGTGGAACATAGTAGGTGAACTGGTAGCCCTTGCTGCAGCTCTTGATGCCGCACTTGTAGGGAGCGCCCTTCCCCGTGGCGTCGCGGCTGCGGCAGTACTTGAGCAGGCACGGGTACCACTCCAGGCGCAGGCTGTACGTGCACAGGCACGGCGTCCACAGGTCGTTGGTGGCGCGGCAGGCAGGCAGGCCGGGAAGCTCGGCGGTCTGCTGGGGCAGGATCTCGAACATGGAGCCATCCACACCTAGAGAGGGCACGGCAGCACAGAACAGCTAGGTCAACGCCGGAGCTTTGAGGTGTCAAGAGATGGGACTCCCTCTTTCTTTGGTGTTATATGCTTAAACCATAACCTTTAGCAATTATTATCCCCCAAAAAACTATGCCTAAACCTATCCTTAATCCTAACCCCACAAACACTATGCCTAACCATGACCTCACAGAAACAATGCCTAAACCTGACCTCAAAACCATGCCCGCCTGGGCGAAACACAGGGAAAACGGACAGTCTGGTCAAAAGATGTGCAAATTTGGGCTATTTATTTATTTATTTTTAGTGAAATTAGCGATCTAACATAATCAATACAAAAACCCAAAAGTCATCAAAATCGTCCTTGGCAGTAAATGAGAAAGAAAGAAAGAAAGAAAGAAAGACACATAATCCCCCCTCCATTTAATTACAAATTATTCTTTTTCATAATCAACCAAATTGATTAGTTTGATTAACTGTTGCACCCCGGGTGCAAATCAAACAGCAGACTGTTCACTCATTGGATTTCGATCGACAATGACACACTGTAGAAGCGGTAAGAGGGGTCAACCAAACGGCCAGTTGGGGAAGGCGATACGGTTAAAAAGGGGACTTTGTTATGCAAAGGAGATGCAAGTTGTGTGATTCACAGTGAAGATAGCGGAGCAGCGTGCTCGCTGAACCGTGACCATCAACATTGTTTCCCAGATAATAGTGCTGTCACAGTACTATAAAGCTGTCATATAGATTCTCCTCGCACCCCATAATTTGCCAATCTGTTGGTGTAACGATGCAGTGCCTTGTTGCAAATAATAGCAATTTTATCAACAGAAAATGTTTCTATTTTTTTTATTTTTTTTTTATTAAAATTATCAGGCTAAGCAGAACAGGGTCACATCAAGTGCTCGGATCATAAAAGGAATAAGGAGGGGGAAAAAGGGCTTTATCTTTGCTTGAGGATGAAACATGTTTTTCAAAAAGAGAAACGTGGAAACTGTGAGGAAGCCTTTTGTATGTGCACAGATAAGGGGGAGGGGCAGGGATAAGAGAGTCTAATCTTATCCACAAAGAGCCGGAGTGAGTCTACCCGGTCTGCACTTCACAGAGGAACGGAGCAACCGAAGTAAACACTTGAAGTCGTATCATTAAACTACAATGAGAAGATACTGTCTCAAGAGGTGTTGAGGAGATTTGGACAGGAAGGAGACAGAGGGGAGACCACGAAGAGGGATTGCAGCACGCGTGTGCGTGTGTGTGTGTGTGTGTGTGTGTGTGTGTGTGTGTGTGTGCGTGTGTGTGACTGAGGGAAGAGACAGAACTTGCAACAACATCCTGAAACACTTTTACACCCCCAGCACACATTAATATGTCATATATGCCTGATTTATACTTAGTCGTATGTATGATGGTGTCACATGCAGAAAATAGCCGATCTACAAGCTCCCAACTACTTGTAGAGCTGCCACTTCCGTACGACGGAGCATAGTGAAAGTGACACTGATGGCCACTGACCTTTCTCCATCTGTGGTGTAAATTGTCTCATGGGCCTCGCTGGTTCAGACATTATTACACATTTATAAATAACTTCCTACATTACACAATTATGCAGCTTTTGTGTCTTGATCTTTAACCACTTTACATAAAACCATCTACAATCTCACAATGCATTGCCATTTCTCCCCCAAAAAAATCTGAATAAGGCTTAAGGCTTTAAGTGGTAAAATCAAGTTAAAGGAGCATTCAGTGATTTGGGTGATTTGGAAAACCACCCAGTCCGCCCCGGTAACAAAATGTGCACATGCACGCACTACAGTGGGGGGAAGTGCAACAGGCCAACAGCATGTGCACCAAGGCCCACCCCCAGTCGATCATGATTGGAGGAAGGCCCCTCTCATCCTGATTGGATGAAGGCTTTGCCACCCGCCACCAAAACTGAAACTAGGGTTTTTTGACCCCAGGGGCTCACTGGGAACAGGGAGGAACTCCTTATATGGTCAGCACACTCTATAGTAGGGAGGATTATCCAGAAAAAAAGAAAAAACTAGTGATATTTGAATTAAGTCAAACCACTGAATATACCTTTAAGTTCAGTGTCTGGGTTTATTTAGTTTGCTTGCTCCTTGTAATGTTCATGTTCTCAAATAGAAACTTTAATGAACTCTAAGTTTTTCTAATTGATTTAAAGACTTTGCACTATTTTCCTGTTTTATTTTATTTTTATTTTACTAAATATTGGTCAAAACAGTGGTAAATCAGTGGTCTAGGATACTCCAAAACTCGGGTTCAAACCCAACAATCTATCCTCTGACGGGCTTCTACTTGCAACGACATCTGATATGAATCTCCACAAACGGAAGCAGCTTTTACAAGCCCGGCATCCAGCCAGCCAGCACACACTGTTATGTAATAGATGGTTCATAATGAAAAAGTGACACCAAGATGCCCCCCCACTGCTGACCTTTCTCCAGCCAGTGCTTGACGTCCGTCTCGCGGGTGTACACGGCCTCGCGGGCCTCGCTGCACATGTTGTGGAGGTGGGAGCTGAGCTGCGAAGCCCGGCTCAGGTTGACGGCCACGCTCATGGTCAGCTGCTCCAGTCCTCTCCGCTCCTCTGCCAAGCGGATGGCTTGAGGGTTTTTCTGCCAGAGCACAATAATAAAATAAAAACAATCCATCCACCCAAGGTTAATCAATAATTATCGTCGCTGTCGAGGCAGAAACCTCTTATCTCCATAATTAAACAGTTTTTTCGTAGTAAATGAACGCCTTACTTGATTTCATTATACACTACGGCGTCACACAAAAGCATCAAAAGTATCATATCGACAAGCTCGAAGCGCGGTGGGAAGCGACAACGTTTGAGTTTGTAGATCTCCTGCTTTTGCAATTTATTTAATTTGAATCCTGAAAAGTAACAGTTTTGGACATATGAGGTTTCCACCCGACAGAGACGTAACTTTCCCCATTGTGGCGACTTTTAGCTAAAATGTCTCATCTCTCCAATCCCAATAATAATTAGGGGTGCACGATTATGAAATTATGACCGATATCCGATCTCCGATTATTTGCAGGGTCATATCTGCCGATACCGATTCTGACCGATTCCGATATTATACAGAGAACCACAATGGAAACAAGCCTAGGCCCTATAGGGGCTTGGCCCAAAGCCTATTAATAAAGTATTCAATCAATCAATCAATAAATATACTGTTTTTCCAAGTGTCTGTTTTCAGTACTGAACGAGATGAGTACACAAATTAAATGTAGAATTTAGCCATTGACGGTCACATTATTATTGCGTCATCGATATCGGTGAAAATAATCTGGATTACTTTGAGACCGATCCGATACCGATATGGTATTTGTATGGCCAATATGGCCGATTCCGATAGGCTACCGATTATATCGTGCATCTCTAATAATAATGTTCTCTATTGGGGGCTTGCAACTAAACTACATCTTCTATCGTTCTACTCGCTCATACACGCGTGTTTGATACCTGCTGCTAAATGATGTCTCACTTGCACAAAAGACTATACACTCAAAGGACTGTTTGAGTGTATGCACTTTATTTAACATTGCTCATGTTATATCGGGATATTTGTCATCTCGAATCTGTTTTTCATTGTTTCTTTCATTCGCTATTCTTTCTCCATTCTTTACAACACCTTCTTGAAACTGGAAATGCTTGCATAAGAATTTCACCCACGTTGTTAAACCTGGGATGTGACAAGAAATTGGAATCTGACTTGGTAAATAAATTCTGGTGTCGAGCCAGGCTACACACCAGAGATGTAGCCACTTGTAGCCACCGAAGCAGAGACAATCTATTCTATTAATAGAGTATACCCAGCCAGCTGTCTGCGATCCCATTTAGCGTTCTTCAAATGCACAGATTCAAGAGTGTTCATTTGTCTCTCATACAGGTACAAGCAGTGATCTGTCTGTGTTGAATACTCGCAATGTCGGCCTTAACAATACAATGTCGGCATCGAACAAATATCAAAATGACATATCGGTTTAGACAATATATTATTTATGTTTGAATGTGAATCTGAAAAAGCCTTTTTGAGATGAAGGCTGCAGATTTAATCAAGTGTTTTCTGGGGAAGCTTTCCAACAAGCTGGAAAAATGTAGCATAAATACCACATTTAAGTGCATCGGTAGGCCTGATGAGGTTTTTAGAGGTCTGGACCCAGACATAAATGATGTTGCTCTGGTCACTCTGGATTAAGAGCGTCTGCTAAATGCCTAAATTGTAAATTGTAAAGTAAACCCTACTACTGGAAACATGTATTGCAGCCAACATCGGTATCGGCCGATTTGACCACGCTATTAATCAGTAATTGGATATCGGCCAAAGTTCAATATTGCATATCCCTAATGAATATGCATTTCAACAGATCCTGCTTTCCTTGGCCTACTAGAAAGAGACTAATTGAAGCACTTTTCATCTCCGCTTTGGACTACGGGGACATTATATACAGAAACGCATCAGCTACCACACTTAAAATCTTGGACCCAGTTTATCATTCTGCCCTCAGATTTATAACAGGCGACAGCTATAACACCCATCATTGCATACTGTACAATAAGGTTGGTTGGCCCTCCCTTGTGACAAGAAGAGACCAACACTGTTTTTTATTTGTCTATAAATCTCTAATTGGGAACTCACCTTCTTATTTAAACTCTCTTTTACAATGGAAAACTATTTCTTATCATACACACTCAAGACTATTTGATGCTTGAGACCATACACACCTCCACTACATCTGGAAAATCTGCTTTCAAGTGCGCTTCCCCACACACTTGGAACACCTTACAGACTTCACTAAAGTACAGCTCTCTTCCTTCTCTATATCGCTTTCAACTTGATATATCAACGTTGGTAAATATCAACTGTACCTGTTTTAATTGAGTTGATCACTATGTAATGTTCCTTTATTATTACCAGTAATTTACTTTATTCATCTATGTTTTGTTTTCTTTGTCCCCCCTCCCCCCCATTGTACATTGTTGATGTGTTGTAATCTCGGCACCACTGAAAAAGAGGGTCTCAGCCCTCAGTGTGTTCCCCGAGAACTAAATAAAGGTTGAAATGAAATGAACAAATATGTGGTATAACTAACTGAAATTATCTTTGCCAGAATATTAAACAGTTCAAGCACTGCAATAAGCACTCATTCACAATTATGTACAGATGGACAGTTGACTATGGTGCTTTATTTTATAGGATGTACATTTTAAATATCACCTTTATTATGATTATGATTTATGCGTACCTGTCTGAGGCGAGCCATGGACTCACTGGGGATGATCTCGTTGTGGTTGAGACGTGAGATGAAGCAGAGGGCCTGGTACTGGTTCTGCCCTCTCTCCAGCTCCCCCAGGATCAGCGCGCGGAATATCTTCACATCCTGAAGACAAGACAGGAGGAGGAGGATGAGTGCATAAATAAAATTACTTTCAACAAGGCAGCAATGGAGCCGTGATTAATCGTGGTTTGTGCTAGGCAGCAATTTATGTGGATATGCCCCCTGACTGATTATAGCGGCTACGCTTTCCATTTGTATACTTAAATGTCTCACTTTTCCAGACGTGCAAAGTAATTCAATATGTGGAGTTTATATGGATGTTCAAACAACTGTCTACTAAAAGGCAGAGAGTACTTTATGTTCGCTCTTAATAACAGTGCTTCATTCGACAGTTTGAGGATGGGTTTTTATTCATCTGCAGGCCTGCTCTGACAGCATTGTTCCATTCTGGCTCTTCTCATTTGTGCTGTCAATGTAGTGCTTTAAAGCTGCAATCTGGAACTTGTTCCAATGACTGAAACATAGTGCGTTAATACAATATAAGTGGTTGGAGAGTTGGTCTCCTCACTCTTCCATTGAGACATTTAGACCCTGGTGTCAGGTAGGCCACCCACCTACTGGCTGTTGCTAATGTAGTACGGCCTGAAGCTCATAAGAACTATTTGTCTCCGTGGCAGAAATTTGGTCCGTTTGAATCCCACGGTACGTAAGACATAAGAGTTACGGATTGCAGCTTTAAGACAGGGCCGTTTTGAGGACAATGACATCATCGTCACAACATCATCTCTAGGGTGTCCCCAGTCAGTGTCTGAATCGTTTGAGACGCTGGTTCAAAAGCGGTTTGTGGAACAAACACAGAACGCAAAAGGCAATAAATGAAAATGATTTTGAGAATTCCCCAGAAAATGTTGGAAGGAGTTAGCATGAGAAGAGTCTGCTGACGGCCTCTGGGAAATTAACCGCTTGAACCTCAGCCCCCCCCCCCTTTTGTTTAGTGGGGGGGCTTTGACGACACGCAACACAACGTGTCATGTTCACGAGTACCAGGTACCAAGGAGTAGGACAAGTACAGTTGTAACTCAGATCCGTTTCACTAACAAGTTAACAACAGAGGCTTTAGGACTCGTTAGGAGTTCTGAGAGGACATGCAAAGCATCATGGGAAGGCTCTGACAGTGCAGAGAGGACGACCACACACACACACACACACACACACACACACACACACACACACACACACACACACACACACACACACACACACACACACACACACACACACACACACACACACACACACACACACACACACACACACACACACACACACACACACACACACACACACACACACGGCTGTATGAAGCAGACAGAGTAGGAGAGGCTTCAAGTCTTCCACTCACCGCCTCTGCCCGGAGCTACACACACACACACACAACTCAGATAAAGAAAAGGCCAAAGAGAAACTCTTTTGTTTTCCGCTACCACTCTACGTTCTTCTTACTTCCTCTACGCGCATCTGTAAACACTGGCGAGGAAGCGAACACAACGTGAATACAACGTGCCCCGGAGCATCTGTAAACACTGGTGAGGAAGCGAACACAACGTGAAGCGAACACAACGTGCCCCGGAGCTCCTTTACATTCATTTCCTTTGTTGTCGTTTCTAGTGTACCTGGCACGAACCCTCCGTTTTCTGAACAACTGCTTTTAATTCTGCCAACAAACAGCGCTAACTAGTTATGATGAGGAACACGCCATGCCGTGTATTCCAAAAACACAATTCGCTCAAAACCACTCGACCTTTGGAAAAAGCTAACCGGAGCAAATATTGACATAGTTGTCGGAGGCAACGTTAGCTTCAAAGGATTCCTTCACACCTCCTCGTCAACAGGCTCAGCAGACACAGGCTGAGAGACAGACGGAAATAAAGGGAAAAATAGACGGATCAAAGTGCATCGCCTTGGGCCTCAAAAACAACCGATGTACAAGATCACGACACGTTGCAACGCGCCGTATCGCAAGCTTGTATATTGGCTATTTTTGCAGCGCAACAGAGTATTAAGTGTTGTCAGACGTAACTGAATAGTCTACTCCACTGATCTTCATACAACTGAAACACTACACAGTGATGATTAAAGAGTGGCATGCCACGAGTGAGAAGACGCGGACGCGTCACAGTGAAGACCGACAGACCTCCAGAGAGGAGAGACACACACGGGGAGGCCATGGCGTCACAGTGAAGACCGACAGACCTCCAGAGAGGAGAGACACACACGGGGAGGCCATGGCCTGTGGACCTCCCAGACAGAACACACACACATGGCATTCTGCTGCGGCACTGTGTGTGTGCGTGCGCATGTGTGTAAGAGCGCAGGGGCAGAGGCAAAACAGGAGGGGGAGGGCATTCCTGACACACACACACACACACACACACACACACACACACACACACACACACACACACACACACACACACACACACACACACACACACACACACACACACACACACACACACACACACACACACACACACACACACACACACACACACACACACACACACACACACACACACACACACACACACACACACACACACACACACACACACACACCTTGCCCCAGGGCTTTCTGGGTAATTACAGAGGAGGCGAGCAGTGTTCCAATGCGGTAGCACACGCTGAAGACACCAATAACTCTTCCAACACTCAACCACCGCCAACCACCACCACTGTATTGTGATGTGATATGTGATATGTGTGCGCGTGCGTGCGTGCGTGCGTGCGTGCGTGCGTGCGTGCGTGCGTGCGTTTCCGTGCGACTTCTGATCACCTGGTGTCTTATGAGCACACTAGACTTCAGTTGTGTAAAGTAACTAAGTGCATTTACTTAAGTGCTGCATGTACTTAAGTCCAATTTTGAGGTATTTGTACTTTACTTGAGTATTTCCAATTGCCAGTACTTTTACTTCTACTCCACTACATTGCAGAGGCAGATGTGGTACTTTTACTCCACTACATTTATTTGAAAACCTTAGTTACTAGTTACTTTGTAGACTTTGATTATAAATACAAAACATACATTAACGCAGTGGTTCCAAAAGTGGGGTCCGGGGACCCCTAGGGGTCCTTGAGGGAGTTCCAGGCGGTCCCCAGCTAAATGATAGTTAGGAACCAAATGGACCCTTATATGGGTCTGTAACTCAGACCCAAATGGACACGTTAGGGTCAGTTGGTTCCATTTGTACACTCGCGTACAAGTTAAATTAACTTTGATTTTACAATATAAATTGGGGTCCCAGAGATAGAAATGCCATTAAATGGGGGTCCGTAGCCTAATTCATGTCAAACCGGGGGCCCTTGAAATGAAAATGGCTGAAAATCACTGCTAGAGGCGTAAAAATCTTCTCTTATGGGGGGTCCTATTTTCAAATGGGGGGTCCGCGGGCTAACGAGTATCATTTTGGGGGTCCTTGACATGAAAAGGTCTGGGAACCCCTGCATTAACCACTTCAGCCGAGCCCTATACATGTTGACCATTTGAAAATAGCCGATCTACAAGCTTGTAGATTGGCTATTTTCAAAAGATTTTTATACATTTGAAAACTTGAAATGAGACATTTCTGTATAAGGTCGGAGTACTTTCACTTTTGGTACTTTAAGTAAATTTTTATGCCAATACATTAGTACCACAGACGAAAAACAGTCTAAGTCCAAATTTCAGACTGACCCCTCCACGAAAAGGCCTCGTTGTCCTGAACCCTCATCTATCATTTATACATTATGGATCAATAGTGTGGAGTTAGACTGTTATTCGTCTGTGGTACTTTTAACTTCTACTCAAGTACATTTTGAATTCCGGACCTTTACTTGTGACAGAGTATTTCTATATTGCAGTATTGATACATTTACTTAAGTAAAAGTACTTTTTCTACCACTGCTAGACTAGGTGGTATCTATTTTTTACATACTTCCCCGGGGTAGATAATGGTATATATACACGTATACTGTATATGACACCGGTATGGTTAAAAATCACACCTGTGTGAAGTGAGGGGCGCATCATCATCATCATACATCTCATTCCAGCCAATCACAATTTGCGTCCTCACTTTTGTCTTCAATGTTTGTGTTAGGACAATGTTAGTGTTTGCACAAACCCACAATGCTGGACATAGGAGGGTCATGTTTAGAGTCGTTTTTACGGTCGCTACAAGCCCCAATAGTGATTGTAAGCCAGATTAGCACCTGGCAAAAAAACAAAAGTTGAGCTGCTGGTGACAGAGGATAGATACTGTGGCATGTCTAGCATACAGAGTGTGTGTCTAAAACAATATTGTTCTCAAACCATTACATTTCAAAGTCTTCCCTTAACTCTGACAGTATACAAATGGAACTAACTAACAAACTATTTAGTTGTATACTGTCAGAGTTACAGACATGGTTTTAAATGGATATAGTGAAGGAAATAAGAGCCCTTCTTCCATAGGTTCAGCAGCATACCATGTCCTTGCTGGAGGATACAAAGACACTGCCATGGTGATACATCAGTGGGCTGAACAGAGATGGTGTGTGGGTGGTGGTGACAGACTGGTAATAAACTGCTTTTGTAGTTGGAAGAAGAATTCGTCTTAAAGTTCTATGTGGCTCAAGGTTTCCATTCCATAGCTAGGAGTCTGTATTTAGTTTAAAGTTACGGAAAATCATACCGTGTCTGTCAGGTGGAAAGCTCATATGTCCAAAATTGTTAATTTTCAAATTCAAAAATATCAAAAGTAGCAGAGTGATTTTTATTTTTATCCCACGATTTTTCTCCCCAGTGTTTTCTACCGGTGCCAATTGCGTAAACTGTAATCCTGGGCACTACTCTCCCTCTGCCAACCTGGGGAGATCCCCAAACTGAGCTCATGCTTCCTTCAATGCATGAGGGATGAGCAGGCCACTACTTTTCACACTTCTCTTGGCAGTATAGAGACCATGATTACTGCAGCTGTGAGGCAACAGCGCTACCGACTGTGCCCCCAGAGCGACACACTTTGACCTTGTAGACCTTCTACGTTTAATGCTTTTGTGTGACACTGTGGTGGTGGCTCAGGGGTAGAGTGGCTGGATGGTAACCGCAAGGTTGCCTGTTCGAACCCCGGCTCCCCCAGAGTTACTGTCGAAGTGTCCTTGAGCAAGACACTGAACCCCTAATTGCTCCCGATGTGCTGGCTAGTGCCTTGCATGGTTTCTGCCGCCATCGGTGTATGTGTGAATGGGTGAATTGATGCACAATCTATGTAAAGCGCCTTGGATAAAGGCGCTATATAAATGCACCAATAAACCATTAAACATTAAACACTGTAGTGTAGTCAAGTAGGGCATGACTTAATTCATGAAAAAAACGCAAAAAGTTAAAATATGGAGATAAGAGGTTTCTGCCCGACAGCAACGACACATTCAGGATTTGGCGTATACCGAGCCCCACATGGGGATGGCTTCACAAGACATGGGATCTGTGGCCAGCCTGTGTGACGGCACGTCAGGCAAAGTTTCATTCCAATCCGAGCCCCGTTGACTTCCATTCTGAAATGGAAAGCTAAATACAATTTCACAAAAATATATGAAGACATGCTTCTGTGGCCTACTGGCAATGTGCACATGAAATATGGCACAGATCGGTCTAGTGGTTTGTGAGATTCACAGACAAACACACACGATGGGTAAACATAAACACAAAGTCAGATGTCGGTGGTGCTCCTTGTTGAAAGGGGATTCACGCTCACGGTCATATCATTAAACAAACACTGCTGCGTGCTACCACACATTCAGGTCACGCACCTGCATTGATTTCCTCTTGACCTTTGTGACACATGAACATTGCACACTTCAGTCAGCAACACTCATGTCATGTATATTAGATTTAACCAGTTATCGCAACGTAGTAAATACGAGAGCTGGCCTGAAGCAAGACGGTGAATTCAGTTTAACTTGAGCTATGCAAACAGGCCTGTTCAATATCACCGTTGAGCCATGAGCCATACTCTATTCAAACCGAGAAAGCATCTTTGTCATTTTTTATTTCTTTGGCAATTCAATAATAGTGAAAATATGTACAAATCATATTTTCAGATGGGGGTCAGTACGTGCCTCTGTTGCATTGTAGCCTCCAATAAAAGGTCCTAGAGACCTATTTTCTATACACATTAAAACTCCCGACTGATTCGACTAGAGTCTGGGACAGCCCTAAGCACCACTGAATTAGACAAATACGTTTTTTCGAAAACTGTTATGATTTAGAACATACATGGGAAACTGGCGGACCGGCGGCCACATACGGCCCTCACCTTCACTTAATGTGGCCCTCAGGTTAATATCAGAATACTGATATATTATTGATTTGCAAACATGACCCGCTTTAATTACTTAAATGAATAGCTTAATGAGTAGTTATTGTCTTTTTTTATGTCCAATGTATTTGTAACATGGCATTTGAAAGGCATTTGTAATTAAATATTTTTTTTAACTTTTCAGGAGAAAAATAGCTCAAAACGTGTCGCAGTGCGACGCATTTTGAGATTGTAGATCGGCAATTCTTTGCCTCGACAGTAATATGCAATGTGGCCCTGGATTGAGTGTGGAAATATAGTGGCCCTCTCCATCGTCAAAGTTGCCCACCCCTGATTTAGAAGACATTGTAGAATTCGGCCTCTTAATGAGTTCAGTAGAATGGTTGAGGCTGGGGTGGTCAAGGCAAAGCTTTGTAGTAGCAGTGTGTGCAGACAGAATGACCATACGTGTTGGTTTTGGCCGGGATTGTCCACAGTTTCAAGCTGGGTGTCCCGAGATCCGACAAATATCGCCCAACACACTAAAATGTCCACCATTCAGTGCAAAATTATCTTTTACAACAAATTAAAATAACTGTTCTGTTGAAAGGTGCAGTCACTAAGTGTGCTAAGTGCAAAAAATAATTGCCCTCCCTGGTGAAAACACCACGCTAAAATAAAAGTAAAGCATTAAAAAGAAGATCTCAAAGAGGTTGTCAAAATTAGCGATATTAACTGCGACCAAGGGTCCCGGTTTGGGGTTTTGAAAATAAAGCATTGAGAAGCAGTTGGATGATTAGAAACACTTATTCAGTCAGCAGACTAATAGGACAGCTGATTACAGCTAGGAGGAAAGCATATGACTCCTCCTGCGTCCTGCATGAGCCAACTAAATGCTTCATTTATAATGTACCTGAAATCAGACTACAGTATACCAGTGTCAACGTGGCTGAATTGAAAGAGGATCAGTCTCACACATTGTGAGTCTTGTGACATCATGACACTTTTCAGGAGGTGGATTACTGCCCTGCATGTGAGCAGCCATGAGTTCCCATGGCTCCTTCAAAAGGACAGTGGGAGGAAGGCGTCCAAGTCGGCTTCATAAATCAACACTGTGTACACAATGCGGCAACGCACTGACTGCATGTACTCTACACACATACGCAACACTGCAGTGCATACACGACTATACAAAACGCTGCAGTGCACAGACATTCTAGTTACGTACAGTCGTACACATTATTGCATTAAACATCCATCAGTGGTTCTCAGCAGAATCCTCGTATCGCCATATTCAACGTTTTTTGTGATTTTTCGTAAAATTAACGCCCTAATTTGATCATACTACAGCATCATACAAAAGCATCAAAAGTTGTAGATCCACAACTTCGAAACAACACCTTTTGAGCTTGTAGATCTGCAAATTTTGCTTACAAAATAAATAAAAATGAATCCTGAAAAGTTTTACTTTTGGACATGTGAGGTTTCCACCCACCAACGATATGCATTAGGTAGGATCTCTGACTCGGACCACAATTTACACTGTAAAATCCTCAGTGTTATCTCGACTCTGAGAGAGAGAGAGAGAGAGAGAGAGAGAGAGAGAGAGAGAGAGAGAGAGAAAGAGAGAGAGAGAGAGAGAGAGACCCCCTTATGGGTTAATTCTGTTCCTCATTCTATTCTTTTACCTGGGGACGCACAGGAACCCCCTCAAGGAACCCTGTGGGGTGCCCCGGAAAGCTATGGAGAACCACCGACGTCCATACATGCATAACTGTGAGCTAAACGAACAGTTCCCAGGCTCCAGCCGTCGATGGAATGGGAGAGGTAAGTGGCTAAAAACAATAAAAATGACGATTATGATAATAACGTGAATATCCGGAGGGTTTGAGAGCTGTTCAAATAATGAGCGTGAGCTCTTCAAAAACAAACAGAGCAATAACAATGACATCATCTGCACTAAAAGCAGTCACATCCAGCTCTGTTTGTTTGGACAAGACCAGACACCCATCTGTCTGCCTGTCACCTCTAGTGTGCCAACTTACACTTCAATTCAATGGAGCTTTATTGGCATGAGAAAACATACGTTTACATTGCCAAAGCAAGTGTAATTAAAAATATAATAAAAACTGTTCGGGAAAGTATATAGTTGGAGGGATTTGGAGCATTTTGTAAACACAAATGTTGTGGTATAAAGCTTTTTTGGAACAAATAGCAATGTTTTGCAGTCACTTTGGGACTAATAGCGGCACATCACTGGCTGGCTGTCGCACGCGCACGCGCACACACACACTGTGTACACACACACACACACACACACACACACACACACACACACACACACACACACACACACACACACACACACACACACACACACACACACACACACACACACACACACACACACACACACACACACACACACACACACACACACACACACACACACACACACACACACACACACACACACCTTTCTAACATGCGTCAGGCTCAGACACATAGGGCTGATCAATGCACAGCCTCAATTTGCCCAGTGTGATCGTCTCACTTGCGGGTCGAAGTTGTCATTGTGGGGTGTTAGGGTATCACCCCTGGTGTTAGGTGATCATTTTATGGATCTTAATATCTTAGCAACAGCAGGATGCATCAGGATGCATCTACCACATTGTTCCATCCACCGTCCATCCACGGTTTCATGTACAGTATTAATTTGCGACAGTTTCCTTACATATATTAACTTTTGGCTGATGAAATTTTTATGTGGAAAAGGGAGGGGTATATCTCCTTGTGCTGCAGGGAGCGCTGAGCCTCTGTGAATGGTCCGTCTCCGTCTGTTTTTCTCTCGTTTAATTTGATCTATTTATTGTTTTATAAAATCTTTCTCCTCTTCAAACGCAGCATTTTTCTGACTGCTACATGAGGGTACAGACTGCGGCGCCTGTTTTGCGGGTTTCTCTCTGCAGTAACAGTTTGTGGCTGATGTGTTGCCGGTGCCGCTGCAACATTTATGCGGTACTGCTAGTCTCATGCTGCCCGTAGGTGCGCACGATATGCACACTTTCAGTGCAAAAACTCCTCTAGTCCCGAAACCGTCCCGGCTGAGATCAATTTAAGTCACAAATAGATCTTTTATAGTCCCTAGGACGTAGGGACCCCCTTAGTCTGGAGTCCTGACCGTCACACACACACATTCTTCAGCTCTAAAATAAGTCAGATCACTGAATAACTATTTGCTCTTTTTATAGGACAGTAATTTTATGAATGCAAATGTACCTGTCAATTTCTTACAGAAAATAGCCGATCTACAACGCATTGTACCGTGATGTGTTGTGGCCTTGTAGATCTGCCATTTTCGGTGAGTGACACCAGCCTGTAACCAAGTAAAATAACCAAGAATAACTCGTAACACTAACGCAAACCTCTAAGTCTAAAGGTCCTTTCAAATTGGCAGCAATTAACGCGCCTAGTAATTCATTTTCAATGAGACCTGGATTTTGTTTAGCTTTTTTGGAGACCTAGCCGTCATTGATTAACGTCTGCGTTAATCGATGCCCGTCTGAAAGGACCTTTAGGCCTACTCAAAAAAAGAAATCGTATTTCTAAACCATTTATCTTGTTAAGAACCACAAACAATCCTGAAATTGTATATTTCTCAAATTCTACTAAACTTCCTGGATCTTTGGTGCTCCCAAGTACAACTCTCTCTCACACACACACAACTCTCTCTCTCACACTCACACACACACACACACACACACACACACACACACACACACACACACACACACACACACACACACACACACACACACACACACACACACACACACACACACAGTGTGGAGAAAGCCACCCGGGTGAATTAAATGCTTGCTATGCACTGGGCGTGTTGTCCTCAACTGATGATGAAACATGAATAATCAAAGGAAGGCATCCGTTCACCTGCTGCAGTAATATCCAGACAGCGAGAGAAAGTGCTGAACTTCACTGATCAAACAGAACACATTCTCTTTTGAAATGAGCTGCCAAGGCAGGTTGGTAATGTTTTGATGGGGGAGAGATACCAGGTGAATGCCTCCCGACAGCCCATGAGAAGTGCAATCCTGCTGGGCGGTAACTCAGAGAGACCCTACCATAGAGTTATAAATAATAGAGACGGCACCGGTTCCCATCCCATTGCATGGAGTTGCTCACCCAGCGCATGAGGCGTTTTCACCACTTCTTCCGGGTTGGGAAAGTGGTTGGCTACGCCAGGGGTTCTCAACGTTTTTGGCTGGGGACCCCCCCCGGAAATGCTTTTGGCCAGGTCTCGCATGTCTGCATTCAAATCAACGGAGCTTTCATGAACGCGCTGGCTGGGCCATAAACATGAACGAGCACCGCGAGTCATTCGTGCGCCACATTCGCATTGGCCCAATGCCGCTCAAGCTGCAGTACCTACTTTCGGCCTCCATGTCCATTTCGCGTCAGTGTTTCCTCTCGGTGGTCGGTCCGTTTGTAACCAACCACTTTTACTTTACTATACTTGATATATGTGAGAATACCCGATTCACAAGCTCATCACTTCTTGCAATGCATTTTGAGCTTGTATATTGTTGCTTTTTTGGGGGGGGGGCTTTTTTATGGATGGGACATAGTGAAGATAGACAGGAAACGGAGAGAGAGAGAGACTGGGAATGACACGTAGCAAAGGTCATCAGGATCGGGACTCGAACCCGCAACACACTGTCAGGCATGCGGCTATATGTGGTATGGACCTGGACCGCTAGGCCTGCGGGCGCCTCTTGTATATTGCTGTGGGGCAGAAACCTCAGACTGGGAACAGTGGAACAGCTTGCCGAACTGCTATATATTTTTTTATTTGAATCCTGAAAAGTAACTAAATAAATATGCCTTTTTTTTTAAGTTGAGAGAATTTGAGATTTTTGGAAAATGTATTACATGCCTAAAATAGTTGACTGTGTTATGCCAAGTGGATACCTTAACTAATGCCCATGCCAGGACTGTGTGTGTGTGTGTGTGTGTGTGTGTGTGTGTGTGTGTGTGTGTGTGTGTGTGTGTGTGTGTGTGTGTGTGTGTGTGTGTGTGTGCGGCATGCAAGTGGTGTGCTTGCAAACCATCTCCTGCTGGCAGTCCTCGTTGCCCCTGTCCGGTGGGGACAAAACACAGATTCTGTCAAGAGCGGACAGCGGAGCTCCCAAACGACCCGCATTATAAATCACAAGACAAAGAGAACACACGCCGACAACTCTGAATATAAAACACATGACAGCGTCCTGATACTGCAATTTTAATGCTGTATGCAAGTTTAGTTCACCTCACATGCACCCCAAGTAACCACCGTTAAAAAATGATGACTACTTCACCGAGAAGTTGAAAGTGATTTATTTTCGCCCCCAGGGTCATTTTCAGTCACGTTTATTTCCTCAAGTAGTAATATAAGGCCTATATCAGCAAAGTGAGTCACCCCCAGTAAAAGACCTTTCCACATAATTACATGAAATTAAGGCTTTGAACAGGCCAACATTCAAGAGGAAATCGGCATGTAGCAGCGGACATTCAAAATTAAAAAAGGGAGGATATTTTTTTCCTTCTCAAAAAAGGTTAGATGATTTCATGCAGAGAAAGAAACGGTGGGTCCTTGAGTCTGCCACCGGGGATTGTGTAAATGTCAGCTCAGCAAGGAATACAAGCGCCGGAGCAGAGATTCCTCAGCGCTGCTCCTTGACACCAGGGAGTAAGACTTGGTAGACAAACCACTGCTGCTTAGTGCTGGCCAACAGCCAGACACAGTGTGCTCTGTATTCATGCGACCTGAGTAATGGGTCAAACCCAGAGTTACCCGGGTTGGATTCTCACTATTTGTTGCACAACTTATTATACACGGCTATTAAAAGCCTGATTTATACTCAAGTTACACAACGCGTTGGCAGCTTGTAGATCTTGTTATCAACACTGGCACGCAACCAAGTATAACTGAGGCTTTAAGTCACTGGGGTCTCAACGTCGTTTCCGGGGCCCACCAGGGTCCGAGATCCGAATGGCCCCTTACGGGTCTGTAACTCTGACAGTACGTTTTAACAGCGGGCGAGCATCGGCCGACACATCGCCCAATTGCCCGAAAAGATGAATTATTTGTATATTTTCGGGTGACGATGCTCCGCCCACTTTCCGACCATCGCCTGTTCGCCTATTCGCCGGTAGTCACCGGGTCCCATAGACAAATAATTCATTCCGGAAAATTCGTCTGGCTGTCGCCCGCTGTTAAAACGTACTGTGAGAGAGTACGTGTGGAACCAAACGGACCCGTTAATTTACCACTGAGAATATTACATTGAAATTAAAGAGATTAAAAACATGGTATCAGATGGGGGTCCGTGGTCTAATCAATGCATGTCAAATTTGGAGTACTAAAAATTCAAAGGATTCAGAGCCACTGGCTTTAGTTTGCACGTGCGTGCATGCGTGCGTGTCTGTGTGTTGTTTTGTTTTACAAATTGAACCCTGCCCACTACACAGGCCTAGGACTAGCGGACCATTTCATGGGTGGTTACCTTTGGTGGGAGAGATTATTTAAAGAGGTGCACAAAAGCCTATTCAGATGGTCAAAAGGTGCCATTTACAGTGAGCATTCTCCGTCCTGGTAGCTGTAACCAGGCTAGCCAAACACCCTGTGTGTAGAGAGAATATACTTGTTGGTTTATTGGCTGTGAAAATAAGAGCTGCGTGTGTGCGTGCGTGCGTGCGTGCGGAGCCAAAACATTGGGCTCTCATTGAAAAGAGAGCAGGTTGTTTTCGCCGAAGGTTCAGCAGCTACTCCACTGAAGTGAATGTTCCCAGACACTAAAGTCTCACTTTGGACACCATGTTAACCATGCCAACTCACGCTTGCTTGCTCTCGCACGCACGCACGCACGCACGCACGCACACACGCACGCACGCACGCACACGCACGCACACACACACACACACACACACACAAACACAGCCAGAGGCGGTCCCCGGGGTAAGAGGCCCTTCCTGTTTTCCAATCCCCTCTAAGACCCTGTCTGTTGATAAGGCTGACGGACTGACTGCGGAGGCCTGTTGGTCATCCACGCTCTGATGACTAATTAAAAAGGATTACAGCGTGCCTATAAATCTATGTGACAGACTTTGTGTGGCTAATTAAACTGTACAAGGTGCATATACAATCTTTTCAAGGATTGATATGTGATCTATGTGGGTGGGGGCTGGGGGGAGAGACGGCCTCATTTGTGAAGCCATGTGTTATTCAGACAGATGGCACACTGGTGTACAGGTTCTGAAAGTGTGTGTGGGAGGGAAGGGCGAATGGAAAGGAAATTCTCTATTAAATTTAATTAAAACTCAGATTTTAATAGAAGATTATTGAGCCTCTCCACCTGGTGTCCCTATTTTAGGGCATGACATCATTGTCTAAATCCTTCTAGAATTGGCAAAACCGTTCAAAAGTAGCATATCAAAAAGCACATTTCACAATAGAGGGCCAGAAACTATGGCTATTTGGGGGGTCTTTGGCATGGAAAACCTTTTTTGGAACCCCTGGCCCTGCTTTAGTGGAGCACAATCGAACAACCTTCCACTCCAGTCCTTCAACCATTTATTTGTTCAACGAAACAGGAACAAAATTGTCCATTCTCGGCATCCCTCCTCCACACACATTCCTAATGTCTCAGATTCCCCCTTAAAAACAACACAAGGGGGGAGGGATTACCATGCGTTTGGTGATGGTGAGAGTGTGTGTGTGTGTGTGTGTGTGTGTGTGTGTGTGTGTGTGTGTGTGTGTGTGTGTGTGTGTGTGTGTGTGTGTGTGTGTGTGTGTGTGTGTGTGTGTGTGTGTGTGTGTGTGTGTGTTCGCGTGTGGGGGGGTATTTACCTTGGTGCATGAGGGGGGACCCCAGTGAAAAGGCACAGGTGTAGCTTGGGATTAAAGATCAGGTTGGGAGGAGACTGAGGGAGAAAAGGGTGAAACCGGGGGGAGCAGACAAAAGGAGTGAGAGAAAAGCTCCTCCTGTCCTGTGGCTGAGAAGAAATGCTTGAGTTGAGGCTAATTACAGAGGCTCCGACGCCAGGAATGTGGAGTCAGCTTTGAGGGACTGGTCACACCTGGCCTTCCCGAGGAGCCGGCAAACGAGTAAACAGTGGGAGTGGACAGACGATAACATGGCTCTGAATGGAAGACATTCCCTTCCGCTGCTCTCCTCACCACAATGGAAGCTCTGATGTCACACAGCAGGTGACACTTCCAACCTGGCGGCAACATTTTAGAAATGTTGTTTGTTATGGATGGAAAGTGTCCAGAAGATTGTCCCAAAAGAGATGTCAATCGTCTTTGTTTAACCCACCTCTAACCAGTACCACTGCAGATCCACAAAAAGGTTTGGAAACTTAACTAATAATACCAAATGGTATTGTATATTATATTGTATATACATATTATATATTTTATTTCTATCTATGATTAGTCACGTTTAAAACGAGGCACAGCTTCGGGTGTTTGTGGAATGAGCAACACAGCTAAAAGTGTGGGTAGCGCTTTGCAAAACCTTTTTTTTTGTCAGAATCCCCTGAAATATTTTTCCGTTGGTATTCACCCTTGTTTTCAGTTGCTTGGTGGATTGGAGGATTGTACTCTCTCACAGTAATAAGGAAAAAACAGTGCATATATAGTGTCAGGGGCATCAGTAGTGTGTGGAAGAGCTGTGTTGCTCATTCCACAAATGCCCAATCCTTACAACCGTCCTGTACATCGTTGTAAAGGTGACTAACAACAACATGTATCTAAAATATGATACCAATTGGTATTATTAAATGGGAGAAATAATCGACCGAAGTTACGTTTCCGAACTTTTTTGTGCAACGCAGATTGGTGAAAATAGCATTTTATTCACAAAAACAATTTCCGGATTGCAGCTGTAAAGTAACCAATGCTCAGGATTTTATGGTGCATTTCTTATGCCCTTAGGAGTTGGCTGCCTTGCTACATAGCCGGCATACAAGGTGGAAACCTTGACTCCAGACCTTTAAGTACTTATTGTGTGTTTGTGGGAGTTATGGGCAAGCCAGTGTGAGGGATCCATTCACTTGCACAGAATGTGTAAGCAATTATCAAGACAGCCCAAACTGTTTTGGGACACTTTGTATGCAGGAAATGAGGGGGAGAAAGACAAACCGGTGTGTGCTAACCGGCAAGGAAATGAGGCTTGATAGATGAGGCATAAACAGTAATGATAGTAAGGGCATTTTATCAGGTATTTGACCAATCTGGGAACTAAATCGTTACCAAGACATTTCTTCACCAATGTGTTTCTAAAGGTGTCTAATAACATGTACTAAAAGTTTGAAATTCAACTCCTGTGGGAAATTGAGTTATTAGCATAATATGCGACCATACCCTTAACATCCTATATAAGGCAAAAAAGTCCAAATTTCATCATTCTTTAAGTAGCATGTGACATATGAAACTAGGGGGTTTTCATGATTCTGAATCCATTCCAAGCATTAGTTTTGCACAAAAAACACTCCTTGGGCTAAATTAGGCCATATCCACTTGACCAAATGTGCTGACCTCATCACGTTTGAGAGGCCGTTTTCCTCCCAAGGAATGTTTTTTGTGCAAAACTAATGCTTGGAATGGATTCAGAATCATGAAAACCCTATAGTTTCATGTCACATGCTACTTAAAGAATGATGAAATTTTGACTTTTTTGCATTATATAGGATGTTAAGGGTATGGTCACATATTATGCTAATAACTCAATTTCCCACGGGAGTTGAATTTCAAACTTTTAGTACATGTTATTAGACACCTTTAGAAACACATTGGTGAAGAAATTTCTTGGTAACGATTTAGTTCCCAGATTTTCAGAGATTTCTCTTACTATGATGACTACTAACAGTCCAGTGGTGGACAAAGTACTATACACCATCTCTATAGTCATTTGATCAACATGGATCTCTCGGATTGTCCGGATCCTATCCCGCCCGATTGGCTATAAGATCGCCGTCCAAAGTTTGCAGGATTGGTCCGTTTGGAACAAAATGCCTCAAATCATGAACACAGCGTTCGATTTCCGTGGACAAATACTCACATTCCTAGTAGGCAGAGGCCATTAATGCCAGGCCATAAGGCTGATTTGGAAAAAAAAAGTGGCGCTATAACAGATTTGTGTTTTTGAGGGGCGCTAGCCCCTCCTATATAAAGCTTTTGTCTCCACAAAATGTCCGCAACAAACATTAAATGACAATGAAGGGAACATGTACGCCATCTTGTCACCACACGTCTCATATTTGCCATCGACAATGAACGGAGAAATTAGGTCAAATGTCCCCCAAATATGACGTCAATTTGTGGCAACAGGCATTCTGATTGGCCAGTATGAGATGATGCATGATGATGTACGATGATATAAGAGCGCCCCTCACTTCACGCGGGTGGTTTTACCTATAACTGCACCGATCTGTGTAAAACGTTGTATGCACGGCACACTCCACATTTTTGATATTATTTACTCCTTCGGATTCTATTAACACTTACGATGCTGCCAGAGTTCTTCAGAATAAAAGGCGCTAGAGTGCCAAGCAGATGGGCGGGTTTTACTCTGAAAAGCCCCACCTTCCATTTCCCCCCAAAACCGGGAGATATAATGTTCCATTACTAGCTCACACTGTCAAGTCTGATCTCTCTTTAGAAGAGTTAACCCATTTTGGGCGGGAACCCTTTTTGGTGTTTTAAGCATTATGTTATACTTTAGCTATAGAGGGTATGCGCGTGACATCATCGTACCTGGAAGTAATGCGGGAACGCCCACTGAGTGGCAAAAAACTACTTTCTGGCCTTGACAGCCCATTCATCCAAACAGAAAAGTCCTGTCTGATTGCATTAAACAATGTTAAAATCACCAACATTGCAGCTGTACGAAAAACATGAATTATCCTCTATCTGCAAAGTTTTTGTTTCATAAAAATCCACCATAGAAACGTTATGAGCTACTTTCTGTCAAGAAATGCCCTGCATTTGATTATTTTTCTAAGTGTCTGCCTGCTGCATTATGTGACATTTAGAAACAGGGGGTACGCAGGACGCTTGAGTGATTTCCAACGAGCGCTTCCAAACTCCAACCCTCCATGCTGCTCAATGTTTTGCCACTCAGTCTAGGTGAGGGGGGCGTGTCCTGATGGGAAAATCATGCATGTGCATACTCTCTATAGAAAAATAGCAGATCTACAAGCTTGTAGGTCTGCTATTTTTGAAAATAGCTATGTTAGGTATAGAGTAGGCCTACTAAAGTAAATGTACTTTATTACTGTCCACCACTGGTTACTGTCCACCACTCATATCCTGCTATGAATATGACTGTAGTAGCGTATGGCCAAGCTATTGAACACGGTGATAAATCTCATTCAAAGACTGGAATTAAAGAAGTTCTTATCAAAGCCTTGGAAACAAAATACCACAATTAAATCTAGCTTTGATTAAAAAGCTTTGGTATGATGAAATGGCACTTATTAGGCATCTCTTTTCTCCCGAGATTCAACTTGTTTATGTGTCAAATTCTTTTTCAAGTCTGTTTTGACATGTGAATGTTGTTTCTGGACGAAAACAGACATGAATAATAATTACACAGAGACAGATTACAATCAGAGTCAAATACATTTGGTGGGTTTTTACAGAGTATTCCTGCTCTTTTATTGCCAAGCATATGCTTTTTATCAGCTAAAGTTTATGTTCTCAACAGATAAATCACATAGCCTTGTGCGTGCTTCCACAATATCCTTGAGAACTTAAGATAATGAGCTCCCCAGGTCTCTTCCTTCCCCCTTTCCAGGGATTTAGCAATGGAGGTGATGTTGTACTACGTTAAAAAGATTGCCAGGTTTGTGGTTCAATAACCAGTGAGAAGGCCTGTTATTTAGAATCAATAAGCTCAGGACTGTCACTGGAGGATTAATCTCTTATTGAACAGTTTCAACCCAAATCTTTTTTGCCACCAAGTGCATTAAAAGCTATCTATTTTCTGCATAGAGGACAAAAAGTTCCCCTCGCTTGTTCTACTACTGTATTTAACAAAAAGTTTCAGTAAGGGATTTGAAAGGATTCCTGATGTATGTGCGAATATAAATCTATACCATTTTCTTTTCTTTTTTACAAACCCCTTAAGGTCCTTAGACACAATGGGCCCGATTCATCAAGCAAAATAACACAGATTTTTATCAGACCCTTATGATATCATCGTACATCATCACGACGTAACATGTCTATATGCTCAGACACTATGACGTAAAATTGTCCAGTTATTGTCAATGGGAATTTAATCTTAGACAAACATAGACAATAGGTTATGATGTAAAAGTCTCCACTCATTGTCAATGGGAATTTTGTGTATTCACCTACCTTATATGGAGCTAAAATGGGCGTGGATGTTCTATTACACCAGGCGACACCGGGTGAAACGCTTGGGAAAGAGGTGAAATGAGCTACAGCCGCGATACGCACAGAATTATGAATTCAGTTCACAACACGTTTGGTGAATGGTACGTGAGATTGGGCGTACCGAACATACATCCTCTTTTAGTCACTATTCACACTTGGGTGTAAATTGGTGAATCGGGCCCACGGGACTTTTATTTTGTGTGAGTAATTCACCCGGAAATATATTTTTTCTAACTTGTTTTTTCTAACTAAGTTGTTTTTGGCATGACACGAGTACACAGAACGCAATATAATGTATGGCGATAAAGCCACTTATTTGGATTTTGGAACAACGCTGATTTTTCAATAATTAAAGCCAGCATTAAGCTAGGAATGAGGCATCATCAACTAGATGATATAGTTTTTATATAGATCTTTTATTTTGTAAACACCTTAAAGGTCATAAGTGAAATGAAATGTGTAACACAACAGCTGCACCTCAGTTATGCACTTTTCTAAGTTTAGCGCCAGAAGAAGCAACTAAACTATCATTATAAAAGCCACAACAACAGGTCAAATCACATCTGACTTCCACGTAACCAACAGGAGATAGCCAACGAGATGACACACTCTGTTCTCATGACAAAGGAGAGACAGGATATTTAAGGACAAGATGAGCCTTCTTAAGCCCTGAGGCCGATTCTACAAATGTCTTCTAAGTCCTAACATCAGCGATTCTCAAACCTTTTCTTGTAAAGGACCCCACAAATTATATGTATTTGGCTGCCGACCCCCATCTCAAAATATTTAGTTCCTGGGACCCCCAAAGCAAAGATTTAAGAGTAAAAAAATAAAGTTCACTTTTAAAACTATATATATCAGGGATTTTCAACGTATGAACCAGGGACAACCACCCTGACTGAGAATCAACCTGGGGACCACTGTTGTGTTGGGAGGGCGGATATGGATATGGTCTTGGTGTGGGGGGAAATTAACCTTCCAGATTAAACTCATGATGCTGTTCATTGCAACATTGAATCATTATGGTGACTCAACCAGGCAATCCGGTACAGTTTCTCTTGAGATTCTGTGGAAGTTCTTCACGTCCGACTTCCCAGTAACCGACAACATTGATGCGTCATCATCATACGCCTACATAATGCTTCCCTATGTACTAAATGCATGGTCAGGGACCACATGCAACGGATCACCAGTGGTCCACAGACCACCAGTTGAAAACCCATGTATATATATATATATATATATATATATATATATATATATATATATATATTCAAAGATTTGCAAAATGTTCACGAATTTTGAAAAATAGCAGACCTACAAGCTCATAGATCACAAAAAGTGACATGCTATGAGACTGATCTGACTTCATAGAAACAAGCCACTTTAACTGCTTTAACCAACATGCATAATTTTTGGTTTGCAATTCAAATAAACTAACTAATCACCAATCAACTAACAGAGCTTAAGTGATTAACTTTCTCCATTGGCTGCTTATCTGTAACTGTAAGCCCTTGTTTGTAGTTACCAGTGGTGAGTGGTCATGCTATGAGACTGATCTGACTTCATAGAAACAAGCCACTTTAACCAACATGCGTCATTTTTGGTTTGCAATTCAAATAAACTAACTAATCACCAATCAACTAACAGAGCTTAAGTGATTAACTTTCTCCATTGGCTGCTTATCTGTAACTGTTTGTAGTTACCAGTGGTGAAGTGGTCCCAGTATAAGGTACAGCAGAAGCTACAGCCACTCTGCACTACTGTGAAGGACGGTGTCCCAAATCCTTTGACAGGGACGATTTTTTTTGGGGGGGTGGGGGTGGGGGGGGGGGGGGGGGGGGGGTAGCTGGGGCTAGGACTAAGACTAGGAGGGAGGCTCAGAAATAAGTCCTTCCAGTGTCTTTCCCCGGAGTGTCCTGGCCTCTCTCACCTCCCGCCTGGGACAGATTGTGGGAATGGGTCAATAGGAAGCCTTTTCATTATCAGCAGCAGAGAGGCCAACATCTGGCCTGCTGGTGGGATCAGGGATAAAGGATAAAGACATCAACCAGAGGGGCCACGGGAGGCCTGGGGGGGGGGGCCTCCAAGGGGCCACAGCGAACCCATAGAAGCCGACCGGCCCTCTGTGATACAGAGTCAGCAGAGAACAAAAGGTAGGAGAAAGGGCTCTTGTAGTAACTGTTCGGAAACCGTCTTTCGACAATGAACGATGTGGAAAAGACAGAAACAGATTAAGTGAATAACAAACCCACCCAGCGGTCTTCATCCTAAACAAATAGGCTATCATCATCCTATGTGCTATTTCAGGTATAATGTGTGTACATTGCACGCTGCCAAAAGCCAGTGATTATTATTCATACACTCACATTCTTTTAAATGAATACAAACTGGCCAAAAAAAAACAGGATATCTCACAGACCCTTATTGTTTCTAACAAAACAAAAACAACCTGTTTAACTCCATAGACCCCCAATGGTCTATAGTAGGCCCCTTCCTTTTTTTTGTATTCCACACCATTTCGCTGAAAACAGCCGATCTAGAAGCTCGACCACACAAAGTGCCAAATAGTTAAAGCTAATTTGGTCTCTCCATCACACAGGTGTCACGTACCAAAAATAACATAGAAATCACACCCGTGTGAAGTGAGGGGCACTCTTATCATCGTACATCATGTAATTCCGGCCAATCAGAATTTGCGTCCTCACCTTCGTCTCCAATGTTTGTGTTACGCAATTTTTTACACAAACACTCAACATTGTCGATTCATTGTCAATGCGCGCGCGCACGCACGCACGCACGCACGCACGCACGCACGCACGCACGCACACGCACACGCACACGCACACGCACACGCACACGCACACGCACACGCACACGCACACGCACACGCACACACACACACACACACACACACACACACACACACACACACACACCTTACCAAAAAAATCACACCCGTGTGAACTGAGTGGTGCAGTGACGTCACACACTAACCATAGCAACCATGCTCACCCCTACGTGGCCCCACGTACAGGTACACTGGTACATACAGACAAAGCTGGTTATTGGAGTGGTTTGCACCACTCAAAAATAACAGATTTACACGCTAAGAGGGTTCGTTTTGCCATGCCCCTTTCCCAACAGACAGTAGAAAAGGGAGAGTCGGTTCCCTCAACAGATTCCCATGAATTGCTTTCTGTGCTTCATTATGCAATAAGCTCAGTATCTGTGCAGCGCCCGCCTGCCTGCCTCTCTCCCCCACATGCAGCTGAGCCATAGCCAACACAAACCTGCGTAGGAGTCCAACTCTTTCAAGGACCATTGCCACTTAAAGGCCTAATAACAGAATGTCTTAAGGATCATGATGCTTGTTCAAATAAGAATGTTTTGAGGTTCACTTTTTATTCAATCACGCAGAGGAATGTGAAAATTATAACCGAGATAAGCTTTACTTATCAAGGGTTCAATGACTTTTAGTCACTCGAGGATGAGTCACGGCAGCAGGGGGTGGTAGGAAGATGTTTGTGCCTCTGCATTCTAATGTTTCCTCAATGGCATCTGAAACCACAGACATTTCTGGGAAAACGATGACACTTGCCCTTAAAAAAAAAGGACTTAACAAGTGTGTGCAAAAGGCAGTGGGGTGGGAGGGAGGGTTGGGAGGGAGGGAGTTGTGTCAAGGATGGAAGGCAAGGTGTGGCTGTGAAGAACAGCAGAAAACAAAGCATGCACGACATGGTGACTGCACTGATTTGAAACAGATTCACCCACGAGCAAGAAAACTCCACGCCGAGGGCTAGTTCCCACAAATTAAAAAAGGATATCATGAATTGCAAATAAGTCACCTACACAAAAGCACTACAGTATCACAGTCTATGGTGTGGTTCAAGTTTTCAGCCACTTAATTGTCCAGTTTTGTCGGGTGACACGCAAACGGCTTTGAAAGAACTAGGGATGGGCACCTGCCAAAGTGGGTCATGGATATATCCCAAAGGGAGGGCACACAGAAAGACCAACCAACCTAACCTCCCAACCCCACCCCTGACTCTGCTGCCTTTTTTCTTCTTTTACACAGACGCTCACACAATTGGTTGTGTAAAGAATCACCAATTCATTTTCAGGCTTAGCTTATACTGTATTCATAAAAAGCATCCAGCTCAGGATATGCAGTTATAGGATGAGCTGGCCTCGGGGGTTGAAACACTATCTGGTTTGTAAGGCAAAGATAAAAACAGGATTATTATTAAAAGAGCTGATGTGCTCATTCACGGCTCTGCGCCATTGTTTACAGTAAAAGCCCCAGACGTTCAACATGATAGTGTGAGATTGAGTGTCAAGTGGATTGAAAACATCTGTTGCTCACCTGACCCAACCAGCATCATTATAGGGTGGTGGCAGTGGTTTGTCAGTTTACTTTGTCTCATCTGCTTTTAACAACAACAAAAAAAAGGAGGAATATTTGGAGGGGAAAGAGATACATGAAAGGAACCACATAAAACTAAGATTTACTGTAACATGCCTCAGACATGGAAAATGTTTGAAGTTTCTTTTGTTGGTGAAGTCACCAACATTCCTGCATTGATCAAACACAGTATTTTGGGGTCTGAGTGACACAGCGTTATGACACGGCCAGCGCACCAACGCTCTGATGAATGATTAGAGCTCTCCGACTAAAGGTTGCTGCATCTGGAGAGGTATAGAGACCCAATAGCCATTTGTTAAACCTCTCAAATATGCGAGACATTTTCATTTGATTATCCTCCAAGAGAGACGTTTATGTTCTATTCAAGGTCTGAGAGCCGTGTGCGTTACCAATTCCTCCCACAGTGCCCAGTGAGGGAGAAAAAAAACAATCTCTACTTCAAATGGAAGGGAAGCACATTTTCGGATTTGTCTGCTGCCGTTACACATTTGCTCACGGACAATGAGCCGGCCGTACGGGAAGCCACAGAGCATTGAGCAACTCAGCAAACCTTGGATGATTCACACTCACTATATACACTGTGTACTAACTACCGTGAGCAACTCCATGCCAATCACATTATTTTCTTTACCATCAAGTACTTTTCAGGGTCAGGGATACATCCTGCTGTTAAGTGCTTTGAATGTGGCACAAAACAATCAAACACATGCACAAAGATTCCTGGAAAAACCAAATCTCACATTCAGCAGAAGTATTATTCTTGGGGAGGGCCATGTAATGCAACACACTGCTTTAACAACTCCAGCTCTAGTCGAATGTTTTCTAAAATAGCCAACCTACGAGCTCTCAGGTCTCAACATGTGAGCTTGTAGATCGGTTATTTTGTAAAGAAAACAAAATGGTTTTGAGTCATTTTGTGAGCTTTTATTTGATATAGTAGAAACACAGGAAAAACACAGAGAGAGAGAGAGAGTGAGTGACATGCAGCAAATGATCCACCCGGCCAGGAATCGAACTGGGGACTCACTGCCAGGCATTAGAGTTAGAGCCCATCACGTCGTACACTCGCTAACCATCGGATCGCCCCAGGGTGAAAGTGGTTTTAACCAATGCAGCTACAGTCAGACAGCGACTGATTTAGGGGGACGAAACACACATCGCACCTCAACAAGAACCTCGACCTGTGCAATAAGAGCACCTACCTACCCACCCCACCATCTGCCCTCCTCTGGCTGCTAACCCCCCCCCCCCCCCCCCCCCCCCCCCCCCCCATTGTTTGACGTCCCTGTTTAAACACTTTTCTTCCCACATGTGGCTCCTCTGGACCGTAAATTTCACATGGCAGCTGGAAGTCACAGTTCATCCAACTTTCCATAAATCTTGGAGATACTGTTGCGAGAGTCAGGATGAAAACCACATGGAGGAATGGAAAGAGAGCGAGAGAGAAAGAGAGAGAGACGCCTGCGAGTGGAACTGATAGGCTAAATCAGGAAGCAGAAAACCAAAGTGATCTAAGACGACTTGATTCAAATAACCCGAACCATCTGTATGAGCGTTTTTACACATGCGAGACGGTAAGCCGGACGCCCCTACGAGGCCTACTTCCCTAAAACCTTTGGGTCTTCAGAACCCCGTGGCTCCCTGCTGCTCCGGCGTGTCTTTGTCTTGGCGTGTCAACAATGATTGGCCCTGGCGGCCTCTTCTCTTTCAAGTCTAAATTAGCTGTTTTGGTTAGTGAAGCAGACGTCCAGATCAAAAAGGTCAGACATGCCCACTTAATCCTGGTAAATCTCCCCCCTTTACATCTCGCCAGCCTGTCAGCCCGCAGTGTGACGGTAACCATCACAGACACATGCCTTCAGCACCGTCAGTCGCAGAGTGCCACGACTACCACGGTGTGTGATTGGGTTATTGCATCCACCCAGGGAATGACATTTTCAAGTCCCGATTTATACTTTGTCGTATGACAGTGGTGGGGACCGGAAATAGCCGATCTATAAGCTCATAATGTATGGTGCGTAGTGAGCTTATTATAGATCTGCTATTTTCTGTTCTGCGACACTGACACAGGAGCATAACTTAGGCATGTAGGTGTCTCAGACGTGTGGTAGTGATTGTTGAAGACAGAAAACCCTCTCAGGTTTCAGACCATCACGAAGGAGATAGTAAAATGTTCCCCTAGTGAGTGATACTTGATCCACACACTACCACTTTTAGAAGAATGCTAAAGGTGGCCCACTCACGTCTCTGGGAGTACTTGGGTTGTGAGTTGTGACTGAGGCTACGGAGTCAGTGGTGGGGTGCATATCTGTGGGGGAGACGGTGACCATGTATGCACTCTGGACACTCACACTTATCACCTTTGGAGATGTAATAGTTACTACAGGACCCGATCTTGCGTGCCGGGTAGGGCAGCACGCAAGATCGGATCCTGTAGTAACTACAACTCACAACCCGGGGGCATGCGTTTAGTTAGACATACTAACAGTCAGACACACCTCACAGGAAGCCACGGGTGGATTTTAACCTGCAGCATGTGTGATTTTTAACCTGCAGCACGGGTGATTTCTAACCTGCAGCACGGGTTTGTCTGACTAATGACTGTAGGACTGTTGGTATGTCTAGGGCAGCAGTGCATGGCCAAACCTATTTGGCCATGCACCCCCTGTTATGTCCCGACCCAGCTGACGCACCCCCCTCATGGAAATATAAGCTATGTAGAGACATATATTTCTTATTTATCCACATATATGCACATATATGAACCTGAATATGGCATATATAAGAAGCATAGGCTGTATTCTGCATATACTTGGCAGAATATGTTAATATATTTAAAACTAGAAATGCACTCTGTCGAGCTGCAGGCCATGTATGTAGTAGGCCTATGTATGGCCTATATTGTGCGCAACCAGAGCGTGCAAGTACTGCTACTAACTAATGTCTACTCACTGTTCTAAATCCTTTAGACCCGTTATTGACCTTATACCAACCCTGAAACGTACCTTGCACGTAACTTTGGGAATGTGTCATAGTAGCTTGTTTACAACTGAAACGGACTTCCTGTGCATAACTTCCTCTTCAAAATAAGAGCCACATGTAATGATCAGTCAACACTAGATTTATTTCTAAGTCTACTTACAGGACATCAACATCACATTTGAGTTCCTTTTGAATGCCTGTCAGATTTCTCTACATAACTGTCTCAGCTGTTGGTGCGCAAATGCGCCTTGCATGCCTTTGATCTACGCGCAGAAAACATTTTGACAATGTATGCGCACTGGCGCATAGGTTGTGTGGTGTGCCCCCCTGATTATTAATAACATCTAAACATGTAACATGTAAATAACATGAACATAGTACTCTTATTATGCATATCGCATTCTCGCCAAGAAATATTTTCGAGTTAAAGGGAGAAAAAAAACGGGGAAAAAAACCGAATGGTTCAAGCCCATTAATTAAGATTCGAGTGCCAACCCTAACGAGCGAAGGTTCGAACCCCGAATGTTCGGGGACAGCCTTAACACACACACACGTCGGCCAACGCAGCCGATTACAGTACTTGCGCGCTCTGCTTGTGCAAGTAATAAAACTATAGCACCACCATTAGCCTTTTCATGTCGTGCACGCCCTAGAGGGCGCTCGCACGCACCACAGTTTGGGAACCACTGGTCTAGGGTAAGGCACGCAAGATAGGGTCCCGTGTGTGAGCTGCTATACTTGTTCATGTGGGAGTTACTGGTTCTGAGCTGCCCACAAACCTAACACATACGCTGAGTATGTGTCCTATAGGTTTGTGGGCAGCTTCTCTTTAGGCTTCAGGTCCGGAGGGGCTGTGTTGTGTGTGTGTGTGTGTGTGTGTGTGTGTGTGTGTGTGTGTGTGTGTGTGTGTGTGTGTGTGTGTGTGTGTGTGTGTGTGTGTGTGTGTGTGTGTGTGTCTTACATGTATTTTCAAATGTACTTGAATGCACCGTATGCTGTTAAAAACAAAGGCATGTTTAATACTGCACTATTAATTGTATGTATTTCCATGTGGCAGGGCCAGGCAGGGCCAGGCAGGCAGCTTGTGTGTGTCCAAGACACATATGGGACAAATGAGGTGTACCTTGAAGTTGAACCATACCATGCCCCCGCAGGTAACAATTATCCTTAACCCAAAAGGCTATCAAGCCTCATTGCCTCACAGACTTTAGAATTTGCTAAAGAAATGTAAGTCACAATATTAGTGCCAAGTCAGAGTCAGACTAATAAAAGAGAAAGCATTTACTCTTTTCATCCTGTAGTGTAGTGCCAACATGGCAACATTTCCTAGATTTGTTGAGGAAAGCTTATTGATATCCTGGTGCAGGCCAAATGGGCATGCAAAATACAGAGTGACGTCATTGCTGTAAGACAGTGGCTGTCAAATTTCAACCTTCTTTTTGAGGGGCGCAGGTTAATGTCCGTCTTTAGTTCAATGTTTGTTTTGTAAACGCCATTGACAATGAAGGGACAATTTACATCATAAAGTAACTCGTTACATCATATTGTCTCTTTATTGTTAAAGGTGTTTACATCACCATTACATCACCTAATCAACATGAGTTAGACTTTAATATATTAGCGCCCCTCACTTCACACAGGTGTGATTTTTGAGGGGCGCTAGCCCCTCCTATATATGGCTTTAATGTTTGTTTTTTAACAATGTTTGTTTAAGAAAACGCCATACACAATAAGAAAACGCCATAGACAATAAGAAAACACCACAGACAATAAAGAGAAATCTAATGTTTGTTTTGAGGACAAACATTATGTTGTAATTTATGTTGTAAGATGATGAGAGCGCCCCTCACTTCACACGGGTGTGATTTTTAATCTTAAGGGACCTAATTTAATACGATTATTTATATGACTTTTTACTCTGGGACCCAATTGAAGGACATTGTTATCGTGACTGAGACATGATTTGGTATGATCTGATGTAGTCTGTCCACAATCCCTTACTACTATCTAGTCTATTTAGGCCTATGTATGCCATTATTGTACTATCTTTAGTTGTACTTAATTGCACAGTAGCCTAATACTGGTTACGTTAAACTATTATTAACTAAAGCAGATTAACTATCAGTCAATTAAAGGAGGCACCCCTGGAACCGACTCAAGGACCCGCTGGGGGGGCACTGCAGTAAAAGCAGCTATATTGACTCCACTTTATTAGATAATAATGTAATTTACGTAAATATAGGTGGCAAAAACAACAGCCAAGGGTCATTACATTCTGATGTCATTTAAAAACAGGACCCCCCCCCCCCCCCCCCACAAACACACACACACACTCACCTGTTTGAAGTCTGCTATAAAAGTGATCAGTGTCCCATCTCCCTGTTTGAACTCTACTGATATGATGTCTTTGTCGCTGTCCGCTTCCAGCACCTCTTCTGTGATCAGACCGTCGGTGAGTCGAACCCGAACCCTGAGTTCAGAACCCCTGAGTCCCGTAGCGAGCAGCAGAGCGCACAGCACTAGTATACCGAATGAAACCGGAGGGACGCAACTCGCAAACATTCCAAAAGACGGCTTAAAAAAAAGCAAAACTGAACCGAAGAACAATGCAGGAAAAGAAGAATCTAAATAAGAGAGACAACGAGTTCAGTTCATAGTAATATCAATAACGTCCTCTTTATTATTTTCGCTGGATTTCGATGAGCCATTTGCGACCGTTCAGTTTGTGAATGTGAATAAAACCCGTGCGTTCGTCTCCCATACTTTGTTACGGTCCTTTTTAAAGTGGCTCTCTGTCCGCTTTCTTGGGCCACTTCGCAGATTCGCGAGGAAAAGCTCATCGAAATGACACCGAACCGAGTCGTTCATGCCTCCTTAAAAAAAATCTCTGCTTTTCACCAGCGCTGCCAACCAAAGTTCCCTTCCATTGAGAAATGTTAAAGCCTCTCTCTCAGAGTCAAGCTGCACTTAGTGCAGGCTCATGCGCAACTCCGGTCCTCGAGTCGCTACTACAAGCAAAACTCTCTCTGTCTGTTGATCATGGCACGTTGCTGCTTCGCATTCTGTTGATATCCCCGTGTTCTCTCCCTCTCTCTCTCTCTCCCTCTCTCTCTCTCTCTCGCTCTCTTCTATTCATCCAGTCCATCGGTCGGTGTCCCACCACTTCTCGCTTGTGGCCTCCCAAAGTTACCAAACTTTCAGTTGTGTGAGTGAATGTGGTGGTGGTGGTAGTAAACTCTTAAAGACACACATACACACTGCACACACACCACCCTCACAAACTCTGTGCCCATCCCCCTTAGGGCTCATGTGACCCGTCACTCCAACAAGTAGGCTGAACTAATACCCCCCAACAACCGTTGTAGGTGTTATTAGCTTATTTAATCATAGCTGTGTGGCTGTTGTTGGATATACCCTTGCATGTTTATGAAGAGGGCACCTGTTCTGAAGAGTATTGCTTATGTTTAGAATAGATGAATCAAACACCTTGGTTTATTATCAACTTGTTGTTGTGCGCCAGGGCTGGCCCTAGGATTAAGCATTAAAGCATTAAATTAATATTTTATATTAATATTTTAAGGGGCGATAGCCCCTCCTATGTCCAGCTTTTTGGTGTGTGTATTAAAAACAAAATTTGTCCTAACACAAACATTAAATCCCATTGACAATGAATGGACAATTTTGAGTGTTTGTGTAAACACAAACATTGCGTAACACAAACATTGAAGACAAAGGTGAGGATGCAAATTCTGATTGGCCGGAATGAGATGATGCATGATGATGTACGATGATTTTAATATAGGCCCATAATAATACAATAACAGGGTTGAAAATAAACAGGGTTACATTCACATATTTAACATTCACATAATCACACTAATACATAGCCTATGGGGCCTGCCCAAATTCAAACAAAACAGGTGCACAAATGTCACTCATGAATTATTTTAGTTCATCATCAATAAGTTGCTTATTAAAAGCCTATAGCACCATTTGCACAATGGTGCTATATAGCCCCTGTCGTTAAAGGTGCTATACAGCACCCTTTGACAAAGGTATGAATAGTTTATTTCGATCTTTTTTCAGAGAGACATTACAATGAAACATTTTCTTTTAAAGCATTCGAAAAGGTAGGCCTATAGGCAGAAGCTTATAGCTTAATGGTACATGACCTTTAAAGAGCGGTGTTATATAGCACCATTTGATGATTGGTACTAGTATGTAGCACCAAAATGGTTCCCCTAATATGACTACGAGCAAAGAACCACTGAAGAACATCTGAAGCACTGATTTCTTTTTAGAGTGTATCACACTTTCTGATTGCCTGCGAGCTTGTAGAAGAGTCAAGCAGACCACATCATCACAGCCCAAATTACTATGAGTCTTCCCATCAACCCTGCTTCTGCTAGTTCCATCTGTCTAGTGCCAGGCAGGTGTTCGAGGTGTAAGAGCAGACTTCTTCATTGGAAAATGAATAAAGCTAATCTCACTAGACGTGACTGCAGGAGCAGACGTCACAGTAAGACAGAATTTAAAGGCACAGCTTTCTCAAGAAGTGTGATCTTCTGAGGTGGGAATGTTCAAAGGATTCTCAATTAGTCTGAACAATTTCTATGACAGGCTCCAGAGGTGACTTCACCTAGGACACAATTTTTGTTTTTGATTACAGTGTGTGCATTATTATGTGCGCATGTGCCCTGCCCCAGTGTTGGTTGTGGACCTGAGCAACCGCATAGACTGCTTATTGTTGTGCTTTTGAAGTACTGCTTTAAGAGCTAGTAGCTACAGTATAATCAATAAAAGATAACAAACACAACATAACACGTGTTTTTATGAGTGTTCCTATTGTAGCCTGTTTTAAATAACAATTTGATTGATTGATTTATTGAATACTTTATTAGTTGGATGGATGTGATCCTTGATGGATCCTTGGATTGATGTTTGTCCTAAATTCGGAATCGTGGTCGCTCCGTCTAGTGTTGTGGCTGTGGGTGTCACACACTTTGTAATTAGTAATTAGACAGGTATGAGGCATAATAATAAGTATATATAAGAAATATATTTAGAAATGTAAATGCAGGGTGCCTAACAGTATATTATTTTCTTTGTAGGCGTATTCCTTTGAGCATAATGCGCATTCAATCTGAATTCTTAATAATAGATGGCCCTACATTAAAATCTTCAATAAACCAGTAATTTGGCATTTCACTGCATGTACCTGCATGACATAAACCCTCTTGATTTTTTTAATTCTTGAATTCTACTGACCTGTGATGCACCCAAAATATCTGAATGGCATATATCTGGATATCTTATGAGGGATCTCAGTGCCACAATAAATGGTGCGTAATGCTTATATGTCTGTCTGTCTGACTGCGTGCATGCTTGCGTCCGTGCGTGCGTCCGTGCATGTGTGCATGTGTGTGTGTGTGTGTGAGCCTGCCTGTGTGCGTGCATGCGTGCACACTAAACCACCCGAGTAGATCTCTTATCTCCCTTGGCTGACGCATTGCATTCTGGGTGGGCCTAACCCCAGGTTGGTGACCCCAACCATGGCAGCACTTGAGTGCTGCACAGACCAAGTGGCGCAGCGCTCCAGTGGAGCTGAAAACAAACAGAAAGGCCATAAAGCAGAGCAAACACTGTCATCTGGGCTCCGAACAAACTGGGCCCTGGTCTCTGATAGATTGGAGGAGTGGAGGCAGGGTCAGGCAAACACGTCTCCTTTGTGATGAGGTTTCAGTCCTCAAACATTCTCAGACTACGTCTTAGTTATGCCTAATCTTATGTTCCATCCTCCAGCTATACAAGCTCACACTGCATTGAATGTGCGAGGCATTGTGAGCTTGTATAGCGGCTATTGCTGCTGTGTGATACAATTGCGCGTCAAAGTATTAATCAGACTTAATTAATCAGAGACTATAGCTGGCCTCATGGAGGCACACGGACGAGAGATTTCCAACCGCCAGAGAACGGTTGGAGAATGTTTGCAGATCACCAATATCTTTGGATAAAGGCACATTGTCAAGTTTTTGCGCAAGCTCCTGGGGATTTCCGAACATGTTGTGTTCACTCTCCTTTCACATGCACCCACGGGCCACAGCGGTTCTATGCTGCCATGTCATCATTCATTATTACACTGACATGTCTTATATCTGCTGCTAGAGGATGTCTCACATGCACTTGAGACTATAAGCACAAAGGGATCATGTGTTGCTAATTATTTCTATTGTTCTTTTGACTATGCACTTTATACAGTATCAAGTACTATTATCTTCTGCTATTTTAACGGCCTGTTCTCATTGCCATTTCTTTTTCTTTAACCATGCACCTTGCTTTATGTATATTCACTGTACTCATATTTGACCTGTTATTTGACCTGTTTTCATTCGTTCTTTCTCTATTCTTGTCCCCTTCACTGACAACTGCCAACTATGCAAAGAAGTTCACCAATTCTTTACACCGTAGACCTGTGACAATGATGAAGATGGAGTTGCAGTTAATTATATACCTGTCCTTTACTTGTTTTTTAGTTGCTGCTCTTTCCTAATTTCCTGACTGTAAACAGAGCGGTCCGAAGTGCACGGTTTCGTGAAGCTGTTTGCCTGGCTTTAATACAGGTTGATAGTCCAGCTACAGTGTACAGAGGGTGTTTATGATTAACCAACATTTACTTCCCCTTCAGTAATTAGGGAAGGAAAAGACCAGTCTATTGGTGATCACGTCACCAGCAGGCTTCAGGGTATTTCATAACACAATTGCCCCAGTAAACCAATGGAATTCATTTACAACCCTATAAGTTATGGTTATAAATATGTCAGGGAGGCACACAATATCTTCACCAGAGTCAGCATACAGCTATAGCTGTGTGTCTTTAAATTCTAAAATCTTGTTGGAAAGGGGATCTTTTAATTAGTTACACGGATGTGTAACTAATTAACGTACAGCTTGGATACAGAATTTGAGAACATTTAACAACATCTTATTTAAAACTAGAGTTCTCAACAGGCCCGGAAATTAAGGCCCGGCCCTAGTGGGCCCTCAACCCTGTACACTCAAGACACTGCCCCCACTGCCACCCTTAGATCTCCATATATGGAGCTGACCTGTTCTGACATTCCATACATGTTGATCTGACCCTGTACACTCAAAACACGCTCCATATATGCAGTACAGAATTCATTCCATATGTTGATCTGACCCCCTCATGCGAGACCTTGCCCTTTAGGGCGAGGTCGCTTCTCACCCTCAGGGCATCTTACTGGTTTTAATTGATTTAATCCTGTTGTGTATTGTCATGTATTTGTATCATTCTTTTACAACATGACAATGTTTGAGGACTGTACAGGAAAAACTTCATTTCAAAAGAAGTAGCAATAAAGCCATTTTATATATTATTAAAGACTTTTTTCTTTCCTTATTCAGTATTCCCCTTTTAATAGGCTAGAATAAGTCTTCCTACTTCCGGGCCTCTTCCCTATACTTCCTTCACAGGTATTACCAATGATACTAATTAAGGCTCTTTTCCGTCAGGGTGCTGCTATTCTGCATGTTAGCACCAAGGGGCCAGTGAGGCACTCCAACGTTGAAGCACTGGGCCCTAGTGTTAAGAGGAGGGACTACAGGCGGACCCGTGGATTCATGACCGGGATTGGACCACCAAAATTTGATGGTCCAATGCGGAAGTAGACGTTTTGAGACGGTCCTTCCGGGTGCTTCAAAACGCCACTGAGCAACTTCCACTGACATGAATAGCGGAGGGGGCGGAGCTTCGCGCCAGATCAGTCTCTATCCTTTTATATACTCTGGTTAGCACTCACTAACTCCTTGAGTGGGTTCCAAATGGCCCCATACGGGTGTGTAACTCTAAGAGTGTACATTTGTATACTCTCAGAGTTATGGGGGTTCTTGAAATTAAAACGTTTGAGAACCACTGTACAGTAAATGAACTAGAGCCTTATAGGGCATTCACTTCTAGTCATTTTTACTAGTTGACTAGTTGCCTAGTTTACTAGTCGACTAGTCGAGTAGTTGTTTAACTACCTATTATGTAAAAAATAAAATAAATTAAGAAAATAAACATATATATATTTATTTTTTTAAATAAATATTTGTACATTGAAAAACTGTGTACATGGTGAATATAACTATAATCTACCTGATCTTGAGGCCTACACAAAAAAAAATCTTATCAACTAGTCAACTAGTACCAACAAGGTCGACTAGTGGATTTACTAGTCGACTAGTAAACTAGTCGAATGCCCTAGAGCCTTATAGTGGTAACACCTGTGAAGGAAGTAGGGAAGGGGCCCGGAAGTAAGAAGACGGAAGAGTTCTTTCCAAAATGGCTACTGTTCAATGTGTTCATATACCGTATTCAGTATTCCTCTCTATTTTAATTTAGCTAACATCAGTGGAGTCCTGCCATTGGATATGCCAGGGGAGTGGGAGCAAAGGTGTCTGCATTCCATACGCAGACCTGGTGAAACAGACACCACTGTCTTGTGTGCTTCACCTCTCCTGTAGATTGTGAAAGCCTTTTGCTTTTTCTTCATAGCTGACACAGCTGCAGAGGTGCCCTTATCTTCCCTCAACATCTGGAATATTTACGTTGCTATTGCCCTTCTTCAGCTGTACTACAATAATTCATGTTGCTTCACATTATTTCCCCTTATGTTGCAATATCCTCTCTCTTCTCTCTCTTAAGCACGCACACTCGCACATGTGCTAATTGTAATACTACTGTAACTCTAGAAATCCTTTTCAATCTTAAAAGAGCAATTTATCTCTCTTCTGAGGAGGACCAGGAAATTCATGGTCTATTTCCAGAATTCCACATTTCCTTTCAGGACATTTTGTTCCCTCACAACTTCACAAGTAATAGTATTACAATCGTACTTATTTGTGTGGTATTTGGGTCCCACTATATTACAGCTAGGGTGCTAATACTGCATTCCTGTGTGTGTGCGTGTGCGTGTGCGTGCGTGCGTGCGTGCCGGATGGGGCCGACGACGTTCATGCATGTTGGCATAAAACATTTGATTTTGCCTGGGGACTTGTACCACCCAGTTGGAGTATTTTCCCAAAATAGTATTCTTATGACTGAATGAAACAATAGACCGGAGCTAGTCTTATTTGCAGAGTAAACCGTGACGTGTAACATTATGTCAGTCATACACATACAGTATGCGCATTGCAACATGTTATGACAGGGATTCAGAACTTTACAAGCAGCTTTGCTTTGCATGGGGTTTAAAAACTTAAGATAGACCAAGACAATATTTGCATTGTGGGTCGGTTGATCGCTATCACATGCAGAGATTGCAGACTAGTGAGGCTACTAATGCCCTGCCTTGTAAAAACCCCTTTATTGCTCTAATAGTTCCCTCTGCGATTACTGGCCTGAATGAAGTGTGTTCAGGATTAATCAGACTAATCAACCCAAAACGTCCAAAACCTACGTGCTCCGGACATTGTCCATGGTTCAGTTCACAGTACAGTACAGTAGAGTACAGTACAGTACAGTACAGTACAGTACAGTACAGTACAGTACAGTACAGTACAGTACAGTACAGTACAGTACAGTACAGTACAGTACAGTACAGTACAACTTTCTTATCATGTGTATTATATACAATCTGGCCCTCTCTTCCATTAACCACTTAAGCTATGTTTACTTTGTCGTATGTCAAGCGGAAAATGTAGCAGACATATAAGCTAACAATATGTCAGATTGTGACATGTTGGGAGATTGTAGATATGTTACTTTTGCTCTTTCACTATTATTGAAAATGTTTGAAAAACGTTGCCTATAATGGCATGCCCAAAATAGAGACGCCAGATTGAAAGTCGTTAACTGCTGTAAATGTTTGACTGTTAACAGATGGTACATTGCTCATTAACAGATGGTACACTGATCATTATGCACGCATATATTATGTATATATACACAGTACATAATATCTATATAGACACTGTGTAGGCTGGGTGTGGTTGATACTGTACACATACCAGCCTAGTATCCATACTGTCAATCTGGAAAGATAAAAGGCATGGCCATGGGGAGAGTATGTTTTGCACTCCGTCCGTGTGTCCGTCCGTCTGTGTACAGCTAATCTCCGGCACCGTTGGACCGGTCGATGCCAAACTGTGCACACACACTCCCTGGATGCCAACCACTAACTTCTGCCCCTGTTATAGTGTCACCATGAGGCCAATTTTTGCATTTATCCATACATCACGCAAATCGGTATACATTATCATGTGATCAACACGGACCTGTCCTCTCTCTATAGGTCGTCCTCAGACGAGCCCTCCATCATTGCTTCCAGTCATCCCGGTTCTCCATACATCTGGCCAGCTCATTGGTGCTTTGCGCTCCTGTGTCGTTCTTGAGTACATCCACATATGTTAATGTGGGACGTCCTCGTGACCGGTGCCCGTGTGTTCGTTCCCACAGCACTAGTTTGCTGGTTGGCAGCTCTTGGTGTCTTTGGCAGTGTCCTGCTAGTCTCATTCTCCTGGCTGCTATTTCCTGGCTCACCCTTGGCATTCCATCATACAGATTTCTGTTGGTAACATGTGTGCTCTTACTGATGTTGAGTGCTGCACGCAGCATTCTGGTGTAGCACCCATCTAGAGACTTCTGCAGGGTTGGCTTCAGGGTCCAGTTTGGTTTGACGTGGGAGTTCCATACACTGGCCATGCTGTTCAGGGCCCTCCATGCAAGTGCCTCCTACTTGGCCTCACCCCCCGAACCCACCTCACCCCTGCCCACTTTGACAGGCTGGAATGGCTTAGGGTCGACGACAGAGTACAGCATCTTGCACAAGATCCACAAGATTCGATACACCACCAAGATACCCATGTACCTGTCTAGATACTTCCTTAATGTTAACGAAGTCCACACCCACAACACCAGAGGGAGTGCAACAAAACATGTACAACCCAGATTCGGCACAAACAAGGGACTAAATTATTTTCGCTCCTATGCCACCAAAATGTGGAACGCCCTACCAACAGTCATTAAGACATGCGAATCCCTTGACTCCTTCAAAACCGCCCTCAAAGGGCACCTACGGATGGCTGCAATTCGAAACTGGCCCCCGTAAAATCTGAATCCCCCCCACCACCCCCCCCCCCTTTTCCCCTCACTGTATATGTTTTTTCCCCTTTTTACCTCCTTTATGATGAAAGCAATAAGGTACACCCGCACACTGTGTATCTGCTCGGCACAAGAGTATTGTCTTACCGTATTTAATGAAGCAACGTTTCGATCCCTCCGGACCTTCCTCAGGCATACCTCCTTTATGATGAATTCCTGTTCTGTTCTTTGACTATATAGAAGTGTCTATTTGTACGTCTCTAAATGTTTTGATGAATTGAACATGGTGGACCCTCTTGTAAACAAGTGTAATGCTTAATTGGGTCGTCCACTCACAGTTAACAGTCTTTGTATTGAGTTTGTGCTTGAAATGTACTGTTCTGCAAACTGTTAATAAATATTTCAATCAATCAATCAGCCTTCCTCACTTTTAGGTATTGCTCGGTTGAGTTGACCCATGAGCTTAAAGCTTGATGAACTTGAAGTCCTTGACTTCCTTCAAAGCAGTGCCTCCTGTTGTTGTCAGAGGTGGATGCTCTGATGGGATGTTATAGGTGATAACTTCAGTTTTCTTGGCATTCAGCCGGAGGCCAACCTTGGCACACTCTGATTCCACTCTGGTCAGGATGGAGCTCCTGAGCTTGTTCCACGTGGTCAGAGAGCTGGCTGATGTCGTCCGTGTAGTCCAGGTTTGTCAGGACTACTGTTGTGTGTCGTCTCGACCTCCTTGGTTTTATGGTGAGGCGAAGATCCTGCTCTCGTCCATTGATGGCCTTCCTTAACGTGTAGTCCAGGACTATGACAAAGAGGAAGGGTACCTTGCAGTACCCCAGCCAAGAGTCCAAACTCCTCACTGTTGCCATCTGGGGTCACCACCTTGGCCCTTGTTCCTGCATACACGGTCTCTATTGCCCGGAGTAAGTTGGGAGGGACATCGGACAATCGAGTCAAATGTCTTTTTGAAGTCGATAAAGCACAACACGGCAGTCAGGTTGTTCCATTTAACCTCCTCAATGATTCTCCTTAGGGCCAAGATCTGGGCCATGGTAGTTCTCCCTTCTCGAAAACCATTTTGGTTCTCCCTCAGTTGAGGGTCGATGGCATGCCGTATCCGGTTCAGGATCATACGGTTGTAGATCATTGCAGTGATGCACGTCAGGCTGATGCCTCTGTAGTTGTCTGGCAGGTACCCAGCCTTAGGCTGGGGATGATGTTGGAGAGAGACCATAATGACAGGCAGCTTGTTGTTTAGCCAAGCGAGGTTACAAAACTGTAGGATGATGTTGTCAAGCCCGCAGTTCTTTACGACCTGTCCTCTGGGGGTATGCCGTCCGGCCCAGCACTTTTGCCCTCTCTCAGTGTGGCTTTCGCCCTGGCTAACTCACTGACCGTGAAGGGGCCATCATTGATCAGCTTCCCCATATTCCATCCCCATTGGCTACGATTGCCAATGTACAAAAAAAAGAAAAACGGATAAACAAAAAAACGATCACAGAACTCCACAGGTTCTGAAAAGGTTCTGGCTTATAGCCTTAAAAAAAGAGACCTATTTTCATTTTATCCGTTTTTATCATTATTGCATTTCTGCACTTTTATCTTTGTTCATCTTAGTTCTAGCCCTATACTCTTACCTGTACTGTGACTGTGAGTGATGATGACACCAGGATTTCCCCATGGGATCATATAAAGGTCTATCTATGTATCTAACACAAAGGACACCCTATATCCTTAAACACTGCAGACCTACATAAATGGTGTACACAATGTACTATACATTATCTGTCTGTCTGTCTGTCTGTCTGTCTGTCTGTCTGTCTGTCTGTCTGTCTGCCTGCCTGCCTGCCTGCCTGCCTGTCTGTCTGTCTGTCTGTCTGTCTGTCTGTCTGTCTGTCTGTCTGTCTGTCTGTCTGTCTGTCTGTCTGTCTGTCTGTCTGTCTGTCTGTCTGCCTGCCTGCCTGCCTGCCTGCCTGCCTGCCTGTCCTGCTGTGCGTTCAGCGCTGCGGGTACAGCAGCCAGTCACTTCAGTGAGCTCCCCGGCCGTCGCACAGTCCTGCTGCAAGCTGCCTGTGGTGGGATATCCTCTTACACATGAGGGGGCTCCTCTCTGGGTCGGGGCCCTGCCTGTCTGAAAAAGAAAGCCTTCTGGAACCCAGGCTCGCATGGAGGAGGAGGAGAGAGAGAGAGAGAGAGAGAGCAAAGAGCAGAGCGTGATCATGCCTTATAAATTGAGCTTGCAGGAAAGCACGATGACAAGAGGAGAGGAGAAACAGATGAGAGGAGACAAGAAAAGAAAAGACTTGAGAGGGAAGGTGAAGGAGCTGCGGGTGACCCTGCACGCGACACTCCTGTCCTCCTAATTTATGCTTTGTCGTGCCACAGTATCGCTGGCATAAAATAACCGACCTGCAAGGTCACACGACGTCGTATTAGGAATGGAGACGACCACGTCCCATCATGAATAATCAATTAACTGCAGCATCTGTTTCTTTTGTGACATGATGCCAGCCTGGCAAAGAAGTGCACAGCATATAAGATGCTTGAGCGCGAGTGTTTTGGCAACTTTTAAAGAGGAATTTTAAATCCTGAAAATGTTGGGTTATTAATGAACTCATGTCTATCGAGTGTATATGATTCATTAAATAACTAGATGTTATTTTCTGATGGGGCCTGCAACCAAATCATTATTAACATTAATTTGGGGGTTCCTTGACGTGAAGAAAACACAGCATTAAATAAGTTGTTGGTGCATTCATTGTACAGCCGTAGGCTACACCACACGCTGCAAGTGGTATCCAGATGTTCCTCTAAGGTCACCACATCCAGGGGAACAAACGCGTGCATGGGGAGAGGGGATGGTTTAACCCTTTCCTGGCCAACCAGAGAGCACGTATACCACCACCTAGACACGCCCCCGACCCAACCACAAGGCATTATATTTCTACACGATTCTACGACGGGAATTCCCACATATAAGAGAACAGGAGAGAGAAGACACTGAAAGAAAGAGAGGTATATGGAAAGAGACAGGGAGGAGGGGAAAAAAAGAGGGGTCTTGAATTGTAAAAATAAACAAACATGTTTGGGCTTATAGCTGGGAGCATTAAAACCCCACAGCGGGAATCTTTCCTGGCAGAGTCCCAGTGCCAGATGAAAGACAATCCCAGTTTAAACACAGACCCTGGAACATATCATTTATCTTTCTCCATTATGGGAGGTCAAAGCTGTTATGATCTAATAGCTGTGGTGGAGCTACCCCCCCCCCCTCTCTCTCTCTCCAGCTACATTCTACAGAATACAAATACAAAGACTTTGTTTTGAGCTTCTACGCTGCACTTTGTGGTAATTACAGAAGAGAGGGAGCCATGCATGCTAGCTTGTGCGTCCACATCTGGTGAACCTTGATCTGTGTCCTTTTGACCCTCCTTGTGATTACATTTTCCACCAAGAGAGTACTGTAGATGTAATCATGTAATTGTAAGAAAAAGGGGGGAAAAAAAGAATAAAATAGGAGCTTTTAAGAAATAAGAGCTCGGCCCACGTACGCTAGGGGTTGAATGAATGACCGGCCGGGAGTGGTGTGTGTGTGTGTGTGTGTGTGTGTGTGCGTGTGTGCGTGCGTGGGTGCGTGCGCGCGCGTGTGCGTGCGACTGTGCCTGTCTGCCTGTCTGTCTGATTGATAAATGTACAGGCTGTACGAGTTAATAACATGCCAGAAAAAAGTATGAGACAAAAAGCCTGATGGGACTGTTTCCATTGTGGTCCAGTAAACATTCAACAACTGGACAAAAGTACTACAACTATACAGGTAGGCTTACAATTAGGAAAATGTTATGGTTGGGGTTAGGGTTAGACATTTAGAGGTTAGATTTAATAATAATAATAATAATAATAAAATAAATAAATAATATAAAAAACGTCTGGGCGGTCCCCGACACCCTTTACAGCGTGTCACCCCCCATGCATCTCTCTCCCCATTTCCTATCAGCCTACTGTCTATCCCTCTATAAAAAATATAAAATAAAAGCAAAAGCCACAAAAACAAACCAAGACAATACATAAACCTGAGGTACACAGAACCATCCTATCGGCGGGGCTGTTTGTTTTTCCATGCTAAGGTTCTGTATCTTTGTCCAGACGTAGCATGAGTTTGAAAAAGCGATACAGGGGATGATTAGTGTCATTTTATATTGAAAGTGCTAAGTGTGCGATGGCCTTCTCTATTTATTCGCACATTAAATACAGTACAATTGGCCTGGGCCGTGGCTCAGCGGTCCAGGCACCTTGGCTGGTAGCCCGAGCCTGGCAGTGTGCCGCGGGCTCGACTCCCGATCCCGACGGCCCTTACTGCATGTCACTCCCCCATCTCTCTCCCACATTTCCTGTCAGCCTACTGTATGTCCCTCTTTAAAAAATATAAAATAAAGGCGAAAGCCACAAAAAAAACATACAAAATAAATATATACAGTACAATTTACAGTACAAATTTTCGTCTTAACCCAGTAGAACCGGGAAAGCATCTGTCCTTATTGTTTTTGATTTTAGCGTTGGATATTAAAAAATAGCGTAACCTCTGCATTTTTGAAAAATCTTGAAAGAACTACTGGTGTGGAAGGGATTTGTAGTATCGGCCTCAGGTCATAATGAGTTAAAATGTTGACTTCCTGACAATTATAGCAATACAAACGTGTGTGTGTGTGTGTGTGTGTGTGTGTGTGTGTGTGTGTGTGTGTGTGTGTGTGTGCGTGCGTGCGTGCGTGCGTGCGTGCGTGCGTGCGTGCGTGCGTGCGTGCGTGCGTGTGTGTGTGTGTGTTGGGGGGGGGGGGGGGGGGGGAATTGTGATGTCTGCTTTGAACTCTGCCAGTGGAGGCCAGGGGGCCAGGGAATATATAGCGAGGGCGGTGGACATGTGTGTACAGACCTTTCAAGATGGTTGACGCCAGGCCAACAAAATCTTACACTGTGACTTCTTGCTCCGTCAGGTGGTGTTGATTAGAGCCCGGGTTCAAGGGGAAACACATGACTCACGGAACATCTGTCAAGGGATGTGAGGGAGATCCGCTCGGCGTTCGATTAATCAGAGCGGCGGAGGAACAGCGATGGCCCCCGGCCCCCCAGGGTCAACGGAGCAATTACCACTAATACGTTGTGTGTGGGGAGAGGTTTCATAAGTTCGTTAGGCCGGGGGTCATTCCGAGGGGCACCACCTGATACGGGTTCTCTTTTGCTTTGAAAACGTACAAACGGAGGATAATGCACTTTAGGTTTGTGTGCAATCCCTGTTGGGCTATATTATTATGGCGCCTTAAAGGCAGAGCTGTCTAGTAGAGCATTTAACTGTGTGTGTGTGTGTGTGTGTGTGTGTGTGTGTGTGTGTGTGTGTGTGTGTGTGTGTGTGTGTGTGTGTGTGTGTGTGTGTGTGTGTGTGTGTGTGTGTGTGTGTGTGTGTGCTATATAAAAAAACAGGAACTCATGTAAGGAGGTAAAAAGGGAAAAAAACATATACAGTAAGGGGGAAAGGGCATGGGGGGGATTCATGGTGGTTAGCGATTCTTGTGGACCAGAGTCACCAGACCCATTGCAAGATGCTGTACTCTGTCGTCAACCCTAAGCCATTCCAGCCTGTCAAAGTGGGCAGGGGTGAGGTGGGTTCGGGGAGTGAGGCCAAGTAGTAGCCTTACCGGTTTGTTTTGGGAAGTCTGGAGCCTTGTAGCATGACTGAAGAAAAAAGGAACAGAAGTTTCAGATTTCTGAGATGATGGAATGATGATGGATGCTGATGGTCATGGAACCTTCTGAAAGCTTCATGGGCAAAGATAATCAACTTCAAAATAAAATAAAAAACGGTCAAAATGACCTCAGTCATGCTAGTGTTAATTAAGGGCCGTTGAGGTGCTGTGGTACCAAGAGGTGCATGCATAGTCAAATAAACCTTGTACTGCTGGATGTTAGTTAGCGTCTTTAAGGTGTTTTCGTTGAGCAGTGAGGAGATCCTGTATAGGAATCTTGTTCTTTGGTTTTTGATTACGTTGGTAGCCATTTTATCACCGGAAAGATTTGCCTCTAGGATGGAACCTACTGTAGGTAGATAATTTAATCTTTTCGTGTGATAATATTGTCACACACTCTAACCAAGAAGCCATCTGCCCGCCAGGTGCAGATTCTACCGAGTTCAGAGCTGAGGGCCTTTTCAACCTGCAGTTTGTTCCTGTCCGAGACTAGCAGTGCCGAGTCATCTGCGAAGAGGAATAAGTTGCAGTCACAAGCTGATGTCATGCCATTTACATAATTATACTAGACCTGTATGTGCCCGTCGGCCTACTTAAGAACGATGCAACTTGGGAACCTAATAATACCCGTTGTCAACTTGTCATAGCACCCGTTTTAACTATCTGCCTGTGTCCCACTTGGAGATCTCTGTATCTGCCAGTCTGCCTGTGTCTGAAGAGTGCAAACTGACTGTGAAAAATGGAGTGGTTAAGTAATCAATTTGGGGTTGCCATGGCAATCAATTGGCTGAGGCAGAGACAGGTGAGGGGACTTTAGCTTATTACACCCACTGGCAGTGCCTAACCAGAGCCTTTTGTGGTGGTTCTGGAGAACCGTGGGTCCGACCGACTGGATACCGGGCACTGCACTCCCTGCGGGTGTGTGGAACGCGTGTGTCGAAGTTGAAGTTGGTGGGGCAAACGGTTCTCGAGTAACGTGCATTACAACCGTACACACACGCACGCACGCAGAGACATGGCGCTTTTATAGGATTAGGAACAGTAAAGGCCCTATGCTTCCCTCCAGCTCACTGGGAGGAGGGGGGACAGTGTTCCATTTACCTCCATCTGTTCTCTCCCCTCCAGGTAGGATTGCATCCAGCTCACTGATGCAATCAAAACCATCAAAACCAATAGCTTTTAGCTTGTTAACCAGTATGGAGTGGTTCACGGTGTCAAAAGCCTTTTGGAGGTCCAGCATGACCATGCCGCAGTATTTGCCAGCACCTCGTATTTGATGTGGTCACTCAAATAGAGGAGGCATGTGTCAGTGGAGTGGGATGTTTTTAAGCCAGATTGGAATTCGTACATTCCAATCTGGTGTGTGCGTGTGCGTGTGCGTGTGCGTGTGCGTGTGTAATGAGTGTAATGAGTTGAACCACGTGATCTGCTTCTAAGTGGTTAATTGCTGGACTGGTCCCCACCTGTCTCCAGCCCTATTTAATGAGTTTGTTGCTCTGTGTTTTGTTAGCCCTGAAGACCGTATAGGTCGAAACATGTATTAAGTGTGCCCGGATCTCCGCTTTTTTCTATAGATGTGTTATCCTGATTGATCCCAGGTGCACCTTTTTACTATTTTTACATTTTGTATACCTGCACACCTCCTGAGCACCTGGTTGCTTCCTTGCCTCTGCAACTATGTTTTGTTTGTGAATGTTTATTCTCAGACCCATATCTGTCCAGGCTTATAGAGTTGCACTTAGGCCTCACTCAGACCTTTACTGCATTGCTGTATGCTTGTTGGATGAATGTTGTGTAGTGTCATGGCCGCCCCAATGCATTTCCAATGGAAGTCACATGGTTTGTAGTCCACATTTTGGACTACAAGCTGTTGTATGGCTTTCGGCTGTGTTTTGACTGCACCCCTCCCCCTCATACAACACAAATGTTGTGTCAAACCATGTGACTCCCATTGGAAATGCATTGGGACGGCCATGACACTACACAACATTCATCCAACAAGCATACAGCAATGCAGTAAAGGTCTGAGTGAGGCCTTAGAGGGCAGTATGCTATCGATGTCACTGGTCTGGTTGGAATAGCTACAGATTGTACAGGGACAAGCCACAGCGTTAGAACCGCAGTGATGGAAGAAGTACTCACGTTTTACTTAAGTAAAATAATCAATAGGCTACCTTAGTGCAGCAATACTGTTAGTACAAGTCCGGTATTCAAAATATACTTGAGTAAAAGTACAAAAGTATTGGCGTACTTTTAACGAGCTTGTAGATCAGCTATTGTCAAATTGCCAAAGTAGGTCTGAAGTGGTTCTGTAATAATAATATAAATCTACAAAGTAACTTGTAAGTTAAATAATTAGTGGAGTGATAGTAGGGTACCATATTTGCCTTTGAGATGTGGAGTAAAAATGGGATGTATCTGGTGGACATAATACTTTACCCCAAGACGCCCAGGTTATTTTCACTGCGTGAGCCAGAGATGAAATGTGTGTTCTGACAAGCGGACTGCTGTCATCTTAAAAGTGGCTGAAACATTTAACAGGTGTCAGGTGGAAGTAAAAGAGAGTGAAAATCTCTTTCCACACATGTTTTCTTCCCCCTGCATGTCAAGAGAGCAATACGTAATATTCATACATTAACTCTCCCGATTTGAGCATAACCAAGTTTGTGGTTTGAGTCCCAAACCATACGTTCTGAGGCAAAAATGTATAGGCCTATATAGCTTTCAAAGCTGTGGTTACAGAGAAGGGTCTGCTTTAAGTTTGTACTCTGTGAACTCATAGCTGATAGCACAACTGCATGTCTGTGTGTTTGTGCTTGTGCATGTCTACGTCGTGCTTGTGTTTATTTTGTGTGTGTGTGTGTGCGTGTGCGTGTGCGTGTGCGTGTGCGTGTGCGTGTGCGTGTGCGCGTGTGCTTGTGTATGAAGTGCGTTGCCTGACTTGGAATATGTCATTGGAATAACGTGTTCCTTCCAGGCTTCCACGCGCTACATCCCAGTAGGATGTAACGCGTGGAAGGAACCTAGCTGTCAGGTGATAAGAAGCGGCCTGCTCAGGCATTGAAGGAAGCATGAGATCAGTTTGTGACTCTCCCCAGGTTGGCAGAGGGAGAGTAGCACCCACGATTACAGTTTAGGCAATTGGCACCGGGTCAAATATTACAAAAACATGGGGAAAAAATGGAATAAAATAATTATTACAAATCAATGAAAACATACATTATTAACCACTTCAGCCCTATATCCACATTGGAAAATAGAAGATCTACAAGCTCTTGTGCCCAAGCTCTCACCCTTAGATCTTCGTATGGAGCTGACCTGTTCTGACATTCCATACGTTGATCTGACCTCATCAAACACTGTACACTCAAGACACACTCCATATATGGCCAGTAGAGAATTCATTCCATATGTTGATCTGACCCCCCATGCCATGAGAGCCAGCGCTCGCCCAGCAGTCTGCCGTCACCCTGGCGGATGCGTGCTCGCTTCTCGCCCTCAGGGGTTCTTACTGGTAATATAGGATTGAAAATAATGTCACGCTTTCTCTCTTTCCAAGACAATAAACCAACCAGCCTCACACAATCACACAGATCCACAAATTTGACAGGCTAGTATACAGTGCTTGTTCCCATTAATTTGAATGTACTCTCTCTCTCTCTCTCTCTCTCTCTCTCTCTCTCTCTCTCTCTCTCTCTTTCTCTCTCTCTCTCTCTATATATATATATATATATATATATATATATATATATATATATATAATGTCTGTTGCTTGTGGGCCGCTGCTGCATGCATACTTGTCGCCGCTGACAGGCCTGTTATTCATCCAGATAAGAGAGCAGTGTAATTGCCGCGCGGCCTAGCGGTCGTGCCACGGCCGCTGATGTTCTGCCAGCACACAATCAAGATGCCTGCTCCAGATTATCATGCAGTAAACAAGCTGGTTTGGGCCTCTCCTCTCGCTCCTCTCCCCCCTTCCCCTCCCCCGCTAGCGAACCCCAGGGCCTCCTTCTTTATAGACTGGTGGTGGGATTACCATCTCTCAAAAACTGCCAGCTGCCAGACCTTGGATTTCATTCCTTTTTAACATTGCTGCGAAAAACTGCTGACTGTCTGGATCCGTCTGGGCCAATGAAAACACACAGACATTTGTCACAAAACTATATACAAGCCCAAGCCAAGCAGAACTTTGACAAAATACAAACAATGACTCTATGTATTTATGAAAGGGTTTATGTGATTATGACCAAGTTCTTATTTAAGCTTTATTTATTTCTGTTTATCTTTTTTTTTCTTCTCTTTTTTTGTTTAATTTGGAGTTGAGTTGAGAATCGAAGCTATAACTGCTTTGCCTGAGGAGAACAGCAGACCAATAAAACATCTGTTTTCTTTAGAATGCTGTGTTTTGTAAATGTGGCAGGGGAAATAAAAGTTTATTTTGTCCACATTAATGAGCCTTATGCTGAATTGAATTCAAACTAAATGTATTTCAAAGTCTCTTTATGAAATGAAACTTCATTAATTAAATTGTAGGCCATGCCAAATCAACCACAGGAACAATGAAAAATATATGTTTTCTTTATTGTGTTCAGTTGAGTTACTACAAGTTGAGTTGGTGAAACGAAACGACAACCGACATCTGCTATGCGGGAGTGTGGGGCATTGCATTGTGGGACTTATTATTGTTTGCCCCACATGTCCGTGTAATGTTGTTTCAATGTCTCTGCTGTCTGCTTCAAATCAATCAGCCACACGGCCTCCGTTCTCGCCCCCCTCTCCAAAACAAATGAGCAAAAAAAAAGAAAAAAGACAGCATACTATAGAACAGTGGTTCTCAAAGTGGGGTCTTGTGGACCCCCAGGGATCATTGAGGGGGTTCAAGGGGGTCCCCAGATAAATGTGCTAAAGCTTCACTATTGAACTGTCCTCTTCTCCCCGGGATTTGAACCTGGTTTCCTGTACAAGTGCTGAATTTCTTTTTTTTTTTTTTTTTACCATTGAGCGAATAGAGCAGAGGTTCTCAACCTGTGGGTCGCGACCCCTCGGGGGGTCGCCAAATTATTTTGGAGGGTCCCCAAAAATTCAAAAATAGCAGACCTACAAGCTCCGAGTGGCGCGCTACGAGCTTGTAGATCTGCTATTTTTCAATAGCTAAATTATAACATAATGCTTAAAACACCAAAAGGGGTTCCCGCCCAAAATGGGTTAAGGTTATTGTAGCAGTCAATTTATATTGGGGGTCGGGAGGGGGCGGGGCGGGGGTCCCGAGACATTGCCAAAGCATTTCCGGGGGTCCCCGGCCAAAAACGTTGAGAACCCCTGGAATAGAGAATAATGCCTTCTTGCTCAGGGGATAAATTGAGTCTTGACTATTGAATGTCTCAATAGAAGAGCAGGGAGACACAATACAACCACCCCAATATTATATTAACATGGTAATACAAAAAGAGGTCCAAGGCACTCTGTTACAGTCAAGTAAAAAGCCTTTGTTTAAACGGCATAAGCTCGGCAAAGAGCATTAAAACATGTATTAAGTTATTAACATAACAGATTGGACAAAATTATAATTCATTAATTAATTAACAAGGTTACATAGTGCTGCTTTAATATATAACCTGTTTTACAGTTTGGCTATTCAAAAATAGCAGATCGAGCTCACAGCGCGTTGCAGTGCAATGTGTTGTGAGCTTGTAGATCTGCTATTTTTGAAAGATTTATGTTTATGTTATGTTTTTACTTAGAACAATCTACACCTTTTTAATTAGTATTATTATTATTTTTAACATGGATCTACTTTTATGGTGGCCCATGGCACAAGCAATGTTCGGGTCCGTGCGGCCTATACATTCGGGGATCCTTGACATGAAAATGTTGGAGAACCACTGAGTTCAAAACCACTGTACAATCCCTCTGACACAAACCCCCATTAACCACAACTGTACCCTCTCAACTAAATGTGGGCTGAGATAGAGATAGAAGCATTCTGTGACCCTTACAGTTGACTTTTCATGGGCTTACATAACAGTGACACAGCCAAAGAAATTACAAAGGAAGTGTGAGTGCATGGAAATCATAGCTGACAGAGATAAAAAAAACATTCCCCAGAGCATGACTCCTTTTTTTGTCTTACCCTAGGGCCTGCATGAGAGAACTGTCTTACCCTAGGGCCTGCATGAGGGAACTGCGCTGGAGAGATGCTGGTATGCAGGAAATAGATACTTTAAGCTGAGCTAGCCGCTATATCCAGCTCCACTCATTGGAAATGCAAGCTTTCAGTATATTTGCCTAAAAGCACGTTTCCTTTGATTCTTCAACACGGGTGATTTGAAAGAAAGTAGCTATACGGCGCGGATGGGGGTTGATGATGGCAGAATGGAGAAATGGATGATGTAGTTACTAGTTTATCGTCGCTGTTGGGTGGAAATGTTGAAATGTCTGAAATACATTACTTTGTGAGTTCCAATGGATCCAATGTAGTTGTTATTTTAATCAACTTTACAATCGCACAAACCATAGACTGTAAAAAATAATATGGACACAGGGAACGGTAACGTGGTTTCTAGTACAGACCTTAGAGTATATATTAATAGAGACGGACCCCGGAGGAAACCCTGAGGCGAAATGGACATAGTGGCTGCATTTGGTATTGCAGCGCTGGGCCAAACACATGAACGCGCTGGTCCGTTGACTATCATTGCGCACGCTCATGATGACACGTGAACGCTGAACACGTGCAATGATAGTCAACGGCCATTGCGTTCATGTGTTTGGCCCAATCAATCCCAGAATGCACTCTGTTCCTACCCGGAAGGAGGAGTGAAATCGCCTCATGCGCTTTTGAGCAACTTAATGCAAGTGGATGGGAGGAGAAATCCGGTGCCGTCTCTATTAATACCAGTAAAGTATACCCTACGTTTTCATGTATATTTTTTAATTAATTGGGCGATAATTTCCAAAAAAATGTTTACTAAGGTAAGAAAAGGTAATGGCATGAAACGCCTTCTGCGACCGGCAGGAGTGGAAATAGCGACACCTTCTATCCATTAAAGGAACTGCAGTGTTTTCATGGTCGTGCATCAGAGCATGATAAATTGGAATAAATGGAACAAGGTCCTATACTTGGCTACTTATCTGTATCACAATGAAAACTCAAACGTACTCTGTTTTGTTGTTCAATGTGGGAGGCTTTCTACGTTTCACTTCGGTTTTAGTTTTGTCAGCATTTTGACAAATTAAGTTAATGAGCCAGCTCAGGATGTAGCACAGGTGTGTTTCTTCTCAACTATGTGAGGTCCTCCCGGCTCGTTAAATAAAGTGTAACTGCTGCCTAAAACCGCTTTATGAGTTCTGCCATAAAAAATGTTACAGACACGTAGAAGCTCCTGAGGTGACGCCACCCGGTGAGCAGGGATCAAATCAGCCTGATTTGGATGGGATGAGCGACACAGGACAGGCGCTTAAGCTTGTAGAAAGTCTATTTCAGGTATATCATTTGCAAACAGAGCTTATGAAAAAGTTATTTGCTGAATTACTGTCGTATACAGAGGAATCAAATCTGGGGAAACGCCTTGGCGTGATGCAAGGCCAGAATATATATACGGTCAACTTTCACTTCTGACCTCTGCCCTTTGACTTTGAGGCACTCTCTCACCCCTTCACAAGGAGAACGGAGCCAAGTGTCTGTGTCTTCAGTAAATTTATCTGTCTGCTCACAGCGCTCCGTCACGCCACATGGACATTCTTTGGGTAACGTGGGAGTCAAGAGAACATAGCATGATCCACGATGATTTAACTGCCTTTGCTCACAAACAAGTCTTTGTTCCGGTCATGTCTGTTGTTCGTTCACATTAAACGGATCCGGAACGACCACACTGAACCATCTCTGTGGCTGGTCTGTCGATGGCGTGGTCAGTGAGCGAAAAAGCACAAGACTGTGAATCATGTCTGGTCCACTCTACTCCCTGGCTTTGGCTTGAGACTAGAGTCGTCTATTCTGTCTGACTCACTGAAGGCAAACAGGGAATATTTATGTAGTAGATGTGATGGGAGAATCCAGTAGGGCATTCATAATTTATGTAGTTTACCACTGACTGATGCATAGTAATGTACGTAAGTATAAGTAAGGACATGACATAGAAAGACAGGCAGGCAGAAAGACAGACAGACAGACAGACAGACAGACAGACAGACAGACAGACAGACAGACAGACAGACAGACAGACAGACAGACAGACAGACAGACAGACAGACAGACAGACAGACAGACAGACAGACAGACAGACAGACAGACAGACAGACAGACAGACAGACAATGAAACAAAGAAGCAGGTATGGGTATAGAGGACGGAATAAGTACACTACAATGTTAAAAAAAAAAACAGTATAAGCTATCTATAAATGCACAAGATATCTCTGCCTGTATGTGTGTAATCCACGTAACTCGAGAACCGTTTACCCCACCGACTTAAAATTCTGCGGTTTCCAGAACTGCCCCAAAAAGGCCTCTGCCCGGGCTCTTGACAGGGCCCCTGTCCAGGGTCCATATAAGGAGCTGGCCTGTTCTGACATCACAACACTCCATATTTGGGCATGCCTGACACAGAACTCCATATATAAGAATAAAGTGACACAGAGAGACACATACAGAAATCTCCATATACTGTATGTATGGGCATAAAAGGTACTCTGTATTTCCGGTTGTCCAGAACTGGCACGAAAGCCTCATTTGGCATGCTTGACAAAGAACTCCATATATGGTAATAACAGGGACACATAAATAACTAGAACTCCACTCTGTCGAGTGCCTACACAAGTAGGTTATGGCCTACTAGTGCGCAAGCAGAGTGCGCAAGTACTGTCGACCGCTACGAACTCTCAAATCTCAGCCTCTCTGTAAAACATTGAAATGAACTAGAACTGCACTCTGTCGAATGCCTACTTGCACATTGCACACAAGTAGGCCATAAAAAAATGGCACTAGTGCTACTAGTGCCAGGTGCTAGTTATAACCTGACATTGAAATATATCTTAATTACGTCACCATCAACATCAGTATATATACATCAGTATATATACGCACATTCGTACCAGCACGACCGCAATACTTGAGCGCTCTGCTTGCGCAAGTAATAACTGGGTGGGGCATGCATTTACGGTTGTCCAGTACCAGCACAAAAGCCTCTGCCTGGGCTCTGGACCTGATCACCCCTATATCTCCATATATGGATCTGGCCTGTTCTGACATCACAACACTGGCACCGCTCTAGTATAATACAAAGGACAGTATAAAGACAACTTAAAATCCAACCTGGCCTGCCTTTTATGCCTGGGATGGCCAGGTGTCCATAATATTGAAGCCATCAAGTGGCGGAGGTGGCTCAGGGGTAGAGTTGCTGGATGGCAACCGCAAGGTTGCCAGTTCAAACCCAGGCTCCCCCAGAGTTAATGTCAAAGTGTCCTTGAGCAAGACACTGAACCCCTAATTTCTCCTGGTGTACTGATGTGGTTGGTGCCTTGCATGGTTTCCGCCGTCATCAGTGTATGAATGTGTGTGTGTGTGTGTGAATGAGTGAATGTAATGCACAATCTATGTAAAGCGCCTTGGATAAAGGCACTATATAAATGCACCATTTACCAAATGCACCATTTATCGATAGAAATAGAGATGTTGGCGACATGGTGTCACATACTATCACCAATAAAAACATCATTAAATTCGACTTAAAGATGCAAGTCTGAACTGGCCATCTACACTTGAACTGACCACATACGAGAGAGAGAGAGAGACATATACTGTATAGTTATGTATACAGAGCATCAACAGTAGGCCTATGGATCAAAAAGGATCAGTCAATGTTTGGTGCACTGTTGGAATTCATCCTATATGTCTGTCATGTGCTATTTTCCTGTCATCTGCCATTATGGATTATGACCTATGACAACTGGTGATGCCAAGGGTCATGCAGAGTTTCAGACTGCAACAGCTTTCAGTGGAATCGCTGCTGACACTTCAGAGATCAAGAAGGCTTCAGCGAACACATGCACTCAAAATACCCTTTAACCTCATGCAGCTCCTGAAGAAATTCTCAGGCGTTCGTTGTGAGCTGAGAAAGCAGGGAGTAGGAGAGAGAGAGAGAGAGAGAGAGAGAGAGAGAGAGAGAGAGAGAGAGAGAGCAGTGGTGGAACACGTACTGCAAGTACTGTATCAATAGGCCTACACTGCAATGTAGAAATACTCTATTAAAAGTAAAAGTATTGTATTGGTATCAAAATGTACTTAAATGGGCATTCCACTTATTTTCAACATTTTACTATGTCATATACCTTAGAGCTGAAATAATAAAAAAGTCCCCCCATTCTGTGTTTCCTAGAACTGGAGGTCTGACAAAAATCATTAACATGGTGAAACACATCTTGATGATTTCATCAAGATGTGTTTCACCACGGACAAGAATTTGGGAGGAGGAAAAAGAGGCCGTGGAAGAGAGACAAAGAAAAGCAAAGAATCAAGAATGAAAAGCAGTAGAACAATAATGTTCTCATATAATCTCACTCAGGGAGAGTTACAGGGTTGAACTATGTGACAGGAGCAGTTCCTTCTTTAATCTCACTCAGGGAAAGTTACAGGGATGAACTATATTATGACAGGAGCACTTCCTTCTTTGGAACAGATTACAGAGTGCGTGAAGCTTTTCATTATTCTGCCCATATGGTGCTACTAATCCTTTGGATTAATCACATTCAACCTGACGGCATGACATTATACTGTGGGTGGAAAAAATAAAATCCCAAACAGCAAAAATATGAGATCTACAAGCTCGCAATATTGTCAATTGTGTTATTGTGTTATTAGTTTGTAGATCAGCTATTGTCACTATTTGATGCAAGATAATGTCATATGTTGTAGGGCTGAAGTGTTTGGAAAAACATCAAAAAATGTATCCCACGATTTTTGTAGGCCATTTTACCCAGTGTCAACTCAGCACTACTACTCCCTCTACCAACCTGGGGAGAGCAACAGACTGACCTCATGCTTCTTTCCATGCATGAGGAGTGATGTAAAGTATCTAAGTGCATCAAGAGGTATTTTGTTTTTTACTTTACTGGAGTATTTCCAATTCTCAATTCTCAATACTTCTACTTCTACTCCACTACATCTCAGACCAACAACACTGTACTTTTTACTCCACTTATTTGAAAACTTTAGTTACTAGTTACTTTATATTATTACAAAACACGTACTTTAACCACTTCAACCCTATACTTTTGTACTTTTACTGTACATTTTGAATAAACTAGTACTTGTAACAGGCTATTTCTTCTTTTACTTCACTAAAACATGTGAGTCCTTCTTCCATCACTGCTAGTATGTCACAAAGACCCAATCTCACCTTTGATACTGAGTGCCAAGCAGGGCTGCATGTGTAACGCCCGGGATTCAAACTTGGGTCTCCTGCGTGAAAGTCCAACATCTTAACCACTAGTTACGAGTAGACCAAAGGGATATCCCTATGCACTGGAGAAGATATTAGACTTTTGAGGCCATCAGGCTGAGGCTCTGAGCCACTCTGCTACACTCACCCCCCTTGTGACCTCCCACAGGGAAACGCAATCCGGGTCACGGCACCAATGTAACACCCATGATTTGAACTCGGGTCTCCCGTGTGAAAGTCCAACATCTTAACCACTGACTAGACCAAAGGGACATCCCTTTGGACCAGGGGAGATATTAGACTTTTGAGGCCATCAGGCTGAGGCTCTGAGCCACTCTGCTACACATGGGTACTAAATCTATACTAATGGTATGCCTCCCATTCTCAGGGCAGACACTCTAACCCAGGGGTGGGCAACTTTGACGATGGAGAGGGCCACTATATTTCCACACTCACTCCAGAGGGCCACTATATTTCCACACTCACTCCAGAGGGCCACGTTGCATATTACTGTCGTAGCAAAAATAGCCGATTTACAAGCTCAAAACGTGTCGCATCGCAACGCGTTTTGAGCTTGTAGATCGGCTATTTTTGAATTGAAATTGAATTGAAATGAATTGAAATTTGAATTGAAATCCTGAAAAATTACCTTTTTATTTCATTTCAAATGAATTTAGTTATAGTTATGTTAACTTTATGAACTAAATCCAAACACATTGGACATAGAAAAGCGGGTCATGTTTGCATGTTTGGAATTGTAGCAGCTGAAATCAATAATATATCAGTATTCTGATATTAACCTGAGGGCCGCATTAAGTGATGATGGGGGCCGCATGTGGCCCCCGGGCCGCCAGTTGCCCACCCCTGCTCTAACCACAAGGCCAATGAGCTGGTAGACAGAAGTGGTGCCATCTTATAATGAACAATAGTGAGTGGACCAATTATCTGAAGATAAGGTTTGGAAAATGGGCGAAGTGCTCTTTAAGTGGTTAATGTGCTTCGGTAACCACACAACACAAGCCTTTTTTGACGGCCAATATACCCCTAGACACAACACAACAGGCGGCGGCTATGTTTCTCTGCATCGCTGTGCAAACTGAAGATTTAATCTATTCTGATTAACATTCCAGCGAAACTATCTCTCACACGGTATCCAACACATACACACCATAGGCCTACCTGATAAGCTTTGATAAGAATTGGATAGAACAACTTTTCCTGGCTCAAATTACAGTCAGGTTTTCCCACATCCGCTCATTAATATAAATGTCTGCCTTCGGTTTCAAATGCAGATATTATATTTAAAACAGACTTCCATTCCTTGCTCAAGTTAAACATCACGTAACCGGGCTAGAAACTATTTAAACGTGCAAATAATTACATCATATCACTGACACGATGCAGTTGTAAGTGATACAGTATCTCCATATAATTCTATTATATCTATAAGACTGAGAAATAATCAAATCAGTTGCTTGTTAGGGTTTTGTATTTCTTCAAACCCAAAAGCAGAACTCAGAACCAGATTTCAAGTACAGGTTATTTATTCAACCTTAATTCAAACAAAAAACAAATGCAAAAATAGGCTTGGAGGGGCTGCATGTTTGGCTGGGTGCCGTGGCAGGCAGCAGGCATGGAGACACTGGGGGCTCAGGGAGACAAGGAGCTAGAAATAAGTTGATCGCAAGCAAAAAACAGAGAGCTCAGAGGCACAGCACTTTACCGGTCGGAAACTGAAAAACTGGGAAGGGATGGAGCGAAGAGCCGCAGGGCTTTTATCTGCTGGGCTTGATGAGGAGATCAACCCAAGGTGTGCAGACAGCTCCACAGCAATCAGATGATTAGAACGTTACAGCCCAGGCAGCCAGTCACACGCCCGCCAGAGGCATGATTCTAAACTACGTCTGTCTAGAGGGTCAATGGCAAGTCAATGGCAAATCGAGTGGCAAAGTGAGCGGCAACATTGTTTAATACAATTAGATAAGACTTTTCTGTTTGGATGTACGGGCTGTCAAGGCCAGAAAGTAGTTTTTTGCCACTCAGTAGGCGTTCCTGTATAACTTCCGGGTATGATGATGATGTCACGCGCATACCCTCTGGTAACACCCCGCCCATGCCTCTGATTGGCCTATACCGACACTGCCCGTCTTACCAGACCGCCGAGGTGGCTGGAGGATAGTCTGGTGACACTGATGCGAGGTTACTAATACAATTTATGCATGATTCTAAACTACGTCCTGCCCACCAGAACATATAGGGAAAAGGAGAAAAAACAGAAAAACAGCCAGCCCATAACATTGCTTTAATTATCAGGAGGCTACAGAATATGTATGGGTGGATGTTCAGAATGACTTTGTTTTTAATCTAAATAGAAGATTCAAGATAAGCACTGGGATTAAACGCCAATGATATAAATACTTGACTCAGCCAAGATCTACAAGCTAAGCTAATACATCGCAGCACAATTAAGACTTTGAACTCAGGTTTTGAATACCACATGTCTTCATACAGTAATCTAAGCAGAACAGTGGTTCTCAAAGTGGGGTCCCCCATGGGGTCCTTGAGGGGGTTCCAGGGGCACAACGCATCACAATATGAAATGGTGTGAGCTTGTAGTAAAGAAGTTGGGCCCCCGGCACAGAATGATTTCAGAAGGGGGTCCGCTGTCAAATACGCTTTGGAGAATGTTGGAGATGCAGTGAAGTAGAACACACATTGAACAGCAAAACAACAAACACAAGCATCTTGACAAAGCACAGCCTGTGACTTTGAGATCTCATATTCAATCGCAAGAAGAAAGAAAACAAACTCAGCAACACCACAAAGTTAATTATGGTAAATGCGGTAAAGCACACTGTCACCATGACTGTAATGGGAAACTGTTGTGTAACCTATACATAAGCCCTAATTCAAGTATCGCATAAAAAGTGACAGTGCTTGAATTACTTAACAAATTAGTTGACAAATCACTCAATAACAGTAACCTTTTTTTTTAGCAGACATTTTGGCTGTTTTTCATGAATACGATTTCACTTAAAGATACAATTCACCCCCAAAAACAATACTTTTTTCAATCGATTACTCACCCCATGGAGACTATGTTTTTGTCACATTCATAAGCCAATAATTTGATGAGCAGCAGTGGTTCCTGCCTATGGAGACACAAACAAGACTCTTTCTCAAAGTCATTTTGGGGCGAACTATCCCTTTAATGTTATATCATATAAGTTAAACTTTCTTGACCTAAGATAATCCTAAAGATGCAGTAAGTTTTCTTTCTTCTTCTTTTCTTTTTAAGTAGAGTAAGTAAAGTAATTATTTTTTGGTTAAAACAAAAAGCTTTTTGTTAAAAGGTATATATTCTGATAGCAGGGCTTTAAATCAGTACATGGCATTGAATGAGTTAAGGCTTGTCTGGTTGTCCAGGACAAGTAATAAATCTTTCCGGACAAGTGCATTAAAATTTTACTTGTCCGGTCTTGGTTTGACTTTTTCTGTGACGCTCCTAGCAGCCAACAATATTGTTTGACATTATTGTCTGGCTTTCCTAATAACCACCTTTCCAATATTGTCCGCCATTCCGTTCCAAACCTCGTGTTATTCTGTTTTGCTTTACTTTCAAAGGGAAAAACTACCCCATGTCACGTATTTATTTACTTTAAATGGCAACTGACCATCATCAAGTCTTTCTTTGTGCTAAACGAGCGATCAATCTTATGGCTTGATGATTACATGAGACATTTAAAACATGTTTTAAAATCAAATCAACAATATGAATTAAAAAACGATTCGCTTTTCAGCAAATAGACGTCCAGAATTGAGAAAGTATGCATGCCGATCACTGGACTTCCTTTAACTTGGTTCTTAGCCCTAGAACAGCTAGGGGTTTTCAACTGATTGTGAACGAACCACCACCGACTTATAATCAACCTGGGGACCACTCAGGCTGCGTACACACCTAAAGAACAAATGTTTGGTCCGTGTGCGATGCCTGATTGCTATTTGATTGCTGCTCCAATTCATTTTCAATGGGAGTCACGTCGTTTGATCGGACAAACCTGTCCGATGTGGGGGCGGAGGGCACAACAAACACATCGGACACCTTGTAGTCAAAACAGCCAACGAACAGGGTGGGACTTCAGATCGGACAGAAGGGTGGTTTTTAACCGCCAACTAATAGGAGAGAACTTCCGTTCTTGACAGCACTGGGTGGGGTTTAGGCTGTAGTCTTCTGAGTTACGTGACACAGACTATTATATCGCTTGTTTGTATGTCTTCTTTTGGCTACGGCCGTGCGTAACTTGGAGAGTCCAAGTTGCGCACGGCTGTCTCCAGTGAGTGAGTCCAGAAATACAGGACGATAGCCAAAATAGCCGTCGGGCCTCGGCAGTTGTGAGGCTGCATTAATAATTAGTTCTAAAAGCATGTATTTTTTACGGGGACCACTATTGATTTTAATAGTAGGCCTAGACGCATATATGTCTATGAGTAGCCTAGAGTAGAAATGTAATGGCAGCGTACGAGGTTCACATGCGCAAATATAACAGATGTACAAGTTATCGACACGAATGGTACTTACGGTATGGTACACGATGTAAGCTTGTAGATCTGTTTATTTTAAGCATGCGCCGCCGCCACCACGAAAAGTTATGACGCGCGCACATGTGGGGGGAGAGACCCGATATATTTTATAGCTCTATGGGAGAGACGCAGACAGAGAAATATTTAAAATCATCCTGTCTCGCTCTAGCGCACGGCCGCACGCATAAAGAGCCAATGGAGCAAATGTTAAATAAGCTACACAGGTGGTCCTAAATGATTAATTAATTACATCACTATAGCAAAAGACGTGATATAGGTCAACTGCAGCGGAGCTGTTCTGACTTGAAGCTTAACTGACCAGCACGGCTTCAAGTTTAAACCATAAGATGACATGGAAATGCCCGTCGATTTGATGCGCAGAAATAACAGGCCTATATCGAATCAGGTTAAGGTGCACACATGGAAGAAAAGTCCTTTTTATCGGGATTCGGGGATACTTTGTTGTAGGCTATACGTCTCCGGTGAATTGTATGCACCAGCAGCAAGCACATTATTGTTCAAACACCTGCTCCTCTGTTCATCTGTTATTTGGCTAATACAATTATTAAGAATTAATGCAATTTCAAGTTGTTGCTGCAATCATGATTCATGTTGCTGTTCTCTTCTCTCTGTGTGACTGAAGGTTGCGCCCAAAAATTGTAGACAGTGATTTCCCGCACCCCCTCATGTTATTTTTCCCTCGTAAAATGACCTCTTTTCTTTTTTTCACTATTTGGTTCGCTTAACGTGTCCACGTGTCATTTGTTTACATATTTGGTACGCTTTACAGTCCAGTGTGAACACCAAACGGACCAAAATCAAAATGCAAATATGTGGTCCTTGGTCCTTGATCCGGACCTTCTAAGTGAACTTTGAGTGTGAAAAACGGCCTCGACAAACTATCGCTAGCTGCTGCTGCAGTCAAGAAAACTACACTGAACATATGTGCATCTATTTCCGCGTGTCGTAGCACCGCCCAAATCGCGCAAAGCATTGTGGGACATGGAGGCATCAAATCATAAAAATGTAATCAGTGGTCGGTCGGACAGATCTGTGTGTCCGAAAGGTGTGTACGAAGCCTCAGTGGCGTGCACAGACATTTAGAGGGGCAGGTGCTCAAGTGATAAAAAGTGGCACCTTGTGCAGCGCATGGAACCGGCCGGTTGCCTTAATAGTGTGTGGTGTGTGTGTGTGTGTGTGTGTGTGTGTGGGGGGGGTTCAAAAGGGCACATTTGTCCAGAGGGAAAAGGGAAGGGGGTGCTCTCACTTACCATGTGTACATTCCACTGTTTCTCAACCATTGACTACTAATAGTTTAATGACTCAACCAGACAATCCAGTGCTCTTCCCCCTCTTGAGATTCTAACTTCCTTTTTCTGTTGAATCTTGTGACCTCCCAACTTGTCAGTAAATGACTACATGGATGTTCATCATAGGTCACCAGGTCATTCAGTTCACGGTTTCTCAACTAGTGGGGAAAAAAAATCCTACATTACCAAATGCATGGTCAGAGACCACATGCAACCTCCACGGACCACCAGTGGTCCACGGACCACCTGTTGAAAACCCCTGCCCTAGAATGTCTGTGATCTTACATACATTTCATGTATTCCAAATACACAGACATAGATCGGTCCTATCCGCGCAAGGTTAGCAGACTGACCTCTTCGGCATTTAACCTTAAAAGCACTCACCCAATAATTAATTCCTAAGACTTGGAGTCATTTGGAGACTATAGTTTCAAATCCATTTGAAAGTTTTGTTCAGAAAACGTATATTTAGTAAAATATCTCCACTTTTCCACGAGCTGCACACGGACAACATTCTCTCCAGCAAGGAGCGAGTGCAGGACTGAACATATATCCAAATGTTGTTTGGGAAGCACAAATGTAAGGGGCAGGTGGTGTGATCAAATACCCCACACGGCCACACCAATCCCAACGCCCCTATCAATTGTGTGCCGTTTGTGCTTCCCAAACATTGACTGTTCCTAAAGGAAGTTTTCATATTTTCAGTCCAGCAGTCATTTCAGGTCCGGCCTCGTCGCTGACAGAGAATGATGTCCGTCTGAATCTTGTGGAAAAGTGGCAATATTTTACTAAACACGTTTTCTGCCAGAACTTTCAAATCGATATCAAACTAGAGGACAATATCTGACTGTAAGTCTTAGGAATTAATTACTGGGTGAGTACACACGCAGTGCTACACGTTTAAATGCAGTCATCTGCATTTAAACAGTCAGTCTGCTATAACTGCGTGCGGATAGGATCGAGCTGTGTATTTGGAATACATGAAATGTAAGTTGACAGACGTTCTAGGGCTATTAACTTACTTAATAATAATATTAATCTAATATTCAAACACGTATTCACCAAAACCAACTTACAGTTAGTTAGTTTAAAATGTATTTGTGTGTGTGCTCGTGCTTCGGACAAGACTTTTGTGGCCGGACAAGTGAATGGGAAATGTTTAATGTACTTGTCTGAAGGACGTGTGTGTGTGTGTGTGTGTGTGTGTGTGTGTGTGTGTGTGTGTGTGTGTGTGTGTGTGTGTGTGTGTGTGTGTGTGTGTGTGTGTGTGTGTGTGTCTGTGTCTGTGTCTGTGTCTGTGTGTGTGTGACTGTGTGTTAATTAATGTAGGCTAAAATTATACATACATTTAGCCGAAAGCTAAATGTATACAGAGCTGAAGTGGTTAATGTACGTTTTGTAATAATAATCAAAATCTACAAAGTAATAGTATTTACTTTTAAGTTTTCAAATAATTGTAGTGGAGTAAAAGTTCTGCTGAGGTGTAGAAGTAAAAGTACAGAGAATTGGAAATACTCTCCAGTAAAGTAAAATGACTCAAATCAAAAGTACAGTACTTGAGTAAAGGTACAAGACATTCCCTCTTCTTTTCACAATTTTTTCCGTGTTACTTCTGACATTCACTCCTACCCCACAAGGCAAAGAGATGATTTTGAATTACCTTTTTGTCGCACTTCCAAACATCAATCTTTCATCAAATTTAGAGGCCCTCATCTATGGAATTCCCTAGATGCTTCACTTAAATCCTCATTATCCTTGTCAATATTAAAAAAACATCTAAAGAAATATCTTATTTCTTCCTCTCTGTAGATTACATGATTTACTTTGATGTGTTATATTTTCTTTTGTGTGTTTGTTGTTTGTATTGTTTATTTCCCTTTTTGTATTGTTCTTAATTGACTTTTGTATTGTTCTTAATTGAACTTTTAATCTGTTTTAAATCAATGACCTCATACAGGAAAGAATTCCAAATAAGCCAGCTGGCTTCTTCCTTTCCTTGCATTGTATTTTTGTTGTTTGATATGTATTGTCTATTTTTTGTACTACATGCTAAATAAATAAACCTAAAACCTAAACCTACAGCTACTTTCCACCACTGAAAGTAACAAAGTCAAAATGTGGTCCGGGGCCACTGGAGGGACACAACTGTATTACAAGTGGGCGCGCCAATAATTTATTGGCAGAACAACACTAAGATTGTAATGATAAACATTACAATCAGTAAAATGACATGGCATTTTCTTCTTACCGTGGGGGAAAAAATAAATGTCTCTGTGATACTAATAGATATAGGAGCTTCATTGATCCAAGCCGGAACGCAATCGATTGATTGGCCATTTAAATAAATTAAATAAACACCTTAAGTGAACACTTTATAGATCTTTATGTGGACCGTGATCCAGAAAAGGATGGGATTGGGAACCACTGATTTAACTCAAGCACAGTATAAAATTGGTCCTCAGACTCCTCACTAATGCGCATTATAATATGGTACCATTTTTGTCTACTCCGTCTGTGTCTCAGAGGGCTGTGGACAGTTCAGAAACCTGCCTACCATGAGTGACATCATCAATGGAGAATCCTGCAAGCTAATAGAAACGGCATGGAAAAGTTAGCATGCTAAAATAAAGGGTCCACATCCTTCCTACAGACCAAGTAGAAAAAGGTACCATTTTATCATGAGCATATAGCGAAGACCAATTATACGAGGATTGGTTGAGAATGGCTGAAGAAATCCTTAAGTAAAAGAATCTGAGTGCTTCTTCCACAACTGATGAAGGTACATTTAAATGATTGTTTGATCCGTATTACTTTTGTATTGCTCTTTTGCCTTTGTTGTTAATTTCTAATTGCACATTGTAAACCTGTTTTTGAAAAGTGCTATAAATAAAGTTTATTTTATAATATTTAGTGAATAAGTTGAAGAGAACAGTGAAGCACACAGGTACTGGATTATATAGCTTTTGCATGCAACACAATTAACAGTCCCCAGAACAATTACAAGTTTGAGCAAGGTATAATCAAATCACTTTGGCTATATGTCAAAATTACAGTGTGTAGTGTACAGTTCAGACACGTTCAACAGAACCTTCTGGACTATTGTTCGTGAAAGTGAACAGATTTGTTGAAGCTAGGGCAACAACTTATGATATTTACATACATGACTACCCTATAGATAACAATATCAGTTGTTTTTTAAATGAAAACTAGAAAAAGTGCACCTTGGAGCACATGAGATCTCCACCAGGTCAGGAATGTTTGTGATGTTTGGACAAAATGTGTAGGAGTAATAAAAACATGTGTTGTCTTTTTGCAAAACTGTGCCTCCTCGTGGCGCTAATATAGGGAAATGTTAAAAGTGTGGCATTAATTGTTCAACGTAGTGGAAACGTGCGTGCAACGTGTAACAGAAATCACAAAATGTGTTCATGATGGTTGAGGCATTTTGTTCAAAACTGACCAATCCTGCAAACTTTGGAAGGCAATCTTAGCCAATCGGGATGGACTAATTATGGACAATCGGACAGATCCGTGTTGATCACATGACTATGGAGATTGTGTTAGTGTACTGATTTGCGTTATGTATGGATACAATCTGATTCTGTTTTGCAAAAAAGGGTCGTTCTGGAAATTTTGGGGCAGAGGTTCGGAATTGGCATGCAGGGAGTGTGTGCGCACAGTTTGGCAGCGGCCGGTGGCCGGGTCCCCTAAGAAGTTGACTGTACAGGTATAGACTCACAGACATCACAGTAATGACATCACAAGTGGAGACATGTTGTTGTACAGTACATGCTGTTGTTGACTGTACAATATAGTCAAAGTCAAAAGAAACCAGACAGTGGCCTTGTGGTTAGAGTGCCCGCCCTGAAACTGGGATGTCGGGGGTTCGATCCCCGGCCGGGTCATACCAAAGACTGTAAAAATGGGACCTAATGCCTCCCTGCTTGGCACTCAGCATCAATGGGTTGGATTGGGGGTCAAATCAACGAATGATTCCCGAGCGCGGCGCACGCTGCGGCTCACCGTTCCAAGAGATGGGTCAAATGCAGAGATCAAATTTCACTGCGGTAACGTGTGTGACTAATCGTATGACTTTGACAAACGATCAAAATAACAGTTCTTCTACATTCTCTAATTGTGTAGACTTCTTGTAAATTAAGTAATGCAGATGTTAGAACAATAATTTTAACTCTTGAGAGTGTTGACATGATGAGTGTTGTTCTATAGACAGATGACAAAAGATTACATTTGCTCTTTGCTTTATGATGGCCATGTGCCTGATGTTTGCATTAGATTGCATCTTTGTCTTTTGTTTACTTTGTTTGTAAATAGTTGTAATGTATATATTTTTTCTCGTGATGTTTTCTTTTGTCTAAGTGGACACTTTGTGTCTTTTTGGGTGCCTTGTGTTTCACTGAAAACTACCCATGAGCTATCATTCTAATTTAAATGTTTGACACAGGTGTGAACATTCCTTCAATCAAGTGATGAACATATATTCTGTCCTTTGTCACTTTTTGATTATGCCTAAAGAATGTCAGTATAGACCGAAAGTTTGCAAATAAATTGATTGTGCACATTGAGTGTGCGGAGCTTCCCTTTATTTTTTCTTCATTATCCTTTTGTGGCTCCAGCACCTCACTTAAGTTTTTTCAGCAGATGAGCTGTGTTTTTTTTTTTACATTTTACTCTTGAGAGCCAAACATGAAACCATATGGACCATTGGTTTCATTTTACGCTCTCAAGAGTTAAAGATCTATAAGTGTCCATTTGGTTACTTCATCATTTAGCTGGGGACCACCTGGAACAGCCTCAAAGGCCAATGGTGGTCCCCGGACCACTGGTTGGAAACCACTGTCCTATGAATGTACATTGTAAATGTAAAGCACTCAAAACCAGCTATATTTGCAATGCTCTGCAAGCCCTTCTACTGTTAGGTAAGTATATATTCATGATATTTGTATGGTGCAGTCAGCAGCAATACTAATACTATACTTCCACTCCTGATTCACAGCTTTATATGGGAAATGTGGTGGGCAGGGCAGATTTAGCTGTAGAATTTCCAAAATATATAACATTTATAGTTTATGAGAATGCCAAATTATAACATTGGTGTAGTTTTTTCCACATTAGTTGAATTTCCAGCGTTGCCCTGTCTTTGTACCTGTAGGGGTTTTTGAGATGAAGGTGCACAGTCATAAATGCTACAATAAATTCTCCTATTTGACATGTAAAGGCACAATAAACACATACAAGCCCCCTGAAACCCTAATAATAAAAATCTACCATATCATTAACATCTTGGGAGTTTCTTTTTTTCTTTTTCTTTGTGCCACACACCGTGCATTGTCTACATGATCTCCTCAGAACCACGTAGGCGATAAATAACCTCATGGCGTGCTGCGTGTGACAGTTGAAGCCAACAGGGGAAGGCTGGATTATATGTGTTCCTCCGAAAATAGCAGATCTACAAACTGACAACACGTCGCAGATCTGCTATTTTCGGTGCCCGTGACACCTTTGTGGAACACCGATGGAGCACAATTGCACGGCATGTGACAATTTATCGCTATATGGAGAGAAGGAAACAGTTTGCCATGAACACAGTTATGAAAACACGGCACAGTAAATCTACCTGTGGGCGAAACCACCCACCTAACCAACGAGCCCAGAGGACCCTGGAAGGGGGAGAGCGAGAGGCAAGGTGGCGGGGCGGGCTGAGTTAAGTGGTACCTTTGCGTGGTACAAACCCGGCTGCAAGTCGTGTTTGAACACATTGCCTACTGTAGCTATTGTAGGCCTGAAGACTAAAGTAGGCCTATAGGCCTTAATATTTTCCATCATGACAATTTCAATTTCATGAGTAATTTGCAAGCATATTCATGAGGGCCACTGGACATTCTGCTCAGTGTGAAATAAAGAGCATACAGCATTTTACAAGGACACAAATCAATAATGTATAGCATACCCATTACCCAATAATAGTAACAGAATCCATTGAAAAGTATTTTTTACTAGTAAGATGCCCTGAGGGCGAGAAGCGACCTCGCCCTAAAGGGTAGGGCGTAAAATGTGTGCTAATTAGTAAGGCCAAGCGGGGCCTTGGGCCAGCCCAGTTAGGGCCCAGGTAGGGCCGGGCCTTAATTTTCGTGCTTGTTGAGAACTCTAGTTTTCGCCGGTTGCTGGGCGCCGCTGCGCTAATGACTTTGGGGTGGGCCCATCTAGAGTTTGAATGGACAGGAATCAGTCAAAAGGGAGACATCAAGAAAGAAGGACGGGTGGGGAAGGATCAACATATATAATGTCAGAACAGGTCAGCTCCATATATGGAAATCTAAGGGTGGAAATCTAACATGGTGTCCATGAGGTCAGATGTAGAGTTGCTGGCCGGCTCCATATGCAGAACTAGGTGATGATCCAGTCTTGAGGTTGATGAGGTCAGAGTTTGATGGGTCCGTTTTGAACAAAATGACTCAAATCAAGAACTCAGCGAGCGATTTCCGCGACATTTTGAATGCACATTCCCACTACTAGGCAGAGGAACCTATACCTATAACTGCACCGATCTGTGTAAAACTTTGTATGCACACTCCTTAGAGGATTTAAGTTTTAACCAAATATCACGCAAATCGGTACACATGATCTTTATAGTCATGTGATCAAGACGGATCTGTCCGATTGTCCATATTCTATCGTGGTTGGCTAAGATTGACATCCAAAGTTTGCAGGTGTGGTTTAACACCCCGAGCGGCAAGGACGAGGTTCTCCGTTCAATCAATTAGTAACACCCAGCGCTCAGGACGGAAACCGATCACATCGCTCCACAGGCTGGGAGCGTCTGTTGCGCAACATTCGATATTATTTCCCGGTGGGACGTCATCGAAAATGTCCCCCCCCATTTTAGCCGATGAGACCGAAAAACGTGAATAATTCTTGATCCAAATCATTCTGTCCAATTCTAAGCAAAGATTATGTGTTAGACGGCCCATCGCGGTCCCGTCGCTAGTGTTAGACGGCCCATCGCGGTCCCGTCGCTAGTCGCGTTAGAATTAATCATACCTCCCGTCACTGCGGTGTGTGGGGAGGAATACATTGGCATAACGACTGAATTTGGGAGAAAAAGGGGTATTAGAGTAAAAATTATTGCTAGTGTGTTTGTTCAGTAACAGGGTCTCCAGCTCTTTAGAAAACCAATGTTATTGTTTGTTCAGTAACAGGGTCTCCAGCTCTTTAGAAAACCAATGTTATTGTTTGTTCAGTAACAGGGTCTCCAGCTCTTTAGAAAACCAATGTTATTGTTTGTTCAGTAACAGGGTCTCCAGCTCTTTAGAAAACCAATGTTATTGTTTGTTCAGTAACAGGGTCTCCAGCTCTTTAGAAAACCAATGTTATTGTTTGTTCAGTAACAGGGTCTCCAGCTCTTTAGAAAACCAATGTTATTGTTTGTTCAGTAACAGGGTCTCCAGCTCTTTAGAAAACCAATGTTATTGTTTGTTCAGTAACAGGGTCTCCAGCTCTTTAGAAAACCAATGTTATTGTTTGTTCAGTAACAGGGTCTCCAGCTCTTTAGAAAACCAATGTTATCCTGTATGAATACATGATACAGGAACATTTGTATCCCTATCCATAGAGGACCCTATTACTGAACAAACAACCAGCATATTGATGGTTAACACAAAAAATGAACATTGCTTACACCCTGTTTTATGTGAATTAAAGTCAACATTACTCCTTCTAATTTAGCATACTGCTCTTAGACAGTACTACACCCGTTATTGAAACATTATATATCTGCAAATGGAAAACAAGTTCTAAGGCCAAATATGATGTTTACTTTTGCACAGGAAAGGAACATTTGCATGGTTATTCATGTGCCAAACAAATCTAAAGCCCAATGAGACTCATTCAAAAAAGCTCTTGTATATTTTTTTAAAATCCCCTGCCGTCAAGCTGAAAATGAAGGTTCTTTTTCATCCCTGAAAAGTTTGCTTCATGAAGATGCTGAAGTTTTTCATCTGACTGCTGCGGTGCCTTGAAATGTAAACAAGTGGAGGGAGAGAAAATATGATCATCGACGTACACACGCTGACAGGGAGCTGGCCGGCTCGGCTCCCTGCGGTGCTTTCACACGAGTCCACTGCGTCGCTCCACAAAATGTGACACCCAAATTACATCACATCTGTCAGGCCGTCCGATAAAGCAGTGACTCCCAAACACTGGGTCAGGACCCATTTGTGGGCCGCGGACACATTTTGTGGGTCGCGAGCAGTGTTGATTTCGTCGACTGAAACTAAGACGAAAAATGTTCGTCGACTACCTTTTTCCACTGACGAAAACTAAATGGAAACTAAATGAAAACTAAGCTATGATGACTAAAACTAAGACTAAATATACTGACAATTTCGTCAACAAATAAAAACTAGACTAAAATGTTATAAAGGGACTAGTGGACAAGATATCCACTATTTAAGTAATTTTACAATTAGTTGCATGCGGAAAATAGCAGATCTACAAGCCTATTAGCCTATTCATATACTCCAGTTTTAGGTAATACAACATTACATCACGCCATCCCGCGGTGATAAGGAACTCACTGCTCACCCGAACACATCCTTCTGTTTTTACTATAACCACTGTTTTGATGGTCATCTTATCACCTAAAGCTGGAGTATGAATAAGCCTTAAAGCTCTCAACCCGTCGCAGTAGATGTGCTTTTTTGTGCTAAATGTATAACGTTTTATATAGTTAGGGAATATTATCAACTGTATTCCCAGTCAAACCTGGGAATACATTTCTTACCAAGAATTTTCTTCACCAATGAGTTTGTAAAGGTGTCTACTAACATATCCCACATTGGTTTATATTCAACTACCCTAGGGGAATTTTTGACAGCTGATGCTGAAAGTTGGGGTACCATCAACTACCATTATAAGGCTAAATAAAGTAGAATATGACGTGTCAAACTAGGGTGTTTTCATGATTCTGAATCCATTACAAGCATTAGTTTTGCACGAAAAACACTCCTTGGGCTTAAAAGGGCCATAGCAGTCATCACAAATGTGATGAGGTCAGCACATTTGGGCACATTAGGGCACATTTGGGCAAATTTATTATGGCCGAATTTAGCCCAAGGAGTGTTTTTGTGCAAAACGAATGCTTGGAATGGGTTCAGAATCATGAAAACCACCTAGTTTGACCCCTTGTTTGGCCATAGACCCCCTCGTTTGCCACTTGCCCAAATGTGTTGACCTCATCACATTTGTGATGATGGCTATGGCCGTTTTTAGCCCAAGGAGTGTTTTTTGTGCAAAACTAATGCTTGATTCAGAATCATGAAAACACCCTAGTTTGACATGTCACATGCTACTTAAAGTATAATGAAATGTAGCCTTATAATGGTAGTTGATTGTACCCCAACTTTCAGCAGCTGTCAAAAATTCCCCTAGGGTGGTTGAATATAAACCAATGTGGGATATGTTAGTAGACACCTTTACAAACACATTGGTGAAGAAAATTCTTGGTAAGAAATGTATTCCCAGATTTTATTAATATCCCCTGACTAATAAAATACTTTTGAAAAAGACTTTTCACCTATAATGACATGCCCAAAATAAGGGACGACTGGTTGAAAGTGTCTGTCTGTGGGTTTTAGAAAAAACGGTATTGAACAAATGAAACGTATTAACAAGAGCTTGAGATTAAATATTAATTACATTAGATCATACATTTTACATTTCCTGAAAAGCAACACATTTTGGACTACATTTTGGCCTACAATATTTCCACCAGACAGCGGCGATAATGTATGGATGGACGCCCACGGACCCGTAAGGGGTCCTTGCGGGTGTTCCAAGGGGTCCCCAGCAAAATTATGTAATATAGTGTCACAATCTGTGTAACCACTTTAACCGTTATTTTATACTTTGGATATTCAAAAATAGCAGATATACAATAACAAGCTCACAGCACGTCACTTCGTGCTGTACTGTGAGCTTGTAGATCTGCTATTTTTCAAAATAAAAACAAATATCTTAGTTGAATATATATATATTATTTTTTTAACAAAAACAAATCTTCTCTTCTGGGGGGGGGGGTGTCCTGGACAAACGTGTCAATGTGGGGGGCCTTGAAATAAAAAATGCTTGACAACCACTGTGGTACAGTACTCTGCAGAGCTTCTGGTCCACCTGTAGGGTCCTCAATGTGGTCTCTTTCAAACATCCTTCTTTGGCTGCTTTCTCAATCGGTACAAAAACTGAGCCCCCTGCATGAAAACAAGAACATGGTTTCAGAAGGAGTGAGTGCCATTCAGTGCGGCGGTGTGTGTTGAGTGCCATTCAGTGCGGCGGTGTGTGTTGAGTGCACACAGAACACATCCAAGCGTATGAACTATACGAATTTTATTTATTTTATTTTTACAAGTGAAGTGATAAAATCTATGAGGAAGGAGGGAGCTATACAATTAGGTTGGACACCATCTCATTGACAAGGACCAGTTCATGGGTAGCTCCTACATGTACATGCATGCTTGCCTACTGTATAGCTTGCAGTGGTGAACAGTAACACAGTCAAATCGAGTAGTTTTATTTATATATTTATAATATTTCTCCACTATGTACAGTATAGTTCAGGAGGGGGTCAAGACATTAACATTATGCTTGCAGATCACTATTTTCACTTAGTAGTAATTTGTACTTTTGAATACTTAAGTATTGAAAAAAACATGTACATTTTGAATACTAAAGTACGTATTATTATTATTATTAACAAGCTTTCTATTACTTTAACTCAAGTGCAAATCTGACCACAGCAGCTTTCACTTGCAGTTGAATAATATTTGACCAGGAGTAACTATACGACTCAAGTACTGGTGTTACTATTGAGCACTTTGTCCACCACTGCTGGCTTGTATGAATGTCCTTTGATCATAGTTGTTCATTGTGGGGAAACAAATCGCTTTCCAGAATTGAGGTACCCTTTGGTACTGAGTCAGGATTAACTTCCCACTCTCCTAATCCTAATCTCATTATTGTGGAGATGTCAAAACTATGACCCCCATGATCTGAGTTAAGTCGCAACTTCATTCTACTTTGAGGAAGATGAACTTCAAAAGCAGCACAAGGAGAAGCAGAGATTAAGCATGAGCAGAGAATGTCACATTAACCTCTTTCACTGCAAAATAAGTGGGGAAATGTAGAAGAAATAGAAGCCCACATGGCTAAATAACCATAAAACCTAAATGTCTTGTTTGTCAAGGTTCAAGGCATTATTTATTGTCACATAGTGTACAGGTGCATAAAAGTTATATTTATTTTATTCTGGTTCCTCAGACATTGTTGCAGCGATAACTAGAAAAAGTGCCCCTCGGGGCACAGGTCTCCACCAGGCCAGGTGGGGCTATATAGGCCGCTATAATAGGCCAATGTGAAAAGGGTGCCATTTCTTCTTATACGCCTTGGATGGCAATTGGATGATTTGAGGCATTTTGTTCCAAAAATGTGTTTTGCAAAAATCCACCTGTTGGTGGCGCTATAACAGGCCAATGTGAAAAGGGTGGGATATATTGCTCAGCCTAGTAGGAAAGTCCATGAAAGAATTCACGTAAATTGCATGCTCCGTTCATGATTTGAGGTTTTTTGTTCAAAACGGGCCAATCCTGCAAACTTTGAAAGCCAATGTTAGCCAATTAGGATGGAATCTGAAATATCGGACAGATCCGTCTTGAACACATGACTATAGAGATAGTGTGTAACGATTTGCGGGATTTTTGGACAGAATCTGGAGGAGTAATATAAAAAAAAAATCAAAAGTCTGCCTCCTGGTGGCGCTATAACAGGCCGTTCTGGACATTTTGGGGCAGAAGTTCATCGTTGGCCTCCAGGGAGTGTGCGTGCAAAATTTGGCACCGACCAGGTTAACGGTGCCGGAGATTAGCTATACACACTTCCTACTTCCGGGCCGCTTCCCTATACTTCCTTCTCAGGTGTTACCGATGATACAAATTAAGGCTCTGTTCCATTTAGTGTGCACTGTGTAGTGGTTCTCAAAGCTTTTAATTTCAAGGCCCATAACTCTGAGAGTGTACAAATGGAACGGAACCAAATGGACCGGTTTATTTGTTTCCATTTGTACACTCTCAGTGTAGTGAGTTACACACAAGGACACTTGGGTAGCACTGTAGCAGAGTGTTTCCGGTGAGCAAACACGCATGTCGCACAATAGCAGCACCCTGACTCTGTTTGACCAGAATGGAACAGCTGAGCATTCATTAGTATCGTCCGTAACACCTGTGAAGGAAAGGAAGTAGGGAAGGGGCCCAATTAAGTTGAGGGCCCAACGTGAGGACTGCACTGCGGGATGACCCAAATTCAAAATAGCCGCGTTAAGGCCTTACATTACAGATGTTTAGTTAAAGGATGAGTTTGGTGGGGTGGTTGCCAGCAGGTAGCCAAAACTTCTGGATTCAGAGCTTGTAGACATTAGTTAGCAGTAGGCTACAGGAGACCCAATGTATTTTATGTTTAACTGATGGGGGAAATGCGAAGACAATATAATGAATGCATGAATCGAATTCTGTCTTGCCAACACTGAAATTAATGCTTGGAGGTATTGTTCTCAAAGTCGGGTCCAGGAGGTTCCAAAGGGACCCTTACACATCAAGGACTCTGTACAAATTGATCCATTTGGTTCCACTTGTACACTCTTATATTTGTTATGGGGATTATTCATTCATTCATTCATTCATTCATTCATTCATTTATTTATTTATTTGAGAATGACTGGCTGTGAGGTGTGAACAGAGCTTTATACAGTTATAGATTAGAAGCAGAGAGCGAGTCAGTCCTAGCCTCGTGTAGCGATTCTAATATCACTGTGTGGATATTAGTCTCGTCCCTCTCAGTATTCGATTTTTTTATGCAATGTCCCGCCCCATATTTGCATGCTGGGCTCTGGTTGGTTATAGCCTGGTTCCAGATGAATCTGGTTGGCTCGTCACCACTTTGGCCGTGAAGTCCTCCCACAATTGAGAGGGGCAAGACTGTATCTGCCTGGGGCAATATGCATGGCAAAGGCAGATGAAGGTTGGCTACACGAGGCTAAGTCAGTCCACTTGCTACTCTAGAGTCACAGCAGTCAAGCTGTCAGTTTATTAGTAGCCTACATACTTAACACACAAACACAATAGGAGTCACAGCAAGCCTGTCCCTGTTACTTACACATTTACACTGACTCCACTGTCTGTGACTCACAGCAGCTCTTACTTCTTCTTCACACCTAACGACATATTCTCTGCTTTTGCCTTCCGTCCCTCGTTGAACAAAAACACACCTTTATGTTAGTGAGTGCTTGTGTATGTGCGTGCGCGTGTGTATGTGTGGACGTGCATGTGTGCGTGCATGTGTGCGTGTGTGTGTCTGTGCGTGCGTGCGTGCGTGCGTGTGTGTTTGTTTGTGTGTGTGTGTACTTTACTACTTGCATTAGCCTATTGTGAGGACTTAGCGTTTGGGGTTGTAGTTATTTCCTGATTTAGTTGCGTGTAACTTAACGGAGTAGTTCACCCACAAAATGACTTATTTTCTATCCATTACAGCCTTGAATTCATGGAGATTTGTTGTTTGTTTTGGTCACGTTTCCGAGCCAATAATTTGATGACCAGCGGAGTGTCAAAGAGTCTCCTACTGATCGATGATGACCCGCTCATTCATTATTGGCTCAGTAATGCGACAAAAACTTCTCCATGATTTCAAGGCTTAATGGTGTGTGTAATTGATAGGTTTTTTTTAGTTTTTTTTTTGGATGAACTACTCCTTTAACCGACACAATACACATAAAATAAAATAAAAGAAGACAGGGATAACTAAATGGAAGGTATCTAGGATAGAAGTTCTATAGAGCGCCGAAGTCCTGGCGTCACTCGCTCATCCCCCATGGTTCCAAGGGGTTCGCAGACCTTTTTCTCTATATGGAGAATAATGGGGTCATCTTAAAACTGTCTCATATAAGAATTGTGGTCCAAAAATAAACATACTGTCCTGGTGATATTGTCGGAGAGGTGTCTCTGTATCGTTTACCTCATATTTGATACTTTGGTCCGTTTCTAGTGAACATGTAACTAATTCAGCAGCAGTAACATTAGCGTTTTCTCTCAGACCACTTTTCCCACCGGTTGGTTCCTAATGGGAACCAGTTCAGTTATTTTTGGTTCTTCTTAGTTCATGAGCCAGAGCTCCAAAATTGGAACATTAATTATGATTTGAGTGTGCAAAACCATACCTATATTAGATTGTTATCACCATGAAACTTCCCCAGTTGATTACTTACACGAAGACAATGATTTATTGTATTACAAAATTTAAAATGTGTAATATGCAAATGAGGCAATATATAGGAAAATATGCAAACAAAATTAAATATGAAAAAGCTACTACTCTGGAAGGCTTATCATATATTTATTTACTTATATTGATTCTATAAACAATATAATGTAGGTATAGTTTTGCCCACTCAATTCATAATTAACGTTCCAATTTTGGAGCTCTGGCTCATGGACCATTAGAACTGAACCGGTTCCCATTGGGAACCAACTGGTGGAAAAGGGGTCTCAGTCAGTTGATTCTTCATGAAACGGCCTGGATGATTTGTTTATTTTTCAAACACAGTTCTTTTATGAGGCAATCTAAGATCCCCCTACATAGCGCCCTCTAGCGATATCGCCGTCAGACTTCGGTGCTCTATAGAGCATCGCAGTCCCACCCCTTTTCAGAATGACGAGGGCACCGGAAGAGAATTTCCCATTAATTTTTCCAGTCGTTTCAGAAAGTATTTATTTAAAGACCTTTAAGCCTCGGACAAAGCCAACTGGGCTGTTCCTGAGAAAGCCTGATTGTTCAAAATTGCGTATTTGTGGTGATAGAAAACGCAAAGGGGAGGGGAGCGCAAAAAAACACCAGCTGAAAAGTTGAATTTCATGTTGTAGGACCCTTTTAAAGGTCTTTAAATAAATGCTTTCTGAAACATCTATGGAAAAATGAATGGAAAATTCTCTTCCGGTGCCCCCGTCGTTCTGAAAGGGGGCAGAACTGCGACGCTCTATAACTCTGTCATGTTAGCGATAACTAAATAGAAGGTTAGAATAGAGGTTCTATACCTCTGTCATGTCAGCGATAAAGTTAGAAGGTATCTAGAATAGAGGTTCTATACCTCTGTCATGGCGTCATCGATCTGTTTCAGCTCTTCGTAGTGGTCACGAGAGTCCCTCAGCGGTTGAACCATGATTTCCTCGATCTGAGGGAACAGCTGTTTGGACCAGTGAGTGGAAAAAAGGTAGAGCTTGTAGAGGCTATTTTCAAATGGCCGAAATGTGGTTAATGTATGTTTTGTAATAATAATCAAACTCTACAAAGCAACTAGTAACTAAAGTTGTCAAATAAATGTAGTGGAGAAAATGTACAATATTTTGATCCGAGATGTACGTAGAAGTAAAAGTATTTGAAATTGGAAGTAAAGTACAAATAGCTCAGAATTGTACTTAAGCAAATGTACTTAGTTACTTTACACCACTGTGTTTGGACAACATATAGGCTACAACAACAATGAAGCGACGGTTAAACATGCATGCACTCACTCACTCGCATACGTACGTTCCTACCTTCATGACAGACTCAAACATTGGAATGAGGACAAATTTGATGAATCCAATCTGAGCAGTGGGCTTGGTGACTTTGTCTCTGTCCATGAAAGGAGCCACTGGCAAACCCTCTGTCTTCTCTCTGTCACTCTGGAAGACACAGCGGAGAAAAGTATTAGATTTTTATATTTCCCCAAACAGTGGTTCAGGACCCATTGCGGACCAATTGTTAAGGGTCGCAAGTAAATATGTACCCCCTTTATTTATTTATTTATTTATTTAACTACATTTTGTTTTTAATTATTATAAGATTAAAAGAAAAATCCTCGCCCTTTCTCTGTGGATATATTTCCCCACAGAATGTTGTCTAACTGTTGAAAAGAGGGCACAGTTTTTCCTTTGTTTTGCCAATGGGTTCCCAGATTGCCATTGTTGAGACTCTGAATAGACTCTCTCTCTCTCTCTCTCTCTCTCACTCTCTCTCACTGTCTCTCACTCTCTCTCTCTCTTATTTCCCGCTACTTCCAGTTATCAATGGATATATCATATTACGGTAAGAAAATGGCTGGTCTGGGACTCCCCTTTAAGGAGTGATGTGAACATCACCTGTATGAAGTATTCCTCCAGCAGACAGTCCACCCAGGGCTCTGCCACCTCCGTTGGTCGCACTTCATTAGAGATGTCACAGCACTTGATCAACACCATCTTTAGCTGAAACACACAGGTGTTATTGAAAGGAGAAACTGGGCAATCAGCAGATCTGGACACACACGCACATATAATATGCTATATAAATGCACCATTTACCATTTAGTTACTGTATCGATTTTAAATCATTGAATCGTATCGTATCGCCATGAATTAACCAATGTCCTCCATGTATCGTGTCGTCAACCATGTATCGTGATATATATCGTATCGCTGTTAACATGTATTGTTACACCCCTAGAACGTACACATGTGAGGTGCTCCTCGTTGGTGAAGTCAAAGACGTCTTCCACTTTGCGCTTGAAGGAGTCCAGTATCTCCCCGTGACGGGCCATGTCCGTGGCCAGGATCAGGGTGATGATTGCCTGCATGCCAGAGGACAAAAGCGCCACTCTCAAAGTCATGTAAATGGCTCCAGGCAGCAGGGGAGAGCTCTTGAAATTGACAATGGTGGAAAAAGTACTCAATTTATTTACTATAATCTGTTACTAAGTAAAAGTCCGGAATTCAAAATGTACTTGAATAAAAGTACAAGAGTATTGTCTTCAAAATGTAATTAAAGTACCAAAAGTAAAAATACTCATGGTGCAGAATGTCCCATTTAAAGTTTTCAATAAGCATCTTTTGAAGCCTTGGCCGGCCGAGCGGTCCAGGCACCTAGGCTGGTAATCGAGCCTGACAGCGTGTCGTGGGTTCGAGTCCCGATCCCGACGACCTTTGCTGCGTGTCTTTCCCCCCATCTCTCTCCCCCTTTCCTGTCAAACTACTGTAATCTATCAATAAAGGCAAAAAGCCCCAAAAATAATAATAATAATCTTTTGAAAATAGCCGATCTATAAGCTCACAGTCACAATGCGTCGCATTATGGCGCATTGTGAGCTTGTAGATCAGCTATTTTCAAATGGCCAAAATGTATATGGATGAAGTGGTTAATGTATGTTTTGTAATAATAATCAGAATCTACAAAGTAACTAGTATTAGTTTATTAGTTAGTTAGAGAGTAGAAGTAAAAGTATTGGAAATTGGAAATATTCAAGTAAAGTACAAATACCTCAAAATGGAAATTGCTAGCTCACACAAGAACACACTTCCCTGCAATTACCATTAGGCCTTAACGATGAACAAGACATCCGAAAAATAGGCGGTATCCATTAGTGGCCCAGCAGATGTTGCTATTTCCCTTCCTGCTGGCTGCACATTTACTCCATTCAGGTGAATGAGGTTTTGTTCGGATGTTACACTTGATTTTATTACTTTAGAAGACCTTCCCTAGTTTAAAGTCATGTTTTAATGATCATAATATGCATTTAGAAAATTGTACAATCCGCATTATTTTTCAACATTTAAAGTCTTTGTCATGGTCCTTCAAAAGTGTATTGAAAGGTTTTAAAAGAAAAATCCACTCCAGTATGCCATGCCAGGTGTTTTTTCTCTCTGTGTTCTAAAGCTTCTTCAGATGCAATGGAAAAACGCCTTATTTTAGCCATCACCCCTGCTCTGCCCCCCCCAGCATAGGGGAGGGACAGGGAGGTGAAGGGTGGGATTTGTGGACCGTGACATCACCGTCCACAGGCAAATCATAGCATGCACAGAGAATAGCACAGAAAATCCACTGAGGCCTCACGTATCAAACACCAATCAAGCAAATGGTTTGGTTGTTTTTTTGTTTTTTTAGGCCACCACAATGCTTTTCCAATGGGAGTCACATGGTTTGACCAAACATTTTTGTTTGATGGGGGGGGGGGGGGGGGGGGAGGGGCAGAACACCACCAGCAATCAGCAATCAAACAAAAAGCAATCAAGCAAATCAAACCATGTGACTCCCATTGGAAAAGCATTGTGGTGGCCTAAAAAAACAAAAAAACATTTGCTTGATTGGTGTTTGATACGTGTGAATGAGGCCTCAATGTTCAAAGTTCAGGTTTTTTGGGTGCAATTGAGGTCAGAAAATATTTAAAAAACAAGAAAAATGACAAAGAAAAAAAAATGTCACCAGTCCTAACTGGAGCTTACTTGTCGTATGAGCATGAAGGCCTCAGGCTCCACGTTGGCGAAGATGTTGCACTCCGGCAGCGCGAGGATCTGGAAGGCCACGGCACAGTGATGGTTCTCCAGGGGAGAGATGTCGTTGTAACGCACTGCCAGCTCTGTGCGCGCATTGATCTGGTATCTGATGGATGCATAGATGGATGCATGGATGCATAGATGGATGCAGATGCATGGATGGATGCATGGATACATAGATGCATAAATGCATAGATGCGTAAATGCATGGATGCATAGATGGATGCATGGATGCATAGATGGATGCATGTATGCATAGATGGATGCATGGATGCATATATGCATAGATGGATGCATGGATGGATAGATGCATGGATGGATGCATGGATACATAGATGCATAAATGCATAGATGCGTAAATGCATGGATGCATAGATGGATGCATGGATGCATAGATTGATGCATGGATGCATAGATGCATAGATGGATGCATGGATGGATAGATGCATAGATGGATGCATGGATGCATAGATGGATGCATGGATGCATAGATGGATGCATAGATGCATAGATGGATGCGTGGATGTGTAGATGCATGGATGATGGATGGATGCATAGATGGATGCATGGATGGATAGATGCATATATGGATGCATGGATGCATAGATGGATGCATAGATGCATGGATGGGTGGATGGATGGATGGATGGATGGATGGATGCATGGATGGATGGATGGATGGATGGATGGATGGATGGATGGATGGATGGATGGATCAATGGACAGATGGATGAAGAGAAAGTAAAGTTTCCATCGAATAATCTAATGAATGCGTGAAGCCATTCAAGCCACAAATAAAGATCTTTCTTTTAAACATCACCTGATGTGGTGAGAAGGTATAGGCTACTGATGTAAACCACACCTCAACATGCATAAAATAAACCTCATGTGGTGAGAAGGTACTGCGGAAAACAACCCCCAACATGCATAGAATAAGTCGTCATTCTTTCCACACCCGAACAGCAGCTCCACATCTCAATGACAATTATATATTGCACAAGCCATGCTTGGACATCTGTAGCGATGTGTCTCTCAACACCCGTACAAAGAGATGCCCAATGGCCCCGTTGCATTCGTCTAAATATAGAGAGCTCCTTCCCCGGCGTGTACATGTGCTGTGCAAAAACTATAGCAGGACTTTAGGGACAGGTCGATTTAAAAAGTGTAGGCTAACCTTGGAGAAAATGTATGTACCCTGGTATAAAATGCCTTGACCCTCAGGTCAAGGTCAGGGGATGCAGGGTTACTGGAGTTGTTTTAAACCAGTGGTTCTCAACCTTTTTAAATTGGAGGACCCCCAGTTTGACATGCATTAGGCCACGCCCACAGGCATCCAGTTCCCTACAATGAAGCTACAAATTGTTCACGTGAGCCACATAGGATTGTTGATTACGGTAGGTCTGTCCCAATTATAACATCATCGACTAATCACAATTATTCAACATAATCAATAACGTGTCACGGTGTGACGCGATTTGAGTTAGTACACAGGGCTCAAGGGCACAAGAGACTACATGAAAATCAAGGAAACACAGTAAAAAGCCACATATAAGGCATCAATCAACAAGAACATTGTGATTACTAATTAGATTAATGATGAAGTGCAAAATGATACTCCATATCACTTTCTCTTAGAACAAACAAATACTATACCTACAATCTTGTTAACAATCAAAATAACTAATTTTGATTGAAGCTGTATACAGCTATTTTATTCATTTATTTGTGAATGAAAAGTGATCAAAGTGCTGTGCTTAGAGCAGTGGTTCTCAAAGTGGGGTTCAGGGACCCTCAGGGTTCCTTGAGGGGGTTCCAAATGGACCTTTACAGGTCTGTAACCGTGAGAGTGTACACTGTTTTGGCCCCCCAGACCCAATAACAAGCCCCTCAGACCCAACTTGTTGAGGAGATGGAGACACTCTTACGTGTTGTTGTAGCCAGGGTGGTCCAGATCGTGACACACTGCAGCTGTCATTAGAATGCACATGTCTGGCAACGTCAACTTCTCCTACAGGAAAATACATACATAAACAACATTTTAAGACAGTGATTTTATGAATGGCATTTGTTTTTTTTTGCATCTACAAGCCCACAATGAAGATTGGCTATTTTTCAGTGCACGACACCAGCATGCAGCTAAGTGTAAATCAGCCAGGGATATCTCTATTTATAAATTAGAATCCCTAAACCTAACATCTAAATGTCTAATCCTAACCCCAACCTGAATAAACTCTACAAAAACACTTTTTAACCATAAAACACAAAAGTATGTTGTAGTACTGCATGTTGTTCCGGGTTGACTGCAGGTGGTCTCAAATACACAAAGGAAAACTGGCAGAAAAAGACGTGCTCGCCACATAAACTGTTAAGGAAGACGCCTTAGACAGAGCCTTAAGAAAATAGAATTTATTTTTTATTTTTGAATGCTCATAAAGTGCTCTCAGCTCTCAAAGTGAGGTTAAAACATTTCGGTCCTGGGAGCTATTAGCACTGATGAAGGACCAAAATATTTGTTAATGTTAACCTCAATTTGAGCACAGAGCACTTTATGTGCACTCAAAAAGGGGTCTTCCTTAACAGTTTATGTGGCGAGCGAGTCTTTTTCCGACCATAAAACAACTAATTCTCTTGTGAGGACCAGGACAATCGACTATGGACATTTGGTTCCCACAAGTATAGTAACACTGACGCACGGACGCACGCCTCACCTGCAGGTTGCAGAGGTTAATCATGCCATACATCATCTGACTGACACAGAAGCAGTGGCGGAAGTTGTGGAAGGGGTTGCTGCGGTAGTTCTCCTGAATGGCCAACTTAGGAGACACACATTCATTGTTCACTGACATGTGTGTGTGTGTGTGTGTGTGTGTGTGTGTGTGTGTGTGTGTGTGTGTGTGTGTGTGTGTGTGTGTGTGCGTGCGTGCGTGCGTGCGTGCGTGCGTGCGTGCGTGCGTGCGTGCGTGCGTGCGTGCGTGCGTGCGTGAGTGAGTGTGATCCGGGCACACAATGCACAATTTACAGTATATTCCAAAAATCTTTTTAAGTTCTACCATTAGTATATACCCCAGTAAATCCCCATCAAAACCAGTAAATCTAAATGTAGTATACACCCCTACGGTGTCAATCTTTTAAATAGATTTTTGCGGATAAGCCCACAACTTCTATAGTTTTGAACATTTTTGAAAAATCTTGAAAGTGTGAGAAACTACTGAGTGAGAAGGCATTTGTAGAATCAACCTCATGAGGTCTGGGTTAAGTGGTTAACCCATAATACTGTAGGCCTATAGCTCCCCCGTCCAAGCCATTTGAGCAGACATCAACTGGATGAATCTGTAACCTCCGTCCTCCCCCCTTCCCTTCCCTGTGCATGTTGCCGCATACAGACACGTCCTGCAGAGCCGTCCTGTACTGTAACTTTACCAGCCAGCGTTTGAGTGTGATGGGGTTCATGCTGAATTCCTTCACCAGACCCAGGTCATGGTACATGTATTCCAGACAGCTCAACATCTGCAGCCACAATGGAGGAACGAGATGGTCAGCACCAGATAAACGTCTCAAAACCTCCTGCAACTGTCAAAATACGCCACGCGTTCGTTTAAACTTGCTGTCGCTCGATGATGTTGGTTATCTCGAACGAGGACTACTATAGCCTACTACTGACAACATTCCAATTTTAATTCTTACACAATTTCCGAATGCCATAAGAGAGCCTGCATGTAACTCTGCCCCATTTACTGTTGTAACAGGAAACTGTCATCCGCTTTCCATTTACATTAATGAAAACAATGAAACATATTAAAATATATTTTTGAATTTCCATTTCTGTCAAGCAGTAGGTTATAGTTAGGCTTTAACTAATTTGGTTTCCAGTGCATTTTTTTAATTTTGTATTCTTTTCTACTTTTTTCAGGCCTTCCGATGATGTCCAGACTGTTGGGCGAAAGCATTTGAACACTGTATGAGCCTCGGCTGACTTGCCTGCCAAAGATTGAACCCCTATCCGAGTGAATCACAATTGGATTTTGGATGGTAAACATATTATTTGATTAATCAAAAACGTATTTGTTATTGGCATAACATCATAATAATTCTATGATCACTGATCAGATATCAAAGTGATCCCAATACTGTTTTTGTCAGTGGTGGAAAAAGTGCAATAATGTTTGCTTGTGTAAAAGTATACTGCAATGTAGAAACACACTGTAAGTAAAAGTCCAGAATTAAAAATGTACTTGAGTAAAAGTACAGAAGTATTGGTATCAAAATATACTTAAAAGTACCAAAAGTAGAAAGTACTCACCATGCACAATGTGCCATATCACAAGTTTTCAAATCTAAAGTCTTTGAAAATACCAAAAAAAGGTTGATGTGACACATTCTGATCTTGTAGCCTACATTGGGTATTTTCAAATGGCCGAAATGTAGCCAATATAGGGCTGAAGCGGTTAATGTATTGTTTTGTGTGTTTAATAATCAAATCTTCAAAGTTACATTATACACCACTGACTACCCAAGATCCACGGGGTTTGAACTGTTGGGCCAGTGTGGGATGACCAGGAAGGGGAAGTGAGGACATACAGTCTGGGTTTACGGTAATAGGGTTGACATGAACAAACCTCATTGTGTTCCCAGTGCCAGACGTCAAACGTTGGCTTCTTCAGCGCCTCGATGGTCTCCTGAGACAAGGTGTACTGCACGCACACAGCACATGGACAAAGTGGTTACAAAAGAGATATTCTAAAATGGTTAGTCCCAAATACTTGATTCTGATTGGCTGGTTTCTGAATAGACCATGTGCTAAAGCTTGCGATAATCTACACCTTAAATTAATGTATCAATCCCAGTTGTGTTACAGTGATCCAGCGAGAGGGTCACCACGCCTCTGCAGCCATCATGAAATACAAGGTAACCTCACACCTCCTGTGTATTGTGGCACACCCAATCCCTCGCTGGTGCTAGGCAAAGGTTGATACAGTGTAAAAGAGAAGGAAGTCCGCAAAACAGCTCTGCTCCACATTGTTTTATTTATTTAAAACAGCGATAGTGACACAACGTTTTGGCCATAACTGCCTTTATCAGGTGATGTCATGGCTGAAACGTTGTGTCACTATATGTTGGTGTATTAAATAATTAAAACACTGTGGAGCAGAGCTGTTGTGCAGACTTCTCTTTTATTGCTTGATTTGACCACGCGCTGGTCGTTGTTGAGAAATAACCGCGACAGGATCATCTCAGAGGCGAGGCAGACACGGCTATACTTAATAAATCAGTAAATAAATAAATTGACCAAAACAAAAGTATTTCCTTGCTTACGGTAATGAAAGTATTCCATAAGTGTTGCACTGGCGCAACACGGTCGCCTCGGATTTTTTTCTTAATATTTCTGAAAATCTTTTACAAAATGTTAGAGATTTTGTCTTTGTCTTAGAGATATTCATTTATAAAGTTTACATTCTTGAAGATATTTTGAAATTATAATTTATAATAATTTAATACATTTTACAATATTTTGGATTGATATAGATAGATAAGCCGCATCTCGTTTTCGAGGGGGTCCTCAAAGCATGTACACAACAAGAAAACAACCCAAACAACATATAACAAAAACATATCAACAAGGACATACTGTACAGTAAAGCTCTTCCGCCCTCTCAAACCCCACAACATCAGTTAAAATAAAATAAGACATATAAATCAATGCAAATATGTTGGTGGACATCCTAACCTGGTCTATGTCTATATCTCTGTCCAGGTCTCTGTTGTAAAAGAGATTTCTGGTCTCAACGAGACTTAACATGAAGGTAAAATACAAAATAAATACTGTACCTTTGGATAAGTGGGAACATCTCGTCTAGGGGTGAGCTTTTTACCATCATCTGTGTAGTTGTATTTACAATGGCAGTTTACTCTGAAGGAGATAGAAAATGAAACACAACTTTCATTGGTCTCTCTCTCTCTCTCTCTCTCTCTCTCTCTCTCTCTCTCTCTCTCTCTCTCTCTCTCTCTCTCTCTCTCTCTCTCTCTCTCTCTAGTCTAAATGATTAATACATGGATGTCTTAACAATTAGTTAAATACATTGCTTCATTTTTACCTGCTGCCACCCTTGGAGGTCATCTCATCTCGTAGTTTCTTCAGTTCATTTTTACACTTGTCAATCTCTATCACCTTCAAGCCTTCCACTGAAACGATATACAACATGTTTGTGCTTAATTTCAGTGTAGAGACGGGAATATATAAGGGAGAGAAAGAGAGCAAGACAGGGGTTGGATCCGAACCCGAGTCCTTGTGCTGACTAGAGCATACAGTCTGTCTGTCTGTGCACTTACTTAAGTACTGTACTTAAGCACAATTTTGAGTATTTCTTTTTTTAGTATTTCCAATTTCCAGTACTTTTACTCCTACTTATACTCCACTACATCTCAGAGGCAAATATTGTACGTTTACTCCACTACATTTATTTGAAAACTTAGTTATTAGTTACTTTGTAGATTTTGATTACTATTACAAAACAAACGGTAATCACTTCAGCCCTATAGATAGGGCCTATACTGTACATTTCGGCCATTTGAATTTGACATCAATGCTTTTGTACTTTTACTCACGTAAATTTAGAGCTTTTACTTGTAATGGAGTATTTCTACATTGCAGTATTGATACTTACTTACTTAAGTAAAACATGTGAGTACTTTTCCCACCACACGCCCACAACAATCCTTTTGAGACAAACTGAAGATGTTGTTATTTAGACACAAGCTGACTTGGTTGTACTATTTCATATGAACTCAGAAAGTAAAGCCTAGTGGGAATGTGAGTGCAAAATGTCACGTAAATCGCACACTTTGTTCATGATTTGAGGCATTTTTTGTTAAAAACGGATATCCTGCAAACTTTGGAATCCAAGCTTAGCCAATCAGAATGAAATCACTATCACTATGGATATACTGTGTAGCGATTTGCGCGATATATGGATAAGAGTAATGTAAAAAGTAGTATTTTGCTAAAATCTGCCTCATGGTGGCGCTATAACAGACCGCTCTGGAAAATGTGGAGCAGAGGTTCGTCGCTGTATGGCATGTAGGGATTGTGTGTGCACAGTTTCGTATAGCGACCGAGACAACGGTGCCGGAGATTTTCTGGTAACAGACGGAAGGATGGACACGCAGACACACGGACGGACGAAAGGACAGACAGACACACGGGCGAAAGGACGGACAGGGCCGAAAACATAGTCTTCGCCATGCCTATCGACCTGGCGGAGACAACAACACCTACATTCCACGCGTTTCTCCAGCATGGCTAGCCTGTTAGTGACCTCCGTCTTCAACTCAGTGATGCGAAATGCTCTGTGGGGAGACAAAGAGTTGTTTATCCAGTTTGTTTATATGGGCTCACATAAACACTGCTGCAGGTGGCAAAGAGAACGACGTGTAGCCTGGGCTCTCGCCTAACCTGCCTCTAGCGGTTGTTGCTGCCTGATTTATAATCCAAATGTATTGTCACACATCACAGGTTTACAGGGGTATAAAGAAGGGGGTGAAATTAAATGTTTGCATGCGTTCTCCTGGTTTTCGTGAAAGGGCAGGTGGAAAGAAATAGAGGAAGAGCAAGGAGAAAAGCACAGGATAGAAACAGGTTAAATAATCAAACTGTTTACGTGCAGTATAGCCTATATGTATAGCAGGTATGTAAATAGCCTCACATGCACATGAGTACATTTGGGGCGCGTTCGGAAATAGCGCACTGAGCGCACTGTGCAATGCAAACTAATAGGCGAGCGTGCTCCGGTGAGGTATTTCCGAACACGCCCAAGGTGTCACCTATAGGTGAGCTTAAAAGTAGCGGCAGGTGCAGTAGTGCATTTCACTAGAACAGTATATATGTGGTTTCTGTAGAACAGTAATACCGGTACAGTATGCATCGGCACACAGCTATTGGTCGTATGCAAAGTATAAGGTCACACACAAAATAGCCAATACAAGCAGATCGGCTATTTGCGGGGTCTTTTGAGACCAAGTATAAATGCTTGCAGTACACTGCGGGCGAGGCCTGCTGTCACTCAACATGTTTGAAAGGCTCTGGTGTGAATGACGTACTGTCAGACTACTGTCAGACTATACAACTAGTGACCTCCAGTAGACTCACCACCTCTCCTCTCCTCTCTCTCCAGATGAGGACTATACAACTAGTGACCTCCAGTAGACTCACCACCTGTCCTCTCTCTCCGGATGAGGACTATACA